>NC_134955.1:42481755-42802755 GCF_965638725.1 Aptenodytes patagonicus | reverse complement strand
ATATTACATTTAGTTATTTGCATGGTTACCAATAGGAATGTCTTAGTTCAAAAAATTTGTCCATTTTCACATAGTAATGCTTCCTGTAAAGCTCTGTAGGCTGTTTCCAGTACCTTCTTGTATTTATATTTAAACCAGCACAATTGTGCACTTTTTTTACTCTTTCAAATGAGCTAATTTAATTTGCAAGATATTTCTTTTGTGACTTCACCAACTGTTTGAGAACATCAGGATTCACTGTATTTAACATAGCCTTATACTGATCCTTTCCATATTTCCCGGCTTTACCAATTGTGAAATAAAACTTATAGGTTAGGCTCAGCTGGGCAGAACTCAGGCTGCACAGAACTCATTTTTCTTTCCTTCTTATCTATCTCTGGGTGATTCCTGAAGGACAAATGGTCCTTCAAAGTCTTACTTTTCCAAAGTTTTTTATTAAATACATTATTTTCTTAATTTGGCACCTCCATCATGGCAGGCAGCTTGCCTCACTGGTTCCTCTATTCCTCCAAGCCATGAAACTTTTTGTGCCCTTTCCTGCTGACACCTTATTCAGTATGGCACTGCTGAGACAGCCAAAAGCACATTTACTGCCTGCCCGGTTAATGCACGGGGCTCCCAACCAAGCCAGTACAGCCTGTGCTGTACACTTTCATGTTTTCGTAGCTATGTTACCAGTGTTATCCCTGTTCATTATGTTGAGGCTAGCTTGTGTGCATTTACGTGTGTTACAGCTACAATGTAAATATAGTCCAGGTGGGACTTGTTGCGCTGTGATTGACTGCAGTCTATGAACTGAGAGAGTAGTGAATATTAACGAGATGAGACTGTCTCACTGAACACGAAAGTAACCTTGGCAGGTCGCTTCTTCCACGGAGCTCCTCAGTTAACATTGGCAGCCAAAGCAGCTCTTCACCATTACGCAGAAGACAGCTGATTTAAGGAGCGAGCCAAACATTTTGTGAAATGATAGGTTCATGGACTACAGAAAAGCATAGCATTTGCTGTACTGGTTCAGATCAAATTTCTGTCTAGCCCAGTATCTTGTCTCTGCATCAGTTGTAAACATTTTCTGCTAGCCGAGCTGTAAAACATGGGTATACATACATGGCCCTTCCACACACAACATTTCTACCCGCGCTCCCAGCTTCTACCAATGAGCAGCATAGGTACTTCCTCATCTGGAGGTTATAATTCCTCCTATCTTTGCTTAGTTTGCACATTTATTTTTTGAACTTCTTTCCACTTTTAAGTGTCCTACGGTACTGAATTCCAAAATAGAAGTCTTTGTTGTATGTGAAAGTTTCTTCCTATTCATTTCAAACCAGATGATTTCTCAATCTTAGGAGAAAAAAATAAGCTGTCATTCCCAGTTCCTAATCCCCAAGGAGTAATGAAAACTAGGAGAATGATTCTCCAAGGAAGGGTTATCTGTATGGGCAAAGGTTTCTAGGTTTGCTCAAACAGTCTCACTATTCACATATGCATGAAAATCCCTAACAGATAATACTTGTATCATGAGGCACTTACTAGTCCCACAATGTAGTCCTCTCTGGGAAAGGATATGGGGGAAACACCAAAAAAAAGGTAGATAAGAGTAGATATAATTGTCTCTACATTACATTTTTTTAATTTATTTATTTTTGTCAGATAAGGCCACTACCATTATACCCGATGAAAAGCTTGAATAAATACCTGAAGGTTAAAAACTGCAGAGCAATTTCTGGGAACATATTCAAGCAATAGAGCAGAAACTTAATATGAATATTGTGTCCCTGCTATTGCTAGCCATTAATTTTATCAAATATTATTTATGTTTTAGTTGGGGTGGAAAAAAAGATTCGTGTCAGGATATTATGTCTTTTTTATTACCATATAAGCCTATCTGGCAACATGTTTTTTGCCCGCTGAAAAATAATCTATCCTTCCCCAGTCAGTCCTCCCCTGTACTGGAGGGATGTTTTTTATAGCAGTTGTAATCAGATCCAGATGGGACATTTCCTGTTTCTTACTATCTGAATCTGCCCCTTCCTTATGTCTCGAAATCACCACACTCGTGTCACAAAATGACGACTTCACCCTAATTCACCACTCTGGATATTCAGACAAGTGTGGATTTCCTTCAGACTTGCCAGAGAAGGTTAAGCAGCGACAGCAAAGCAGAAACTGAATCTGAAGCACCAGGTATGTATACATCAGGAAGAGGGGGTGTGAAAGGCAGGCCTGGGCATATCTGAGTGTTGATTTCAGGACCACCCACTCTGTTGTGCCAAAGACAAATATAAAACCCAACAGGGAGCAGAGAAATATGCACATTCTCTTGAAACTTGAGTGATCTGAAATTCAGGACATGTTTAGGGGACTTCTGAATTCCTCTGTAACACAGGTCGCAGAATCTCACTGCATTGATCTAGAGGTCTCTTTCTGTAAACGTATCTAATCCTAACGAAAGCATTTTATCCTAATCTTAGGACTTTCAGCAAATGAAGAATCCTTTACATGCTAAGGTATTTTCTATTAACCATTAATTATCCTAACTATTAAAAATGTGCATCTTCTTTCAGTTTTAAAAATTGGGCCAGCAGTGTCCTTCTAAGGTAATTTAGTAATGATGAATACAAAGGGAAAGGCATTTTAGTCAAATGAATCCAGATTTACAAAGCATTTACATGTGTGTGAATTTGACACCCTGTTAGAGTAAAAAGATGTTTGATGCATGCATCATTGTTTCTCAGACAAAATGTGTGACTTTTTAGAGGCATGTTGCAGAATTGCCACTCAAACAAATTATAGTCCATGCTCTCTGCTTTAAAGCAATATTGCCCTAGTCTGGAAAGTTTTGGAAAACATTGTGTAAGCCTCAGGTTTGTGTATGCAAGAAGGGAAATGTCTAAGCTTTTCATTAAAGAATTCATTGCACATAAAAATTGAGTTTTGAATTGGATATGAACCTTAAATTCACGAGTAACCAGACCAAGGACTTTGTCCCAGATGCACCTCTGTAAGCGTTTCCAATATTTTATGAAAAATATTTCAATCAGGAGAAAACATTGCTAGCCACTAACATGACACTTCTGAAAGTTAACCTTAATTTGCTTTAATTTGGTTCAACAAGAACAGATATCAGCTGAAGACATTTAAAACACAAAATTGGCAAAATATCTAGAAGACAAGTAAGCCATCCTTAAAATTGTTATCCTAGCGATTTTAAAGGTGCAACAGGGATGAGCTGCTTCAAATACAGACGACATTCTCAAAACTGAATTTAGTTACTATACCTCCTTAGTCTCTTCAGAAAATGCTTGCAGAATATCAGTCTGCCTGGTGTAGTTTCCATTGGCGTCCTGTAGTCCCTGGAGAATACGCTCTCTCAGAACCAGAACAGAAACACGTAGCTGGTGCCAGAGTAGTTGTACTGTATGGATATCGACTATCACATTGACAGAGTAAGACAGAAGCTTCAGGGAAAACTCAGTCTCTAGTAGAGCATGAATTTGTTCAACGTGATCAGATATGTCTTCACAAATATCCTGTAACGGAAAAATAAAGTAGATATTTAGCTACAGGCATTGTCCTTTCATGGATCAGCTCTACTTTTCATCTACTTTTTATTAAATGCAGAATAGATTATTTCAGAGAGAAAAGATAATGTAATTAATACATCCACGGTTCTCTTTTTTTTTTTTTTTTTTTTTATTTATGTCAATGCTACAGCAACTGAACCAGCAGCTGTCCTGTTTGGCAGGACTGCTCAGTAAGTGCAGAGATAGCATACAATAAAGAAGGATGGCACAACGAGATCACATGAATCAGAAGCAGAAAACTAACACTGTAAAGTGTCATCCTAGAAGACAGCAATAGGAATGAAAGTGATAAGATTGCCACAAGCAGTCTCCTTCTCCCCCCCCCAGTTAAAATGCAAAGAATCTGATCTGTGCCATCATCAACAAAATTATTTTGGACATAATTTACCTTCTAATCTAGCCTCTATAGCCAAGTAGGGCAAAAGTCTGGGATAGACTCAATGTGGATAAGCTATTTCTGAGATCCATTGCTGACTGCTGTGATGAAAGGGCACTAACTTTTGCATAGTCTTGTTCTGGACTCAAAATTGAACAGAAGATGATGGGTGGAGAAGGAGAAAGAGGGAAAGCAGAGTAGCTGTGAACAGTTGAGAAAGCAGAAAAGAAAATATAAGTTACCAGGTTATAAAACTAAGGTTTTGATGGGATGCTATCCTCTAAATTTAACAGTTAATGTTCCAGATTTCTAAACTGTGCTGCATACAGTGTAAAATCTTTACAATCTAGTCTTAATTTTCTTTGTGAAAGGATAAGTCACAAGACTAAAGAGTATTTAGGCATATACAACTGAGTGAACAACACTGCTATATAACAACCCTGTTTGAAAACTATGTGTAAAAAGCATAGTATAAACAAGTAAGGAAATCTGATTAAAATACTGAAAACAAATTAGCACTGGATCCTAGAAGGTTTTTTTCCTACTCTGTGGCATATATTTAAAGGTGACTCAATAGCATATTTTAAATCCAAGACTTATTTCTTTAAAAAAAAAATAAAGAAATCATTTTAATTCAAACCTTCAGAAATGTCCTTTTTAGGTAAAGGGTATATGCATAACCAATAAAAATGAGAATAAACAATATAATTTTGATTCATTTCAAATTTGCTATCGAAACAATTCTATCAGAAAATTACAATGAAACCTTATGTCTCTGATGATACACTTGTGGTTTTGTACAGCAGTAGAATAACAAGAAAATCAGTAAAGCTGATTCTTTCTAAACTAATAATACAGTACAGTAATTTGTATCAGTTCAGATTTGACATCTTCAGTCTGAAAGTAAAGCCAAATTATTGAATATGTAATTGTATGTATGTAACAAATTAAACCAAAATCAAATCCCTAGATAATATTAAATAATTTTAGTACAACAGATAGCACAATATTAGCCCTTGAGAGACTGTTATGGTTGAGTACTATCAGTAGTTACTCATTTTAATAAAGCACTTGACAGCTAAATCAAGTCCCCTGCAGGAGTAGCGCTCAGAAATGCCAGAGATGAGCACAAAACGTTGGAGTTTCAATGGGCAGAGTTTTGGGGCTGCCTTGAGAGAGGCAGTATCTCTTCCCCTTTATCCTCAATCCCCTTGCTGTGACAACCAGCTTCTATATTTGCAAGTACAAAACACACAGCCTTGCCTGGCAACACGTAGGGCTGCAAGTGCTCAGGTCTTCAAATATCCACACACTTCCAGGTGAGCAAAGGGACACTCTCGTTACCAGATTAGTGTGCTAATCTAATTCTACAAACACACAGACAAAGCTAAAACTCTCAGCAAAATCTTTTCCAAGCTTTGGAAAAGGTTATTATTATTATCCATTTATCCAACTACAACTGAAACTTGACTGAAAAGCACAACTGTATTTCTATGCTGTTTCAAATGTTTTAAAGAATATTTTTAGTGAATTAGTTTGACTGAATTTGCATTCACTTCTCCAGTGTTGGTCATGTCTTTTTCCTCTTGGCCGTAAAGTAGTTCAATTTTAATTTCAGGGATTAAAAAGTAGGTTGTTGCCCAGTAACTGTAACTTTGCAAATTAGACTCAATCTATAGAAAAATTCTTAATGTATCTTTAGTAAGACTACTCATGTGAATGAGTTTAAGTTTGTGCCAAACCTGCAAAACAAGTTTCAATTATTTTCCAGCTTCACACACACAGTTACATGCTGAATTCAACTGCCATAAGAGTTCTCAGAGAGGTTGAAAACACGAAGCTATAAGAAGAAAGTATTAACAATGAGTGAGTGTCTCCTGACAATTGTTAGATAATGTATGGAAAATATTGGCTAATAAATCTAGATAATACTCTAAATCAAGAGTTCAGACCCACACTTCAAACGAGTTTTCTCTTGGGCTACCTTTGTGCTAACTACCAAAGCATCTCCCATTTCTGAAGTAGACAAACTTTCCACAGCAACACATTTTGTACCGAAGTGCAAATCCCAGCACCACTAGAGGTTTGAAAGAATCACATATTCAAGGACATATGCTGTTAATTTTTACATGGCTTGTTATAAGTTGCTCATTTTCCTCAAACAGCAAAGTCTGAAGTACTTACAAGACTACTGCAAGCGTAGCAGCAGCCAAATGCTTTATGTACTAACAAGATAATTAACTGCTCTTGACAGTTTCAGTAACATGGAGAGAACCTAAGGCCGATCTCGTCCATACCCAAGTAAAGGTCACATACTCTGATCATAACGTATAAGACTACCCTCTCAGTCAGAGACAAACAAAGTACCAGCTCTTAAAGGATTTAGGTTTTAGAAAGAGTGGGTGGTCAAAAGGCAGGAAGCTATTTTCTGAGTGGCTGAATGAGCCAGGAAGGAAGTCAAGTCCCTACATACCTTTTCATAATATATAAACTCTGAGCTCTATTTTCTGACTTTATCATCAGCTCTCTCCCCTTCTGGCCTGGAATTAGTATAGCATTCACTGCAGTCTTGTCTTTACTTTCATGGGAGAACAGAAAGGATTTTTTGCTTTGCTGATAAATATGTTAGAACCATAGAACCATTTAGGTTGGAAAAGACCTTTAAGATCATCAAGTCCAACTGTTAACCTAGCACTGCCAACTCCACCACTAAACCACGTCCCTAAGCACCACACCTATGATCACATGTTCACATGATGTGATCTTTAGGGATGTTGTGGTTTTTTTTTTTCTTCTCTTCCTATTAGATGAAAATCTGATTGAACCGTTCAGGAAGTCTGATTTAATTAGCAACAGGGCCAGGCATAGATTTAAAGTGATTTAACTCCCCTATTAATAGTTCCAGCTATTCAACGTCCAGAAGCTCTGGACAAATGTCTACAGTGCATGCACAAGTTCAATATGTCCAGTTCAATATTATGTATATGCTGTGCAGTCCACCTGCACGTGCACTCTAAGTCTGAAGACAGACAAGAGTAGGCTGGATTCACTGTGTGCTTACAGAGTGGTAGCGTCAGTGCAACAATCTTACTGAACATGCACTAACTGCTTGTGTGATAGCTAGTAGTTGATCAGTAGTCCCCGATATGTCAGACTCTACATGCATGGCACACAGTCATGTATCAGTCTATTGGGTATTTCTTGAAAAAATCTTAGGGGCGATAAGTTGACATTCCTGCATCACATAACATTGTTTTGGTGGGTGACTTCTACTTCAGCTCAGTCTGTAGCCATAGTCAAAAGAACTGGAATTCATTTCACCACAGGCCAGGTTCCTGGATAAAATGGATTGGACCTGGGTTTGCGGGAAGTCCATCTTACATAAAGTTTGGAAAAAAGAATTTAGGCCCCTACTGATATCCCCTTTCCTGGTTTTTTAACTGTCATATGATGATGGGAAGGTGAAGGCTGCACAAAGGACAGAAGAACAGCTGTGTAAAGGCTAATGCCAGCCCTTTGTCAAGAGAACATGATTACAAAGAAATGATCACTTTTGCCATATCAGTTAATGCTGATTAGTCCTCAGCAGAAGAGCATTAATAAAGCTGCAGCCTATTTACTTGCATCTTTTCTTTACACTTGCCTGGCACAAAACAGCATGTTGAGAGGAAACAATAAAATGTCAAATCCAGTTGGCATTATCTAGTACAACATTTTCTTATTACTGTACCTGATGTCTAGATTTACATATAATTCAGCGAAATGAAATAATTATATCTAGTACAGCTGTGAATTTAATAATTTTCTGTAATAATTAATTCAGTTCAAATACAGCACAAAAATGTCATGTTACGTAGGTTCCCGATTTTACTGAGGCTCAATATCAAGACCTGGTACAACATGACCTCATTGTCCTCATTCTTCCTAACTCCCTGCAGGTGATTTAGCATTAGATAGAGCAAAACCAGCAGAACATTGTCATGTGCCCTTTTTACACTTTGTATTTATAAATAAAGAACAGGAGTATCACAAGATAGTACCTAAATGCTGTCATGAGTGCCAGTTGCTCTTACCAGAAGTGGCAGGTAGATAAAATAAACCAGCATTTATCTATTGGCATCTATTTCTAAATATGCATAGTTCCAGGTCAATGGCAATAATATACAGCCTACAAATATAAGCATGGAAATCCTTCCCCATTTTATCAGTATATAGTTTCATATCAGAAGCTATTATAACCTGATTTTTAGAAAGCACCATTTCCAAAACAACTATTTGTAATCATTAATCTCACACATCCACTAGGCATTTTTATTTTTACACAGTTTCATAGTGGTGTTAAGGTAAAAATTTTGTCATCCTCTCATGGGCTATCCTGTAGCACTGACTGTGGAATTTCTTAGGCTACAGGGATTGTACCCATTTGGCTGCCAACTGCCTACTTCACTCAGTCTTCCAGACAGCTGATCCTGCAATTTGCAGCTGCTGGATCCATCAGCCTGCTCATAGCCCTCCACGTCAACTAAAATAGCCTGAACTGCAAACACTGCAGTAGACAAAGAAAAAGTGCATAAACAAACCCTCAAGAGTCAATGAAAACTAAGCTTTGACATTGACTTTAAAAAACATTTTGTCTCTGCTCTTCAAGAAATTCTGTTAAGATGGACACGAAACTACTGAAAGATGAAAGGTTGCAATATGTTGCTTTAGAGTTAATATCAGTGACAGAGAAGCTATACTGCAGATTTCTGTTCTTTGAACTCACAGTAAAACCTCAGTAGGAAGAACAGATTGCCATTGAGTCTTATGACTACTGTACATGCAAAACAAAATCTATGATTTAAGAAAATGTCTATTTGGTCTGTCCTTTAAAGTGCATTTTAATTCATCAGAAGACAAAAATTCCAATCAGAATGTACAAATTCTTCTCTTCAGAAAAAAATCAGAATATCTGTCAAAGAATTTTCAGATTTTTTTTTAAATGAAAATATGAATTAAACTCACTCTCTGCACTGCCCTTCTATGCTTATATATAGAGAAAGAGCACAAGAGAGGTTTTTTTATTGCTAAAAAATAAAGATTTGCAGCTTTCAGAAAGGTATTTTTGCTTTAAAACGCACTCTGACTTCTCAAAGAGAATTAGTTTTTCATCTCTACCTGCATGTACATCCAAACAGTGTTATCATAAGGATAAAATTGTTCTCTTCTATTTTGGATTATGGGTGAAACCTTAAGAGCAGATGCTACTCATTTTTTTTGCAACTGTTTTTAAGTAAACAGTTAAGTCAAAGAAAATAACCATACATGAAAAATCCAGAGTTTGACTAAGGAAAATCAACCGCCATGGAAAGCTCTAGACTCACTGCAAGTCAAGTTTGTCAGAAAATGAGTTGAAGTGCTAAAGTACTGTAGCTGATATTGCTGTGGCATTCAGTGGCTAGGGGAAATGAATACATTTTACCGGGTGAAGAATGCAAAGTGCAGCAGGAAAACAGCAACCAGGCGGGCTCTAAGATCACTGACCCTGCCTTCCACTGACACCGACAGCTTGGAAACGCGTTGGTCCTCAAAGTAAGCTTCTCCGCTCATCCCTCATGATAATACACATACTACTGATAGTAACTTTTTCTGGTGCACCAGCCTTTTCTGCACATTATTCTCTTTCCCAGCTTGGTTTTTATTTTGATTAATTTACACTATTATAAGTGAGCGACATTTTAATCATTGCAAAATTCCAGTAAGTAATCTTCATTTTATCTTTTGCTAAAATTCTCAGAAACCTGTTGGAATATGGAAAAGCTGTTAATTTGACAGAAGTGTTTTTCCTTTTTTCTTTTTTTTTTTTTCTTTTCCTTTAAGAGAGCCCTGTTTTCAAACAGATTTCTTCAGTGGAAATTTTCAGGTGTTACAGGAGCCTGGCTGTCTTGACACACTTGCAAGAAAAGATGAGCCACTTTCTATTGTGCAAACATTGCTATTACAAAATTTTCAAAAAAGTTTTGAAAATAAATATCCAGTCTGGTAAACTCTAAGTAAGCATGTTTCTACTGTATTCTGTAATCTCAGGAATCAGTGAGTTACATTCTTATATCCCTGTACTTCAAAATAATGTGAAATTGATGTCAAATCACCAGTTCTTTGAGAGTTGCTAAAACAGTAACAGTTTGTCTGGGATTGTAATGGACACAGAGCTCCTCTGTAATAATTTATTAGTAGTTTATGTGATGTGTTTTATTAGGATGTTTCTTGTGCAAGTATATTGGTTGACTATCAATCTGCAAGAAAAATGAGCAAGAAGAAAGGAAGGGAGTAAGATATTATATCACTTGCTAAGCACTTCAGGCTGTTAAGTAACAATGCCTGAAATATTAATTGTGAAGCTCCTGTCTCAGGATTCCAGCAACTTGCATTTGTTTTGCCATATGGGCCATTGCTGGGGCCAAAGGATTGAACATACTGGGAAGAAGCAAAAGGATCCTTTTGTCCAGAAGCAGGGCAGTTGCTGCTGGAAGCTATTCCAGCTCACTTGCAGGACCAGCTGCAGTGCCTTACAATCCTAGGCCAGCCTGTACCTTTTCTGCAGGAGGGGATGGCTGCAGAGGAGACAGACTGCTTTCAAATGTTTATTTCCCTTATTAAGTTTAATCAGTACTTTAACGGAAAAAGCCTTTCTGGTCACAGCATTCACCACAGGCCAGATTCTTAAATGCAAGGAAGTATTTAGTCCACCCAGGAAGCTTCAGGTAGCTGATGCACAAAAACACTCTACCGTAAGGCCTGGGATGGGATGGAACTGGAGAACCACAGGAGAAGTTATAGCAGTAAAATGAGGCACCTCAGAACTGTACTGAAAGAGTATCGTGTAAACAGATCTGGGCTAGCCACTTCTGGGATATTCGTGACATCAGTAAAATTGATGCATGAATTTCATTTGTGTAAGAAACCACATATACGAACTGAATATGGCAACTCATTTGGTGTGGGAAGTGATGTGACATCTGCAGCTCAATGTTGCTTTCATATTCCTGAACTTCCACTGGTTCTGCTGTGTAATGTGCCTAAAGTTACGACCTGAAAACCCTTTGAAATCTTCAGAATAAGAAACATATTCTTGTACGCCCCATAATCAGCCAAGCCCACAACGTTCAGAGACTTTTCCCATTAGAGTTATCACCGTACAACATTTCTTCAATGAGTAACCATACAACTTTTCATTTATCTTACTTTAAGCATGTTAAATCATACTGATTTTTATGAAGGCCTAACTTTCTAAATTTTCAAAAAAAAAGTCTGTAAAAAAAAGTAAAACTTGATAGAAAAAGTCATATTTGTGCTTACTGAAATCTGGTTTTGTACTGCACCCTGGAAGACAGTGTTGCACAGGTACTCTAGAGCAGTTTTTCATGCAAGAAGATAAATGGTACCAAACTGTGCAATACAGTAGCAGGTTTTGATTCTAGCTACTTCTGACAAAAAAGGGAAAATATCAAAACCCAAACCCATATGAAAACCCAGTCAAGCAACTGGTAGTAGAGGCAAGTCTGGAAAAACAATAAGCATTTTTCAAATGCCTGTTCATTGGATGATGATAACAATATATATATTTATCTTGCATTGATCATTTAAGATCACAAAGAAATGAGAAAAAATGATGAGGTAGCTTTATACTAAGCATACTTACCATGTATTGTATATTCATATCTACTGAAATGGAAGAGTGAAGACTTATTAAAACATCCTTCAAATACCTTATCAATCTCTTCACACAACTCTCTACTTCTTATGCAATAATGGAAGCATGTAGGACATATTTTGCAACTGTCTAGATAACTACCTTTGCTTCTTAATTTTTTACTCTCTTTACTCAGCACTTTCTTGCATTCTGCAAGCCATATATACTAAATGGAAGTTAAAGGCATTTCTAACCAGTTCAAATTACCACATGCAAATGAAAATTGAGGATGCAAATGGAAGGACGTTTTACTCTCAGTGAACGTATACACCCTGCTGTAGCTAAAACAAGTTCTTGGTAGCCTGGCCAGGGCTAGGCAGTTTTTGACCTCAGAGTAGAGAGTAGTTAACTGGCTATGAGGAAACCCCTACTATCATTTCATGCAAGACATACAAAAATTGAATGCGATAAACAATCATGTCAGCTACATGAAGAAGCAGAAAGACGACAACTATTATTTGATCAGAACTTTCGTAATTTGATCTACTATATAAAATAACTAGCAGAATTCAATGCTAATACACCAATAGTTCAGTAATTTTCCAGCAAAACAGTTATCCTTTTGAAAACAGTGAGTTTTCAAAGTTTTATGCAACCAAACTATTACTCTGACAGCTCAGCTTTGAATATGTCCCACTCTTGTTCTCTCCTCATTTTTAGTTTGAAGAGATTTGGAATCACTCTTGACATGGAACAAGAAAATTTCAAGAATTCTTTAAGCCTTCTGCAGGGCCATAGGATCTTTGTTGTCTGAGCTCTGTTTTCTGATAAGCTGGTCTCTTTTTATTGTTTATACAAGAAAGTAGGTTCATTTGTCTTGAAAGATTTTTCAGTTTATAAACTTCTTCAGAAATACTCTTGTTCTTATTAAACTCAATGGACTTAATTAGGGTCTTCAGTGGAGATCAGCTGCTCCTAAAGAGAAGAGTTCAGATGAAAGAGAAAAATTTCTTGGAGAAAAAGTCATCTCATTCTTGAAATAATGAAGTTTCAAGTAACAAACAAAGTGTAACCCCACATAAATAGTGCAAAGTATTTTAGGCAGCAATGAACTACTGAAATGTAAGATGTCAAAATAAATAAATAAAAGTAACTTCCAGTTCACACAGGAGAAAAATTCAGTCCTTCCGCAGAGACATGCAGAACACAAGAGAAAAATTTTAATCAAAATGTTTTGACTTGCTCAAGCCAAAGAATGCTAACCTCATTCACTCTCCTTGACTAAATCTTAGTGGCTATAACAGAATTTGATGAAGGATGGTGAGACTCTCTACTCTCATGTCAAATGCACAGTATGGTGACTGTGCTCTCCTTTCTTTTCTGGAACAGGTCAGAAGTGAAGAACTACTGTCTTGTGCCAAGTTTTCTATAATGAAAATTGATAGCATGATAGGAAGTTTTCAAGATAAGTGGCTGTTTATATCAGTGCAGCTAAGCCTTCAAGAGCTTCTGTGACATGTTTTTGAAGTTACTTTCCATCAGTCATTGTTGAGGATAGCAAAAAGGACACAAACTCTCTTTTTCTTTATTAGCAGACTTTGCTTTATCAGCACTGTTGTTCCCTTTTATGTTGTTCAATGAAAGCTAACATTTAATCCATGAACCCTTATGGGGATCACTGAGATTTTTTTGCTGCGTTCAGAAACGTGGAAAAAAAACCTTATAGTCTATCTTGCATGCTGCTTGGTGTTCATAACCTTCCTGCTCTCTCTCTAAAATGACAAATGTTAAAGTCAGCTGGAAAGCTCCTGTAGATCCTCCAATGAGTTAGTAACAATTACAAAGCACTCCAAGCATGTGGAGGCACTTCCAGTAGAGTCTGAAACAGCTACCACCTACCCAGCGTACCAGGAGGCCTGTTCCACACTGGATATCACTCACTGTCTTATAAGAGTCAGGGTTAGAATAAATATCGGTGCTAGTTAAAAAAAAAACAACCAATCAAAACCCCACACCTAAGTTTGCTATATCCGGGAAGATCAGTTTGAAAGATTGGTAGAAAGCTATTTTACAAACTTAAAGTCTTAACTGGATGAAGAAATAAAAGAGCAAATTTTAGAAAAATTTTAAAAAGTTACAAGATTGAATCTTAAAGACATCTAAAATGTCTTTAAGACATCTAAAGACATCTGACATCTAAAAATTAGATTTTTATTCTAATTTCACTTCTGAAAGTGCACATGGAATTTCTTGATTTACTTATGGAAAGAGCTCTTCTAGCAGGCAATCAAACCCCATAGTATCATTCCTAATTAGACAATATGTTCAAAATCATTCCTAATTAGTTTGTGATAGGTACAATGTAGGTCAGAGGGAATATGCTTGTATTTTTTGGCCTCAAATGTAATAAAGACAAAACTAAACAAAAAGCCTAATTTACATGCACAGAAGGAAGAATACGGTAGGCTTTTTACAGGCTTTTTTGAGAAGGAGTATAGTGGAGACTAAATTGGAAACCTGGAATTATGGGACTGGCATGACATCCAAAGCTAACTGAACCATTTAAACTACTTTAATTGGTTTTGGCAAGTATCAAAACACTTACATGAGACTTCGCATATAAAACCAATTAACATACATTATCTAGTAGTTTGTACTATCTGATTATTTCCAAATCTCACTGTCATCCCACAGGTAGCTCTTGGTTAATACAGATGTATATTTAAAGGTTTGTGTATGGTATCTTCTTTTCAAACAAAATCATGTCCATAATATCCTTGATTTTTTTGATTTAGATGTAAAGAAGATACTGTATAAATAGCAAATGATCAAAACTCAGATTTTATACCATATCCGCAGTACTTTAATCACAAATACTTCTAACATAATCTAGTAAAAATTGCCATATCCAATAGACACAATGAAGCACTTCTTTCCAATTAAATTGGCTCCAAGGAACCTAAAATTCAATGTCATTAATAATAGATGCTTGTTCTGGCTGCTTATAAGATTGAGAGTGCCAGACTTTAGCATTTTAATATTTAATTTAGA
Source organism: Aptenodytes patagonicus (assembly GCF_965638725.1). Taxonomy (NCBI): domain Eukaryota; kingdom Metazoa; phylum Chordata; class Aves; order Sphenisciformes; family Spheniscidae; genus Aptenodytes; species Aptenodytes patagonicus. The sequence goes on along the minus strand of NC_134955.1, from coordinate 42,788,072 downwards.
ACTAAATATTTAATTTTAAAATTAGACATAATATTATAGATAGAACTACTTAAATACACTGTAATTGTAATTTAGAAACATGTTACGAGACTGTAGAGCATATTCCAACAGCATACTCATATATAGCATATTCCAATGCGACAGTTCTGAGAAGTCAGCTTGTGCTCTGGCAGGATAATTCTCCTAATAGTGCCAGTTTTAGCGGTACAAGAGAACTTTCCAGTGTAAAGCACTGACAGACTTAATGGCTGTTAAGATGTTGATGCTGCTTGAGAAAGTACTCGTGAGCTACACAGTAGGACTGAAGTGCCTTGAAAGAAGCAGGAAATGAGCAGCGCTTATTTAAATATTTATTCATTTATATGTACACACATGTCTATATAGGCAAATATATTTATTACATGTTGCTAACTGGAATAAGATCCTTGATTTATAAAGCACTTCAGAGTCAGTGTCGTTTATATCTTTAAGAAAGCAAGACAGCATGACCTGTGTTCTTGGTTGAGATAAATTGATTCTTATGCTGACAGAGAAAAGAACGGTTTTATCTATGAACAGCTTTGCATTTCTTTATATGCTATTTTATTTTCTAGCTATACGGAGATAAATTATAAATTATCTTTGTCTAGACTGTAGCTTTCAGTGAGGAGTGTAACTCTTACCACTGTGCAGGCACAATGAGAAAAAGAAAGGTTGTTGCCATGCCTGGGCTTGTAAACTAACCCTTTGAAATTCAGTAGCTGAACTTTTCTGTGAGGAAGTTAATGAACCTAAGTGACTTCAAGCTTCAAATTCATATTTGTGTATTTTATTCACTTGTAAATATTTTTATTTCCTGCAAAAATAGTCATCATCAATTTAGCCTCAAATTGTATCCTGAATTTACACAAAGTAAAATCTTTCATCTTCCTCAGATAATAAGATTCACAAGAAATGGCATAGGATCCCTGGATTGTGGCATTCTGAAGTACAGACAGGGAAGAAGGAAAGGTAAGAAGCACATCAAATTGCAAGTGTTCATATTTCCATAACAACTGAACTGGGTCTGTAGAGACCTAGCTTTGCTCACAAGCTTTCCTCTGCGATAAAGTGGCTGTACTGCTGCTGGGCTGGATGTGACCCTGGAAATACAGTAACTGTACTCTCATGGCATCACACTTGAGCTAATATCCCTGCCAAAGCCTGACTCACTCTGCCTAGCAGAGGTAGCTGGACTAAGCCTCCACATCTTGCACAGGTAATATAAAATACCCATGGACAATGAGGGACTGACTAACTCCGGTAGGCTAAAGACAGTGTTTCTGTATGACAATCTTGGAAAGAAAAACACTTGCAGCAGCCCTGACCACAAAACTGTGATTTCTGGTCTGGAACTGATAGCAAGAAACACCCCCCCATATAACCCGAAAGCCTACATTCTTAGGGGATTCTGTAGCTTTTATATTTTCAACACATTTCAACTGTACAATATATTTCTGTGCAGGTCATCTACTAAAACAGGAAAACCATTAAACTGTAGAAAAAGCGAAAACTGCAACTGTTTTCTCTTTCTTGACAAGCCACAGTAGGATATCAGCCAATCCTGGCATAAAAACTGGCAAGTTTGAGTAAAATGGAAGGAGTATTGGTATTTTTAAATAATCTTTTTATTACACTCTTAAATATTGAGGTCTTTTCACAGAGACTTTTACAGCACTTCATCAAGAGTTTTGTGAGAAACTGAGTCACGCTGAGCCAATAGGAAACTTGGTCAGCTGAGAAATTCTTGAAATAGTATTGATAACAGCAAGTCTGTCAAACCTAATACATATTTCCCCTGGACATCCATTCTCTTCAAATTCTAGCACTGCCTATAATTCAATATCCTGCCCTTCAAAAATACATTAACCAAACACTAATATGTTAAGTAGAACATTGTAACTCCTCTTACTCATTACTATAAATTAACTTCCATCAAGAAGACATCCTAAAACCCATACTGACTGTTTAGCTCTCCTAATAAAGGGCTGGAGGAGGCCATAGTTCGTAATGAATAGAGCAGTCTCTCACTCTGAGATTGAAGCATGAGCATGAAGGATGACAAAATTGCTCATTGTAATGACCCTTTCCCAAAACATTAGCCATGCCTTCTTTTGAAGCTCACAGTGTGAAGAGTTTCTAAAATCTACCATTACTGTTTATATTTCATTATGTCTTTTACAATTTCAAATGGGATTAGGAGCATCAAAGTAATTCAAAAATCTCTCCTGAAGATATTTTCAACTTGAATTTATAGAAAATACAGTATGAAAACTGTTTTGCAGACTTAAAATAAAATTTAGGTAATAATCAAAACAGAACTTGACTCTACGCTTTCTGATTTTGTCTCTGAGGTAAGCATACTGCAAAACCAAAGTAAACTGGCAAAAATAATAATTTCTGAGAAAGTTTCTTTGCTTATCAGTACAGGCAATAGATACGGGAAAGGCAAATAATATACCAGCTAAGGTTATTACTAACTCATTCAAGGCAATCACGTATACATTAAATGTAAAAGCTACCTGCACAAGAAAGTATCAACTCAGATGAAATGCAAAAGAAAGTACCACTACAGATGTGACGACAAATGAAACATAAATAGAGGCAAAGGGATTGAGAAGACAAATTAAAAAAAAAAAAGAAAAGAAACCCTTAGTTGGCAAAGACTGTGAGCAATACCAAGGAGTTTGTACACAGGGAGGCTGCTCTCCAGCATGAACCCAAGAGTGCTGAATGGGGATAAACAGCAGATTCACTTCAAAATCACACTTTCAACCCAAACTAAAATGGTAATATAGACATACCCATGGAAGAGCAAAAAGTTCTCTCTAGTTGTTCTTACATGGAGCAGAAAGAATTCAAACTCCTACTTTACTGATACATTTCAACACGTGAAACAGCATTCAGAAAACGATAAGAAATGGAGCAATAATATTTATGTAATGAGCACCTACTACACTTCTAGTGCTAAGCACATATAGCTGTAGCAGAGTTTTCCATTGCTTGATGTTTCTGAGTTCTAAATGAAACTTTCACAAATAGCATTTTGGAGAAGACAATGGCATGGACTGCCATTATAGAGATGAAGATTGTAACTTGCTTAGCCAGCAAAATCTAAACAAGAGCAATTGGCAACTGATGCATGGGCGACTGAAGACAAAAATAAAAACCTTTTAAAAGGCAATGAGAAATTCCTACCCAAACAGCAGATGTAACTGCTGCCATAATCTATGGCTGATTTCCCATTCTTCTGGCACCTTGTACAAACCATACGTCAGTCAACAATTTCCCATCCAGTGCCAACTTTTGCTTCAGGGAAGTCAAAAGGCTTTATCGTTTTAATCCAATGCAAATCTTTGAAGAAAAGAGTCTTGGCTAACCAAAAATTCCTGAACTTTTCCTGTAGATACAATTTAAAAAGAATGAATAATTTTGCAGAGAGAACAGACACTTTTGAGCAGTCTGAGCATATTCCTCAGGACATGGCACACATACAACTGTGAGCTGAGAACAAAAATAAAACAGAGGGCCTTTGGAAAGGGTACAGCTCACAGAAAATTTTGAAAATGGTCTCCTAAATTAATGCAATTGTGATAAGCATCAGAGTGTTCATATGCCACATTCAGTCCCCCTATGAAGAGCTACCAAATTTATTAAGTTTCTAATAAAGATAGTAAAATCTAGATATAATGATGGAGTTCCATGTTTTCCATTACTTACAGTATTTTCAGTCTGTTGGTTTCCTGAGCCTTTACTAAACACATCTCTTCACAATATAGGTCAAAGTTTTAGCCAAAGTAATATAATTATAATCTTACAGTGTCTATTTCTAATTATACTGTGACCTATAAAAAGTTAGCTGAGTAATGTCTCAGGGAACAGAGAAGATTGAGCATTAAGTTTGTCCACGACACATACAAAAAAGCTATAACCTCCCCATCGAAACATGGGACTAAGAGCTTTACACATGACAAACATCTTTTTTACTTTCAGAAGTGAAAGATTTAAATTGCTTAAGCCTAAGATGGTGACTGCAGAAACTTTACATTATGTAGAACAGGGAGTGAAAGAGACTGAACAAGCTTTTCTCAATATTCAGAAATCTACATCCACAGGGAAAAAGATCTGTCGATTTTGCAAGTTAGATTTACAGTGCACAGGAAATAAATTGTATTATTTCAAACAAAACACATTTAGGACATGTAATACTTCTTCAGAAGTTGAAAACAAGCTGAATTAAAAAAAAATTGCCCTTACCGATAAAACCAATATGCAAACACTGATATTTTATTGCTTTAGACTTTTCTAATGTTTTGTAAAGTATTTCACTTTAATGGTGTCTTACCTCATTTATACTGGAAGGAGAGTTTTCAGGTATCAGCTTAGCAAAAAAAAGACTGTCCCATTTCCTTTCCTCAGCTAGAGGACTTATGTGCAACCAGTAATTCAGAAAATAAGTGTCTGTTTAAAAGACAGACAAGTAAGCCATAGATGATCTGTAACCCAATCCATCTTCAGTGCCGAGTCAACAGCTTTTGTTTTGCATGAAATATAGCAAATAGTCTGCTGCCTCTACCTGTGTTATTGTGCAGATCAAGTTTAGGCCTGTCTGCGCTTCCCTTGCACGTTCAGAGCTACAGTAGTGATTTCTCAGCATTCAGGTCTGCTGTATGGCAGCTAACTGAAATTTCAGCCGACACTTGTAGACTTGCAATTAGCAAGGTTATTTTAAGCGCTGACCTAAGTTCCAGCAGAATGTTTATGGCATTATGACAGGAAGGAATCTAGTATAATATCGGTCACTTGGTAACCCTGTAAAGCTGATCTCAGAGGGGACAGCGCCTCTAATTCACAGCATAAAAGTAAATATCTGACCCCCCAATTTACTTTGATTTTTGTTTTTAAGCTTCGGATGGAATGGAAATATTTACTGACTTAATATTAGGAAGCTTAGAATTTATTTTAGGACCTGGTAGATCATATGCTTGGAACAAATGTATTAATAGGAAGTTATGACTTCCCCGATGGAATGATTCATCGCTTACAAAACAGAGACTGTTACTTTTGTAATGTTCATATTTGTAATAATTACCTATTACATTCTGAATGGGAGCAGAAAATCACTTATGGAGCTGAACTTATTACAGCTGGACTCTAACAATATCTTTTCATTTCTCCTTGGTTATCTTGAAAAGAGCTCCCTCTTCTGCACAGGCCTTTGGTAACCCCTCATTTGCCCTGGATTCCTTCTGAATTCTCTGGCTGTCTAACTATTTCAAAGTCATGTCGAAATGCTCCGTCATACCTCCACACCCTCATTCATTGTTCATTTTCATTCCTCCCCCCCTCTTTTTTATTTTTTTGTTCGTAGATCAGCTTTCTTGTTCCCACCCATCCTCATACTTCCAATAGTGGCAGATCTAACCTCACAGATGGAACCACGACAAACAGCTCCTCTGAGTGCCCCAGATATAGAGCTATAATGGTCAACCAGCTTGTGTGTGTGCACAAACACAAGACAAGCTTTTCTGAAAGCTCCACAATCAGAAACACCATTAAGAGAGATATTTGTTTTAAAGGAGAAAGTAAATGATGGGAAAAAAAAAATCCCCAGCAAGAAAAGTTGTTGCTTTTCCAAATGATTTAGTAACTTCTACACATCACTAATCACAATGAAACTGCTCCCTTGATCTTGTAGCAAAATTTACCTGAAGCAAAATGAGAATTTTGAGAATTAAGAATATTGAGAAAACAATGGTGAAAACAACATAAATTCATTTTGTCCTCATTTAAAAATATCAAATGTATCCTGAGTTACATATAAACTTGAGATGGCATTCAAAACAATTAGCAACAAGCTAAGCATTAGAGCTATCCCAAATAGAAAAATTTAAACACAATATAGGCACCGGACAGAGTCTTCAAATATATCACAAGATCAAGAGCTAGAGTTTTTGAGTGACCTGACCATTCGTATACCTTCGAGATGGTCAACACTCAGGATACTATAGTCACCACAAATAGTACAGTACCTGAATGCATACACACTTCTGAACTCTGAGCGTAAGGACAGAAATGTTATTGTCATGGATACACAATTACCTTTTTTCAGAAGAATACCGTTATAAGAGAAGATTTCTTATGAAATATCATAACCTAATTATTTGAAGACATCATGAAAGCGTTGGCTTGCTAATGCAGGATAGCCTCAGCTATCAAAAACTCTAAGGAGGAAGTTAATAAAGAAGATTTTTCCCCTCTCAGACATCCTCTTTTTTACAACCTGGGAATCACAAAATCTGCATTAAAATAGATGTGTTTTCTATTCTAGATCAATTCCTGAACATATAAATAGGTTGGCTTCCGTAGGAATAAGCAGCAATTTTAAAAAACCAGGGTAACAGTATTTGATTCAAAAATGGCAGGAAAAGTACCAGTAAGGCAAATGTTTTGTTTCAGCGCTTACTAAAAAAGCAGATTAGGACTACTAACTTCAGAGTAGAAGGGATAAAAATTTGACTGAAGCAGCATTTCCAGGTTTGGCCACAGTTGCTTGCTCTGTGCTCAAAGATTATATCCTACACTGCATTACCTGGTTTTACTCAAGTCATTTAGAACAATGTTATGTGAAGCTCTCTGGCCAAATTTTAAAAAATCATAGCTCAAAACTATTTTGAATTATTTCGGTTGCAAATTATTTCAGTTCCAGTTTCAAATAATTCTGGTTCAGAAATATATCTTTCATAGGAAAAATATAATTTTTCATCAAGTGCTAGTACTTAAATAGGTAGATACATAGGCTACAGTAGGTTTATATCCTTCTTACAATATGAAACAGATTTTCCAAGGTTAATTAAAAGCTTTATTTAATTTATATGCAACAGTGGCATGATACCTTGAGATGCTATGAATCTGCAAGGGCTTCCTCTGTTTTGGGGCTTAGCTTGTAAAATGCTGAGAAAGTATAATTGAGGATCAGTGGATCAGTTCTCTCTTTGAAACTTGATTCATACCTGTCTAATAGCAGGAAATCCATTTCCTGTTGAATACCAAGTAACTCCAAGAAACACATCTCAGCATGTTGTTTGCATTACTAGCTAGTATTTTACTTGCTGATTGCACTCCCTGTTCCAGGGAGGGAGCTATAGATGAGTCAAGTTGGGTGAGAAAGGCACGTAGTCTACTGATGAGTTGGAAATGGACTACCATCTTAATCAGAAAAACTTTAAAGATCATTAATAATTCCATGGTGAAAGAAATATCGGCAGAATAATATACATGAGCTGACTTTTTAATAAAAAAACACTACATAGCAGGAGGATAATTCAGCAGAGCTGGATGGTTTCATCATAAATGTTTTGAAAGATCTTTCTTGCTAGTAGCTCTGCACAACGGGGCACATTTTCGGCAAATTATTCTGGAGATGTGAAAGAGAGAAGGCAGTAAGGAAAACAACTCAGGGGTAGAATTCACGAGTGAGTCATATGTTTTCCCTGAAATACAAATACTTTTAGAAGGGTTAGGTAAAATGCAAACATTCAATGAAGCAACACCTGTGATCAGTTTCATAACTCATGGGTTGACTTATACACTCTTAAATGGAATTACTGATTTGTTAATAATGAGGGGTTTGGGGGTTTTAGCAAAAAAATATCAGAAATAAGATATGAAAGGTTTCTCATTTCAAACTTGTAACTTCACTGTAACTCTTTTCAATGATATACTTTCGTTTGGGGTTTTATTCCTATGTTTTTTCCCTTGTGCTACCTTTACCAACCAGACAGCTACGTAATATATATTACAAACTCACATTTTTTATATAGTAGACTAAGAATGCAGCCCTTATCTGCAACCAACCTGATCTTTTATGAGTTTGGCAAACAGAGCCAGATAACGTGAGTTAAGCTAGTTTCAAGTTTTCCAGTTAAATAAATCTTCACTGGAGAAAAATATCTATTAATTTAAATCAAAATTTTGTGAAGAAATTTGTGTACAATTTGACTGGAAAAGTTTCTCAAAAGCAGAATTGGTTTTCTCTCCCTGATATCCAGTTTGTATAAGCGACTCAGTGTGCATGACTAAAAAAAATTGGTTTACAGCCCATTATGTTTCTGTGGTTCTCAAGTGGGATACAAGAGACGAAAATTCAGATCTCTTTTCTACTTGGTATTTAGTAATTCACACAAGTGTAGCTATGCATGGAGTACATCAAAGACTTACGCACAATAATTCAAGAAGGGTATCAAGACAAGTGTCGGATGCGTGGTATTATGTTGTTCTGCAACTTTTTAGGTAAAATTCAATTTGGGGGTTTGAAGAAATCAGAATAGGATGGTTTTATTCTCTTACAGGTAATATAACCAAGTCTAAATACAAGAGTAGGAAAGTTGAAACTTAATGAAGTTTAAATTAACTGATATTTTCATGTTTTCCCCTAAATTTTTCCCTAAGTACCCCCCCAAGTCATCATAAACAAAAAAGGAAAACACATCAGTTAGAAGCAACAGACAGATCAAAAGCAAAACAGATTAATTCTAACATGACAGTTTTTGCAGTCTGTCAACATAATTAAATTAAAAAATGAAGTTTAACAACAAATCTGTCCCAAATGCTGGTCCTACTGCACGCATTTGCATTTATTTAATGTCTTCAGAAAAAATATGTGAAGAAATGCACCTAATGTGAGGCACAGAGAAGTAGTATAGACATTAACCTCTCCTTTTGATAAAGAAAACATCAGTGAATGCTGCCTTTGGCATTTTCATTAGTGGCATTTAAACTGAGAGTCGTTGAGAAGCTAAATAATTTTTTTCACTGCATACCTATTATGTATCCCTTTGTCGCAGCATATCTTCCATTTGCACACAGCAGAGACTGAAGGTTTAATCTGTTCCTCCCTACATTTTCAAATTCTTTCTTTCAGAAAATAAGGAATTAAACAGGGCTGCTTGGACTGCACACATGTTGGCTTCCTATTTATTCTAGCAAACAAGTGCACCGAAACCAGATGAAGCTGCAGATTTCACTTACACTGTTCAAGCTTAGTATCCTATTAAAAAAATCTTCCATTTGTTATCATTACAAAGTATGAATTGACATATTCAGAGCTATATACTGTAATTGAAAGACTCTAAGTGGAGCCAGACTTTTCTGTTATGACATTTCATCATCCTCCTGAAAAACCAAAAGCTGAGTAAGGCTACTGCAGAGGAATTCTTTTTCTAAATTGCATTTCTAATATTTCATAGAGAATAGATAGCTAGACAAATGAGAGTTCTAGCTTTTGCCCTGAAGGATTTAATAATGCAAAACTCTAAACATGGTCTTTCCTAGGAAATGAAAGGCTGGTTAAAGCTGGTTTTCCTTCTTCTATTCCAAGTGACTGATTGTCACATTCCAGACATTTCTAGGCAATGGGATTACATCATTCAATTTTTTTAATGGAAACAGCTGTTATATCCAATATTCATGACCTTTAAGTTTTCAATATCAAGTTATTCAGCTGTTCTTTCAGTCCATCTGAGTTGCAGCGAAATGAAACTGTGCAAAAGAGCAAACAGTTTTATTCCATAGTTAAATGAATGCACATATTGTTCCAAGGCAACAGAAAGAAAACAGAGCTTAGGGGAAACGCGGCATACAAAAATCTTGTTCTTATCACTGCTTCAATGGACTGGCAGCCCCTTATTCATCCCACACACAAAATCAGTACAGTATTTTGTTGCATATTTCACATTGCTTCTTACTAGGGTTTGATGTGCACATCTGCATGCGTTATGTGTGAATAATTCTTATAGGATTTCATAGAAGGAAAAAAGAGAAGGGAAAGCGCACACAGAGATTTTTAAGGCAGAGCACAGATACTTTTGAGGATATGTGCCAACTCATATAATCAGCCTCTTTTTGAGCTCCAAGTTCAGCCTATCTTGCATCTTCTCACTTTTTTTGTTTTGTGTTTTCAGTGAAGGATAACATGAGTACATTTGGATAAAAGGAGTTTATCATGTTTCTATTAAGAAACATATTTAGATGTTACATATTTAGATGGCCACTAACTTATCAAAGGAAGTTAAACAAAATCCATTAGTCTACTTCATGCGTAAGGGCATTTCTCATGCTAAAATTTATCATGCTGGATACATTACATTTCCAGAATGTCGTTATATTGATGTCTGCACCTTTTCCAGAAAACTTGTTTTGTAATAATGCTTACTGCAAAAAATAAAAGCTCGTTTTGATTAAAATAAATTGTGAAGTGTAAACAAAACAGTAGAAGAACCATGCTATTACAGAGAGAGAGCTTGCCTTTGGTACTGCCCGAGAGGGTGAGGGGGTGATAACAGCAGTGGTCTCCTGGATTGGTAGAACCGAAAGAACTTGTTCTTACTCCTGATTTTGCTACCAGTTTATTTTGTACTGAAGGCCAGGTCACGTTGTGTCTGTCTGGTCTGCATTATATCAAGTATATAGTGGGTGTGATCATGCTAACTTGCACCGTGTAAACAACTTTAAAATAGCGGGTAAAAACAACTAAAACATTAATTTATCCAGTGACCCATGCAGAATGGGAGAAGCTGTAATTTTGTATACAAGGAGAAACTTCTGGGGTTATAGGCGTCTCCCTCTTCAGCGACACCCTAAGTTGAACACTGTCTCCCATTAGCAGCATTGCCAGGCTGCTATTTTTCTCATATAAAGCACTGTAGAAATTGAATGTTTCACGGGAGTACCAGTATAAATATTTATAAATATAATTATATACATAAATGTACACACATTTCCCTAAGGGCTCTGTATCAGCTCTACCATTGCAAGATCAAGCATTTTATTTTATAAGTCGTCTTATGCTAAATTTGACACATTAGTAACGATTTTTTTCAGATAAACATTAAAAAACCCTTGCAAATTACTATTGATGCTCCAAAGGTCTGTTCATGTGATACCAAACTTTTTTTTTTTTTACCTTCCCCGCCCCCTTTTTCTTTTTTTTTCCCCTCAGCAGCAGCAGCAGCAGCAGCTGCTAGGACATTCCTTCAGCTCCCTGGAGCACTAGGTGGTGCTGCAGCACAACTGCAACCGAAATCTGCCTGGTGTAAAGTAAACCGTATCAGAAATGTCTCATTGCTTTTTTTAATACTGACGTTACTAAACATCATCACTGAAGACTATTGCACAGAGGTTCTGGGGTTTCATATTGGGCTTCCCCCCCCCCCTTTTTTTTTTTTTACAGAAATTCTAGCTTTCAAGGACACTATATTTAGCATGGTTTTCTCACAAATGCTTTATGAATAGAAATAATGAATGAAAAGAAAATTAATGTACATAATAAATGCAATTAATTACACACAAAGCCAATATTTTTGAAACATAATTTATCTCCTTATACAGCGAACCAAGAAGATAAATAACAAAGATTTTCCTACCATACTACACGATACAAAACTTGTACCTTCTGAAAGTAATTTCTCTAATACGGGTACAATGCAATAAAGACATTTTAATCCTTTATAAAAATAATGAGGTACAACATTATAAACATGTTGTTTACATGCTAAAAAGTAGCTCAAATATGTTATTAAACTCCACATTTGAGTGGTTCCATACAGTTCAAGGGCTTCCCAGGAGCATAAAGTTGCCATCATGCACATTTTGTAAAACTATGTCCTAAACGTACATTAGTTCTCCGGCTTTCTGTATATTGCTAAATGCAGAGGTTTTGACTTTGTGTAGCTTTTTGAATTTTTGTTCATTTTGGCCCTGGTAAGTAGACATCTATGCACTGGGTAATTTCCCAATTGCAGCTGGTTCTGCAAAATAGTAAGGTCCGCTTACCTGGAACAGTTTGATGAAGCGAGGCCTTCAAAGTAGACTTGAACCACTTAATAACTGCAGTTTAATGGAGAATTCTTGGAAATTCTTGTAGATGTCTACTTTATAGTTCCTTCTCAATTGCCATTTTTCACTACCAAAATTAAGTTGCCTCCTTTCTATAAATGCTAATAGCTGTATTTCTTATTCAAGGCCAGATTATTCAAACAGCAAGGCAACAAAACCAGTATCTATTCAATTATGACAACTGAATCTTGGTCATTAATAAGGGAACATGCAAGACTAAGTATAAAACCTCCATTAAAGTAAGCAAGATCAGATTCTAGTCATGCAGGACTGTGGGTTAACACACGCAGGCAACTGTTGACTAGCTAATTTGCTGCAGGAACATACCACGACCATACTAGAAACTCTTTGAAGCAGAAGGAAGTCCTACACCCTACGTACCTATGCATTCATTTTTTTGAGCATACTAGAAAAGGTATTAAAGATTTTAAACTGAACTTTCTCTTTACTCTTCTATGGTCATAGAAATTACACAAAGCCAGACTTAAAAAAACAAAAGGCACTAAAATGAAATAAGGCCCATGTGTAGAGAACAGCATTGTCTTCTACTTCCCTCCTTCATTTCTAATGCAGTAGGCATTTCTTAAACACGTGCTCTGGCAGGCCCTTGCCCTCTCCACAGAACGTGGCATTTGTCCAGGTTAAGAAAAAAAGAACAGCTTTTTGAAGTAGCAATTCAGCATGGTAGCAGATGACTCGGCAATATGCTTTGGTGAAGGACAAACAGGAAGAAGAAAATTAAAAAGGACAAGAATCAGATGGGAGTTTTGAAAGCCAAAAATTGTGAGACAGAGAACCTGAAAAGAGCATAAAGGAAAAGAAAACGGAGGAGAGAGGCTGGAAAATAAAGCTAGCGACCAATAGCTAGAAAATGATTTGCAACCTAACAAAATAAAACTCCCTGAGCTGGTCCGCACCGACATGTGTGTTCTTCTGAATAGAGGACAATCTCTTTTTCAGCAGTTTGTAAGATACCTATATAACGTGGGGTTTTCCTTGGTAATTTTTCAAGCAACCTCTATAATAACTTACAGGTGTGGCCCTGTCATTCTGATTTGCTTTTTCAGATCTCCTGTATAAGACAACACAGTAGCAAAGAAAATCCAGCTAACAATTAAGCACTGGTGCAAAATTCACAAATCAATCCAAAATACTGTAACTACAAAACTGAGAACAGTGGTTTAAATTGCAGCGAAGATCACCATGAAGTCTTTACCACTCAAATGCTTAGTTTGATGCTGTATTTATTTATTCCTTAGCATTAAAAAAATAGAAAGAGAAAAGAGGGGTAGACATTGAGAAAGATATATTATAAGTATTTAATTAGTAATTAGGATCAAGAAAGAGTCTGGAACAGATTGGAGTCAGGGAAGCTATTCTTGCAGATCTCAGCTGAAAATCAAAAGCATATAATTTCAATTGTAATGTGGTAAAAAAGCATGTTTTCAGTGTTCCTTACTTATTCTACCCGAAGTTTGAAAGAAATACAGCACTGTTGGTATTTTGTGTTTCTTTGAAAGAAAACAATGCTATTCATAACCAGAGATGCAATGTACTTATGGAAAAAAGAGACTGGCTCCCTTCCCCTGTATACTTTTCCTATTTACTTCTGCCTTAATCTCTCACACTGAACTGCCGGCCTAGATTCATAAACAATGTGGATACTTAAACTACTCTTTGAAGAGAAGATTGTATTTGTGTGCATTGTATGCAAGAATCCATATGAGATTACACACATTTACAGGTAACACACTGCGTAACATTTGCTATTTTAGTCCAATGTATCAATTATCCATTTCAAGTTAAGATGCTAGCCCCATGTGAAAAATAGGTAAAAGAAGGGGTCCGTGTATCTGATAATGGACAAAAACATGTGTAACAAACTGTCCTGTTGTCCTGGTTTTGGCAGGGATAGAGTTAATTTCCCTCCTAGTAGCTGGTACAGTGCTGTGTTTTGGATTTAGGGTGAGAACAATGTTGATAACACACCAATGTTTTAGTTGTTGCTAGGTAGTGTTTGCACTAGTCAAGGAATTTTCAGCTTCCCATGCTCTACCGACTGAGAACACTGGAGGTGTGCAGGGAGCTGGGAGGGGGCACAGCCAGGACAGCTGACCCAAACTGGCCAAAGGGACATTCCATACCATGTGACGTCATGCTCAGCGTATAAAGCTGGGGGAAGAAGAAGGAAGGGGGGACGTTTGGAGTGATGGCATTTGTCTTCCCAAGTAACCATTACACGTGATGGAGTCCTGCTTTCTTGGAGATGGCTGAACCCCTGCCTGCCCATGGGAAGGAGTGAATGAATTCCTTGTTTTGCTTTGCTTGCGTGCACAGCTTTTACTTTACCTATTAAACTGTCTTTATCTCAACCATGAGTTTTCTCACTTTTACCCTTCCGATTCTCTCCCCCCATCCACCGGGGGGGAGTGAGTGAGCGGCTGGGTGGTGCTCAGTTGCCGGCTGAGGTTAAACCACGACACCTGTCTTCACAGTTAAACCAGGCATCTGAACTTTCAGGAAGTCCCTATAAACGCTTTATGAAAGAAGTCCAGACAGCCTCAGCAAAGAAAACATAGGATAGCTTGAATGGTACCACGTCTAGACAAATCCTACTGTATTGCCCTTGAAATATCCCTCTTCCTTTTATTTTATCATGAGTCTCATGATACCTGATAATATTCTTAAATGTCCAGATTGTGAAATTCACTTATTATCTCAAAATCCTGGATTTAATTAAAAGGTTTCTTTCCTTGCTTGCTTCTTAAAAATATAGCCTCAACATAATTGCTGAAGAGCAAACAAGAATATTCAGTTTAGTATTTCATCTCTATGATTTTTAAAGCATGGTTGGCTAATGATTTTGCAGACTTCCATTTGACAATTTTGTCTTCTAGCTGCTGGATAGTGCTGGGATGTAGTGACAAATTCCAGCCATACCTTTCATACAGGCTGACTGAGTGGTGTATAAACTATTTAGCTCATCCCACACAGCTTAAGAGCTTTAGAAATTCAATTCTGTTTCTATTATTCTGGGGGTCATTTGGATACTTTAATGTATCCAAAAGCACAGATACTTTGCACCATTTACAATATAACATTGATCTTTGGGTACAATTTCTGCTTCCCAAAGGACATTAGCAATATTTTGTCATGTCAGAAGTTTTTACTCTGTCAGTGTACTAAATAGACACATAGACATAGAGTAGCCCTCAATAACTGAATATATAACTATATATAAATACATAACTGAATAACAATGAAGAACATGAAGAACAAGGTGAACTGCAAACACAGAGATCTTACACACAAATTAAATTATGTACTACAGTGAATTGTAGTATAGTAGCTCAAATATTTTGGGGTAGATAATTCAGAAGAATCTTGGAGAAAAAACAGAAATGCATGAGGAATAAGTGGATATACAAATACTGATGTAGTAGTGGCACTGAATTTCTTTTACGGTATTACAAACATGATATATACACATACACATATATTTACGCACATATGCGCCTCTATATATATATAATGTCAGTTATTAAAAAGAACATATTTCAGAATTTCAGATCACAATCACATTGGAAATGCACATACAAAATCATCTATTCCCTATAGATTACCAGGTGAATTATGATTAAATCTACAGAACCTATTCTGCAGAAATGTTACCTTGCTTTCTCGCCTTTTGAATGTCTATAAAATTTGTGATCAGAAGCAAATGTACTCATCAGAACACAAAGAGATGAATGGCTGCACCAAAAGATAAGACTGTATATTGTAACTTGTTTCAAGTCCCTTTTGAAGTATGTAACCACTAAGAGTTACATACATACTGCTAAGGGCAGGTACGGTTG
Organism: Aptenodytes patagonicus; assembly: GCF_965638725.1. Classification (NCBI taxonomy): domain Eukaryota; kingdom Metazoa; phylum Chordata; class Aves; order Sphenisciformes; family Spheniscidae; genus Aptenodytes; species Aptenodytes patagonicus. The sequence goes on along the minus strand of NC_134955.1, from coordinate 42,772,302 downwards.
CAGGGCCAACTGAGGAGAATAAAAGCAATATAGTTCACTGAAATTTATGAGATGCATTTTCTCAGCTAATATAGATTATGAGAAGTAAGTACACTGCTCAATGGGAAAGGGAAATTGCAAGGTATTACTAGATTCAGTAGATTTTATATTTCATGAAAACTTATGAAAGGTCTGTCAGAATTTTGGAGTACCACGATTGCTAATGCAGTGCTACTTTATGCCTTCTAAATTATATGCATTTTCCAAAAAGAAATGGAAACATTTCCAAAAAAAAGAAGTGCTCCATCTTTTGAAATGCAAGGCCTAGAATCATAACTGACTCCACAAAAGCTATTAACTTCCTCCAGGGAATCGTTTACAGGGAGAAAGAGGAGAGCGCATTCATAAAGCTTTAACAGATGGAACTGGTAGGTATTAATTCTCCTTTTCCTCCCTTTTTCTGCACAGTCTGTTGTAAATGCTTCTGTCCCGTTCAAAGAGAAAGCTTGTTCATGTGTCTTTGATTCTGCACAATGTCACTAGAGACAGTTACATGGAACGTTAAAATCTTCAGATCAAATCTTTTGGATGTATTTATGTAATACTACTAATGCTTCTTTACACACAACTCAAGGAAGCCTAAGACAATCCAAGAAAAAAAAAATCTAGTGTGCATTTATAACCTTTTCTGAAGAAGACGGCATCACTACACCTACAATGTCAGTCAGACATCAGCCTGAACCTAGGCTCCTGCCCAGACTTGCCACCCAGCTATATTTGTTAGATGCAAACAATGACGCCAAGCTCCAGAGCAATCCTTAAGAAAAGCTGAGTGTCCAGCACGGTTCCCAGACTGCCCCAAGAAGACAGATCAGGCTTGGGCAAGGCCACATGAACTTCATCTCAATCCTCCAGAAGACATCTCATGCACCTCAGTCACAAGATGGGTACTATGCATAGGGCAACATTTCAATTAAAAGTATAAACATAGCTATACAGACATGTCATTATGTTCTCCACAAGAAAATACACAACACCCTTTTGCTGTGCTTACTTGCTTGTTAGTTGTGAGATTTTAATTGATTTACAAAGGAATCACATCAATTCACAGAAGGCTTATTAATGGTTAACTATACAAAAAGGGATTTCATTCTGAGGAATAATTCATATAATTCAAGAGGCAAATATCCAAGGATATTTAAAAATCACAAACTTGTGGAACTTGTTCTTACTAAAACGCAAGCTTGTTATGTTACTGAAATATTCATGCGGCATTTCTGGCATTCAGACAGCAATCATTCTATAACCTGAAATTTCTTCTGTCAACTCTCTCATAATAAAAGCCCATCAGGCAATTTTAACAGTAATGAAGCAAACTAAAAAATTCCTTACATTTTGTGCAATTTTCTGTGCCTGTTCATTGACTGCTCCCTTATGCCATATTACAGTTTTTAGATATCTGTAATAAGTGACATGTAATTATAAATTGAAAAAGCAACAAACACTGCCAGTATAATGACTAATAAGAAATATGTCCACAAAGCCCACTGAACTATGCAAAGTAAGAAAACGTCTGTAAACGTAATAGTTCACAATGCAGACCAGAACTAGATGACTGTTATAAAATGTAATAATATCCTACCTTCTAAACTACATACAGACTCAACAAATCCTCAAGAAAAAAATCACCAGGAGGATTTCTGTGGCACTGCTTTTTGTGCTTATAGTTTTGTTTACATACACGCACACACATATATTTACATATATACATATATATTTATACAATTATTTCAACCAAGACACAACTACTATAATAAAAATTCACATTGGCATCTTTACTTTCAAATAAAAATAATGATATAGTGTCAATGACCTTTAATTTAAATGTTGACATTACTAAATCTTACTCATACCATTGAAATAGTATTAATTTAGATTTTTCCAGCAAATCTGGACATCAGTAGGTCTTATTATCTTCACATATACATATACTAAACAACAAAATACTTTCCATCAGCAAATGTTGTGATTAATTAATTTGCATGATGACTTAACATACAACATTTTTTCATCATACTGAAAAGTATTTATATCATTACATCATTATATCCAGTAAACATTTGTGTTTGAGTCAGATTAAGATACAGATTAGAGAAGACTGTAATAGGTAACATCTGTGCTGGAATTTGATATTTACTTTAATATTTCTCCAGGGACCACTGGTAGAGTACATTAGCTCATTTTCTAAAGCCTGTATTAGAATATTTTAACATAGGAGCAACGTGAAGTGAGAAGAGGGAGAAATAATCATTATATTTGGTCAAAGTGCGCTTACATGCATTCATGTATTGCTGAGAGCTAAACCAGAAATCTGGAATAAGTATATATTTCAGGAGTGTAGATATCCAAATGAGAGTGAGATTTTGCAGAGTTGTTATTTTTAGAACTAGATGAAGAAACTGAGAGTGGTAAAACACCTGCTTTTTTCCTCATCTTAGAGCTCCAATTCCCTTTTCACAGGCAAATGTTCACCTTTCTTCTCCTGAGTCTCCTGACTGCTGAATAATCCAAATGTCTATTTTAGGACAACCGTAGGACCTCCATAGCATTGCAGATGCTAGTCTACTCTTACATCTACACCCCCCTGAATTACACATCGCCCTTCTGTATCCAAATGCATTGCTCAGAAACTAATGAATGCATCTCTACTATCGCAAGAAGAGCACTCCCTTGGAGGGAATGTCACAGGTTGCAGGATTTTTGCTCAGTGTACCCTTACTGGTGTGCTTTGAAGTTGATTTAAGGGAGCTGTTCAGATTGTACCCTTGCACTAAGGGAGGGCTTAAGTGCTCCACGCATTGTTCACAATTCCTTTCCAAAGGCTGTGCATAAGGACCCCAAATGAGTCAATTAGATAACCTATGACTTTTTTTCTTCTTCTTTTTTTTTTTTTTTTTAAAAATCTCTTTTGCCCTGGTGTCAGGGTGTCTGGTGTCTTCATAGAATCATAGAATCATTGAGGTTGGAAAAGACCTCTAAGATCATCGAGTCCAACCGTCAACCCAACACCACCATGCCCACTAAACCATGTCCCTAAGCGCCTCATCTACACGTCTTTTAAATACCTCCAGGGATGGGGACTCCACCACTTCCCTGGGCAGCCTCTTCCAATGTTTCACCACTCTTTCAGTAAAGAAATTTTTCCTCACGTCCAATCTAAACCTCCCCTGCCGCAACTTGAGGCCATTTCCTCTCGTCCTATCGCTTGTTACTTCGGAGAAAAGACCAACACCCACCTCGCTACAACCTCCTTTCAGGTAGTTGTAGAGAGCGATGAGGTCTCCCCTCAGCCTCCTTTTCTCCAGGCTAAACAACCCCAGTTCCCTCAGCCGCTCCTCATAAGACTTGTTCTCCAGACCCCTCACCAGCCTCGTTGCCCTTCTCTGGACACGCTCCAGCACCTCAACGTCCTTCTTGTAGTGAGGGGCCCAAAACTGAACACAGTATTCGAGGTGCGGCCTCACCAGTGCCGAGTACAGGGGCACGATCACTTCCCTACTCCTACTGGCCACGCTAGTTCTGATACAGGCCAGGATGCCATTGGCCTTCTTGGCCACCTGGGCACACTGCCGGCTCATGTTCAGCCGGCTGTCGACCAACACCCCCAGGTCCTTTTCCGCTGGGCAGCTTTCCAGCCACTCTTCCCCAAGCCTGTAGCGCTGCATGGGGTTGTTGTGGCCAAAGTGCAGGACCCGGCACTTGTCCTTGTTGAACCTCATACAGTTGGCCTCGGCCCATCGATCCAGCCTGTCCAGGTCCCTCTGCAGAGCCTTCCTACCCTCGAGCAGATCAACACTCCCACCCAACTTGGTGTCGTCTGCAAACTTACTGAGGGTGCACTCAATCCCCTCATCCAGATCATCAATAAAGATATTAAACAAGACCGGCCCCAGTACTGAGCCCTGGGGAACACCGCTCGTGACCGGCCGCCAACTGGATGTAACTCCATTCACCACAACTCTCTGGGCCCGGCCATCCAGCCAGTCTTCTACCACTCCAAGGAATATTCAAGTCCCTTTGTCACAAGAGCAGTAATTCCAATCATTTTTGTTGGTATCCTTTCCCTGCTCTTCTAGAAAGAAAGTCCAAGCTTAAAAAGGGTCCAGCACACTGTCTGCAACATTTATTATTTATTCATTTATCCTGATAAATTATGCACACCAGATCCTCCATTATCACTGGGGTTACCAGTTAAGTCCTTTCCAGCTCTTAGCTGCTTTCATTCCCTTGATACATAGATAACAGCACACTGTTCTCACTTTTCTACTCAGAAATGATATCACAACAGACAGGAATTTTTTACTGTTTCTCCATTTCTTCTTCTCTGGATGGCATCCCATCCCTCTGGAGTGTCGACCACACCACTCAGCTTGGTGTCATCTGCAAACTTGCTGAGGGTGCACTTGATCCCACTTGATCCCATGTTCTTATTGTATTCTAACAAGCAGCCTTCCATCTTAATTTGATCCCTCAAATAATGACCAGCTTTCTTTAGAAGGGAACTGAATCTCCAGTAAAGTATGTACGCCTTTTCTGTGTTCATACTACATCTCCTACGGCACCCAAGCGGACAATTAGAGGACACTGGGTTTGCATAAACATGGACTATATCAATAGACTTGTTTACTAAATTCTAACAGGAGAAGAAAATCGGTTTAACTTCATTGTATCTTCACAGACTGAACAATACCGGCAGGAGATGGGGAAAGTTTTTTCTATTAGGCTGCATGGCAGAGTTTAAATCCACCTAATTTTTAAAAAGTATTGTGTTACCCTGCCATTATTTTCCTTTTTTTCAAAAAATTAATTATCAATGTGTATTAGCTAAACACTAAAGGTATAAAATTTCATTTTGAAATTGCAGTAATACCTACAACTACACTAGATCATAATTTAAAATTAGATTACAAATGTTGGTGTTTATTGTTTTTTCTAAGGTTACCGTTGAAAAACAGATTGTCTGAATATTAATAAACCCATGTAACCACTAGCAGTACTCAGGTACTTGAAGTTAAAAACACGTAAGAGCCTATATGGGCTTAACAGATACTCACTTAGTATAAAATATTTGTAACACCAAAAATGGTTTCAGCACTAACAATAATATATAACTAGCAGTAATCCAATGCATTCACGTATTTATTGAAAAATGTTATAAGCAGAACAGTATTTTTCATTCCATTAGGAACTTAAGATTGGGCCTTCAGGAATGCGTTCTTAACAGACTTTAATGACCAGAGGAGAATAAACATTAGGACAGAAGATAGGCAACAATGCACTCCTGAATCATCTTGCTCAGTTGCTATTTAGCTCATAGATATCTAATACCACAGGTGCACCTTACCACCAGTCCTGGCAAGTCTGAGCAACTTTGCACCTAATTTCTAAACCTAATTAGTACCTAGAAAATGGACATTTACTTGATCATAATTTTCATCCTTGAAGGCACTGACCCGGTAGGGGAGCGAACAGCATGCCTAATGCCTCCAGGATTGCACTCTATATAGAATAGAGAATTAACCTCTGTTTATGTTTGATAACGTATAGCCAAGGGATTAGGACAATTTTTGAGGGATGTGGAAAAAGTGGTTTTGCTCCCCCTCAGGCAGAAGAGAATTGAGCCTGAAAGCTACAAAACCAGAATGACTTTTATAGGTGTGGTGTTATTGTAGTAAAGCATGTTAAGATGTGGTAAACAAGTCACATCTTTTTCCTTAAAAACATCAATCTGAGCAAGACTGTAGAAATGCCATACAAGTTGGAAGACTTCTAAACAATGAGATTGTTTGACCAAATAGAGTTTGAGAAACACAGATTTATTTCTGGTGCTCCATGTTTTCCATCCTGGCTTTTTTCCAAAACAGGGGAATATGCTCAGGGTACAGAGAAAAATTTAAAAATTAAAAAAAATGTAGGCACACTCAACTACTCAGAAAATAAGAAAAGCTAATAAACACACCTGTTTGATGTTCAAACCTGGACTGTAAGTAAAGTGTAGCCTCTGCAAAACCCAACTTTGGAACAGTTAATCTGTATTTACCAGCATTTACACTTGACTGCCCTACTGAATGCTGTGATTCCACCAAGCTGTTCAGAGGCAAATTAAATAAGAATACAACTTCTTAACCAACCAAGTGCTTCCTTTAAATTGTCTATGAAATCTTGTGTTTACAAAGCATAGAACTAATACATATAGCAGATACGTTCTGCCAATATATAGATGTATCAAGCTATCATTATAGCTTTATAGATATATATTGTTATATATCATCTGCTCCTGTAGAGTTACTTATGAGAGCCTGACATTTTTAGAGTGCGTAATATATTTGGTCTGAAAAATAACTTGAATGTAAGAAATATGATAGATCTTACAAACAGTTTAAAAAAAATATCCACAACAAATCTGGTTTTATCCAAATAAATCCTATTGCCCATTAGTTAAATGCTAGGTGAATTAAGGCATATAACGTTGCCCCACTGAAGCTGTTGGGATAAGTGTGCAATAAATTTAGCGTTTGACTAGAGGCTTAGCTAGAATGTGCTCTTAACCCTAACCCTTCCCCTTCAAAAAAAGCATTTCACCAATACCAGTGTAATATAAACATATTTTACATGTTTATATAAATATATTCCACTGGCAATGTTCCATATAGATAGATGTATTTATTATCTAGTCTTTGACCATACTTCCATAAGGAAACTTGGTTTTGATTTGCCACCAGTCAGGTAGCATATTTCTGCCTATGCTGTATTAAGCCATCTGGCTGAAAAACAAACAAACAAAAAAGTCACATCTGCAGTTACTTAGATTGTAATCTACAAAGACTGTCAAATCTTTGGAATCGCTATGCATAAAAAGCAGTGTAAAACATGATATGTTTATAGTCAAATTACTGTTTATTTGGTGTTCAAGTGCTTCACAAACATATGACCTATCATCAGATGAGATTTTGGGTTGGATTTGGGGGGGGGGGGGGGGGGGGGGAAGGATAAGAGCAAAGCGATTTTGTATATATTTTCCTTGAAATAATTAATCTGACACAGAAATATCCCATATGTTACATAGAGAAGAAAGATTTAAAGTTTTCTTACCAAATTTGCAGTAAAGAAATCCTGATACTCAGAACTGTGAGTCTGTAACACAGCTGCAGCTAGCATTTTCTTTTTCATATTTGAAGTTAATAAAGAGTTTTAAGATTATAAATAATTTTCAATTGCTTCAAATCTGCAGTGTACACCAAAACCTCAATTATTTCAAGAAAATGCTCTTTAAAAAATTCTTCAGTAAATTTGGTTTTACTTATGCTTATTGATAGCATGGAGAATATTTCCCCTCCCCCTCAGCATTCAACTGCAGCGCTCGAGCTCTTTCAAACTTTAAACTTTCCAGATTAATTTTCTCAGAGAAGTTTACAGCTTTAACAGGATTAAGACAACTAAAATTTATCAAATGCCATTAGTTTAAGAGAGTCCCTTTGAGATGCACAGTCCTACACATTTAGGACACATTAACTAGTTCAGTATGAAAGAAATTACATTTTCCTTGTACTTATAGTCCACTTTCATTTTAGGAGTTTTTGGTGGGAGCATTCTGTCCTCTAGCTATAGACAATCTAAAATAGTTCTCAAAAACTGAAAAGCACATTTCAGAGTTTGATATCTTATTGTACAGATAACCCTTAAATGTTCATTTTTATTAACTGAATTGCATTTCAATGATGTTTAAACTAATTTTATTTCATATGCAACATAAGGTGACTTCCTAGTATAGGATTGTTAATAGTGCCAAAATCAAATATTTACCGTATTACTGGCTCTCAACCTATTTGCTAGACCTGAGACTCTCTGCAAATAACAACACTTCCACAAATTTATGTGCAACAACTTGTTGATCCTCAGACCAAAATACAATAGTATGTCTTTAAGTTGTCTCCGTTGAGCTATAGGTCATAGTTCATAATCAAATGTCTACTTTTAAAGACACTCATACTAACACCCACACATGGAAGGTATAAAGCTATTTGTCAGAGAAATTTACTTCATGAAGCATAACTGTTAAACACGCCCAGAAGCCTTCTCAGAAATGCCTCTGTGAATTTAAGAGTCATTATTTCCCTTCACCTCCATTTGAATAACGACTCTCATAAATTTGCATAGCAACCCTTCACTTGAAGTATCAGGATCATATCTTCCCTGCAAGCAAAACAGCTGAACAAAGTTGCAGACAGCCACTCCAATACTCCAACACACCTGGAGTACTGTGTCCAGCTCTGGAGCCCTCAGCATAAGAAAGACACGGACCTGTTGGAGTGGGTCCAGAGGAGGGCCACAAAAATAATCAGAGGGATGGAACACCTCTCCTATGAAGAAAGGCTGAGAGAGTTGAGGTTGTTGAGCCTAGAGAAGAGAAGGCTTCGGGGAGACCTTCTTGCAGCCTATCAGTACTTAAAGGGGGCTTATAAAAAAGATGGTGGCAAACTTTTTAGCAGGGCCTGTTGCAACAGGACAAGGGGGAATGGCTTTAAACTAAAGGGGGGTAGATTTAGACTAGATAGAAGGAAGAAATTGTTTACGCTGAGGGTGGTGAAAGACTGGCACAGGTTGCCCAGAGAGGTGGTGGATGTCCCATCCCTGGAAACGTTCCAGGTCAGGTTGGATGGGGCTCTGAGCAACCTGATCTAGTTGAAGATGTCCCTGCCCCATGGCAGGAGGGTTGGACTAGATGACCTTTAGGGGTCCCTTCCAACCCAAACTATTCTATGATTCTATGATTCTAATTAAGGTTTTATTTTCACCTGTTGAGTATAATGGTTATCTCTTGTGGCAAACTTCTGTCAAGAAAAAGCAGTCCACACAGTATTTCCATTAGGAGCTTCATCTATACATACTTCTGTTAAGACTGTCACTAACATCTTCTGTGATCATTTGTAAAATATCAATTATGTTATGGTAACATGATGAGGCATAATTCTTCTCCAAGTTCTCTTATAATACACAGTTGTCTGTACAGTCTGGAGATTCAGGAAAACTTTATCTGTGCACTGAGTTAAAGGTTGTTTATATAGCACGGATGAAAAGCTGTACAACTGCAGAAGCAAGGTGTGTTGTCACAAGCCTCAGAATAATAGAGCCATTAAGAGTCATCAAACCAAAGGTGAGAAGAGAAAGTAGCCCTGTTTCTAATGTTACAGAAAGACATACTTCAGCAATGTTGCTAGCATTGAATAAGTCCTTTTACAGATCATGATAAAGACAGTTTTGAGTTCCAAATTACAAGAAATTGAACTCACTGAAGTTATCTTCCAGATTCAGCCATATTTTGAGTGACTTATTTTAACACCTGAAAAAAAAGATTGATTTTTGCTCTTGAAAGGAACTGATATAGGAAAAAAAAAAGTTGAAAAGTACTCAGAAAAGTCATTTGGTCCAGCCTTCAGTATTTATTCAATAAAACCAGCAATATTTAATGTTATTTATTCAATAAAAGCCCACTGAATTCAAGAGGATGGGATGAGCGAGAAAGACACCTATGCTACCCTGGTTTTACATTTTTTCAAAATGCTTGTAATGGAATGAAAAAAGGAATAACTTGTCTCTAACTGCAGATATATTAGAAACTAATATCCTTTAATATCTTGCTTTGATAATTCCTTACACTCCTCTCTTACCCAGGATTTAAGTACAAGGAGAAAAGCAACTAAAAATTCTTTGGCCCCCAAAAAGTGGAAACAGAGATAGCAAAAGGATAATGGTTACATGATATTTGACCTCTATCCAAAGTTAATGAAAATCTTGTTGTAGGAGTCAGGAGGAAAGATGAAAGATCCAGTCAAGAGATGTTTGAGGCTGACCCAGGTATTGTGGAAAAAGATGACTGAAGTCTCTCTACTTGGAAAGAGAGAAAAGATCAGTGGTCTGCAAAGATCTAAAGATATTTTAATAGTATAAAATGTGTTTGTTTCTATGTCAATATAAAATATATGATTCAGACATGTAAGTCACAAAGCAGTAGTGGAGTGCTTTACTCCACAATTAGTTAGAAGTTAACAGACATCTAAAATACAGAAGATTATACTAGATCATCCAAAATGACAGTTTTTTCAAAAAGACAGCGGTAATCGATGAGTTGAAACACTGGACCCTTCCGTGAGAGGGTCAAGGGTTATAACGTAAAGCAGAAGAATGGGAGTTGAATCCAAGATGGACCTCAGGAGGATTCCATGAAAGAATTTGCTGTAAAAGCAAGCATATTTTATTCAGACTAAGAAAGCTAAATGGATCATGAAAGCATCTCAGCAGGTTAACACAATACAAGGACAGAGCGAGCACTTTTAGATTTGCTTGTAGTAAAAACACAGGTTTTTTCATCTCTTTTACAAATATTTGTAATTGGTAACAGCTACACTGAATGTGTTAGAGAGATGTAAATGTATCTTAGCATTCCGGACCCCAGAGAGTTATGATTCATGCATCTAGCTTACTGAAGCACTCATGTGAAGCTGAGCTTTCCAGGAAATTTCCCAAGGGACAACACGAGACAAGCCTCCCACTCATGCTGCGTGGCTAGTTCTGAGAAAGGGCATTGCAAAAGTAAGAGAAACAAGTATTTTCAAAGGATCAGTGGTGGCTAGTAAAGCCCTAAAGTCATGTAGCATAAAAAGAGACTGCCAGCAAACACCAAAATCCCCAGGGAACAAGCCACAAAAAAGAAACAACGCTCCTGGTTACAGAAAGAGCAGAAGCGCAGACAAGATCTGCAACAGGAATACAGAGCAAATATTCACAAGAGAAAGAGATGATCTGTTTGCCGAGCAATTTTTCCAAGGAATAACATAAAAAGTCTGCTATGGCCTACATCCTTGAACCAGCCCTATTCACCATGAGCCAACTGACAGCCAGAGGAAGGAAATAAACTTTAAGCATCCAAAACAAATAGAAAGCTGCCTGAAAATGAAATTGGATGTCTCCTGGCTGAGGAAAACAAACTATAAGAAAATGAAAAATTGTTTGTCTTACTGCTACATTTGCAGTTTAAAAATTATATTCAGAAACTGTTATGTTATGGACTTTTATCCTGAGTCTGCGTCATTCATTTTTGTGTTTATGATTTGGACGGAGTAGAGAGAAGGCTTCTTAAATTTGCAGGGGAAGAAAATACGTGTGCTTGGGGGAGGTACTTCAAACATACCAGAAGACAAATTTGGAACTGAAAAAGTCACGGACACACTTGAGAAATGGGAAATTTAAAAAAAAAAAAGTTTAATAATGGACAAAGGCAAAATCCTACATGTAAAATTTCATGGGTAAAATGGATAAGACAGAGGTGGAAAAACCCATAGTGCAGCAAAGGAGTTTGGGAGTTACAGCGAATCACAAGCTGAACATGTATCAACCATCTCCTGCTGTTGTGAAAAAAAGAAAATACTGAACTGCTATGTATTGTTTGAAAGACACATGAAACTTTTTCCAGACTTCTGGCAACTGTGAAGCTTCACATTGAGCCCTGTGTCAAGCCTGGGCACAACAATTCCAGAAGGAGCCAGATCAGTTGGAAGGAGTCCCTCAAGGAGAATTATCAGAGCATGGAACAAATAAAAAAAGAGGATCTGTATGAGGGATGTTTGGGGTTTTTTTTGTTTAGCTAATTTTCATTAAGTTATGTAATGCAAGAGGATACAAGGATAAACAATTTAAAACATATCTAAAGTCTGAATAAAAGCATTTCCACAACACTTGCTTTTACATTCTTATTTCTTTATCTGTATACAGGTTTAAAGGTAAGCAGGTTACAGAAGTTCCGTACTCCTAATGTGTTTGTCAAGACTTTGCTGCGTTTTTTACTACTACTACAGATCTTTCTGCAAGCTTTTTCGTTTTATATTACTTTGTGAAAAATTTAAAAATATATCAAATATTTAAAAAAATCTTCAAATACAAGTCATTATTGTGCACGCACACAGATACACACGTGTATAAACACACAGAAAAAAAGCACTGCCCTGTGAGTCCAGGGTCTGTACATAGAATATTTGACAGCCTCAATGACAGGTCCCCCCAGACTGACAGGCCAGATAATTGCAGATAACTGAGATTCCTTCATGTTACTCTTTTGTCCTTTTTTTCAGTTGCATTAACCAGATCTCTTCCTAGTCCCGAACAATCCCTAGGTTCTACAGCAATTGCTTACATGGAAAAAACCATTAGGAAAGTGTTTTATGAACTACCATTGACTCTTGCAACTTCACAAATAAACTCTAAAAAGGAGAAAACTGTGAGGAATGCTATTCATTCACTGACCTCCATTTGGAAATAAAACATTTTAGTGGGTGTGTGAGGGTGAGTTATATGTACAGAATATTCTCATTTTGTAAGCAGGCACAAATCAGTTCTGCTTGTGCTTTGGGCCAGCGCAAAGCTGTGTGTGAATACCATCCACAAGCTCCACAGCTCTTTAGTTTCAGCTCAGCACTGCGCTCATATGGCCACAAGCAATTCCAGATCAGAACTGGCACCTAGTCCAGCAAGATTTGTTATGACTGCCTGCAGAAATACCTTTTAGGTGTATTTGCTAAAAACCTACTGCACGTTGGGGACATAGTCCTTTCTCTCATCAAAAGCTGGCAATGTCTACCCCAAATTTTTCAGAAAAATGGCAGGACCATAAAAAACTCAAGATCGGCTCTCTATTTGGTTAGAACTGATTACAGTACAATTGCTTTATGGTTAGCGTTAGCACACAGAGCTGTATTTTAAGACAGCCTACAGCTCCAGTCCTAAAATAAACACAAATAAAATACCATCACGCTGAGTATGAAGGAAGACTATGTTCACATAAACAGGCCTCAGAATGCAACTCTGAAGACAGCTCAGTCTGAAGAGATAACATTTGCCTGCTATTTTTGGAGGTTGTTTGCTGCCTTCAAAAGTATGCTTCATCTGCTATAGCAAACCAAGCCATGCAAACGAACATACGCATACAGTCCTGGACACTATTTATTTGAATTTCACCTTGAATTTCCTTAATATCTTTAAAGATTCAATGCCAAAATTTAAATCTGGGACCAAGACACAGGTAATTGTTTAAAGATACTTGTGTTCAGTTGTCAGGTTGGGGCAAGGGAGATTGTTGTTCTTTTAGTTTACACAGAACACAGATTTTGGGGGGACAAAGTCCAGTCTTGTTAATGCATTTTCTAGCTGGGAAAAAAAAAAAAATTAAAAAGGGTGATTTACTGGCTGTGACTGTTCGAATCATATCACTTCATATTTCTTACCAAGACTCAGATCTGAAAAAAAATTCTACACATTTACCATTTTGGATGTAGTCCCACCTAAGTTCAATCTTCAACATAACCTTTACGTGACTGAAAGGCCAGACATTAGACCACCTTTCTATCCTACTGCCTCTGAAACTTGCTTAGTTTTCAAATGAGCGGCCATGCTTATTGGGACACAAATTTGGAAGTCTTAGGTACTGAAACCCATTAAAATGGGCACTTCTGAGATGTCCAGTCAGGTTACTGTTAGTGTTGTATTAGCTGCTCCTGGAGTGTGAACATGTTCATTAATATGTTTATGACTGTTGAATTAAGTGATGAGTAAATAATGTAGCAAAAAGTCTGAGAATGATACGGTTTCTATTATTTCCCTGAAAAGGATTTATTCACTTTTTAACACAGGCCGTCATAACTGCTACAGCAGTTATGAAAAGCCCTTTTTTTTTTACTTTACCAGTAGCAGAGTCGAGTGAACCACCTTCACTGAAAAGTCTGCAATATAAAATTCATCCTACCTTTAGCTGTACTAGATGCACATCCACATGCTTGCTATCCGAGTCCTGCTGGACAGAGTAGGTCAGATCCCTGACTCTTTCAGATGTCATCCGAAGCCAGGTCTCAATTTCTGGCAAGTGGAGAACAATCTTCCAATCGGCCCCAGTGTGCAGAGGAGGCGGCTTTTCATACTGCTGGCCGGAATCAAGCTCCTTCATGACGTCCTCTTCCCCATCTTGTTCCACTGTAGGAGTCATGTTTATAAGCATGGGAGATGCATCAGATGGCATGGGATCCAGTTCTTGTGTCCTCATGGGAGAAAGTGCTACATCCATGGCTAACATGGGAAAGTCTAAATCATAATTCTTTTCAAAATAGCTGCAAAGACAAAAAGAAAAAAGACTGCTGTTATGAGACCAAATTTAGCAAAAAAAATGTTCACAAGACAGGGAGTAAATGGCAACATCTGAGAGGTATTGTACTTTTAAATAAATTCTTCACCCTGCAAATCTACACTAGAAGTTCAAGAATAAATTTTTCAAATTAACTTTGTCGATTTGAACAAACAAGTTCTTTGTTTGAGAAAAATAACAAATACAGCATTTCTCTCATTGTAGACAATCACCTTGGAAATGACAGTTTTCATTGATGAAAAATACGTTCAACAACTGCAACATAAATAAACTGAGCATTGACAAAGCTAGCAGAACTTTACTGAACTCCATGAGTTAATGTAGGACTGGTGCTTGTAAACGAGCACATATTAGAACATATTCCTTGGCCTGAAATTTATGACTAAACACAAAATATCTCAAGTTTTAATCAAATTTCCCAACTGTCCACTTGACTATTGATCACGTACAACAAAAATTTTAAAGGCAAATTTGAAGCAACTATTGAGGACACTGGGTTGATCTATTGTAGGCAGATTTTAGTTTTGAAGTTTAAATTCTTGTAGTTTTGTTAGATTAAGAACTGTTGCAATAAGCAACAACTCTATCAAAACTTATAGATAAGAATTCCAAATGTCGAAATATGTACCTAAAATTAAAACGTCATTTTACAAGAGTGGCTTTATTAAGCCCAAAAGCTGTGTCATCAATATACACTTACAAGGTTCACTGGAAAAAGTAAATAAATAAAACATTTCACTTTGTACCTCTTTCTCTGTACACTCTAGTTGTATGTAATACGGAAGGCTGCCGTAAACCCTACGCCCTGGAAAAAAAATAATCTACTTAACAGCGTGCACCTGGTTTGGCGGTAAGTACCTAAAGCATTATGAAAACCTTCATTCAGTAGGAGATGTATTTTTTACCTAATTTTGGAGACTCACATTTGACACATGCCTGCCTTTGACATACAACTTCACTAAGCCTTGTACCAGCACTTACTTGTTTCTTCAATACTTTGCAACCCTAAGCTATATTCAGTAAGTCTACATTAAGAGAGTTAGGAAGATTAGGTCCTTTAAAGCTGTTTTATCTTTGTTTTAACCAGTGCATATTAGAAACACTTCAACTACATTTTAATAACTTTTGCTTGTGTTCCTTTTCCGGAGTGCTACGACTGCAAATGACTCTGTTATGCAGCTATTAATTTGGGCAATATTCCAAGTTTTTACAGTTTGACTTTTTTTTTTTCTATAAAGACTGCATTTTAGCTTTTAGCATAATAGCTATAAGATTGCAGAAAAGAAACCACTGCCTTTCATTATTAAATCAGCTACAGTGACTGCCGAGTTATATTTCTAAATATTTCAAGCGCAGTCTCAGCATCCAGAGGCCACTCCTGCAGGCAATGAGAGTACCAAAGAAGTGTTCAAACACCAGTCTACTTCTTGTAGCCGGGAATGACAAAAAAATTAAATTTAATGTTAATTTGATTTTATTTCCTATCCTGCCACTACTTAGTAAATTATCTTTTGCACATCTATCACCCCCACAAAACAATATTTAGAATGGATATTAAGCTAGTAAATATTAATTTGGCACTTCAGAACAAAATTTTCTATCAGTGCAATCAAGGAAAGGAAATGAAAGAAGATTCCAATCATTCTCAGTGCCTGCTGTACAATTTCCAACTCTTTCAGTTAGATTTTTTGAAGACTTCAGAATTAAATGGTGTTATGTAAAAAGCTCTGTATCAAGGCTGTATGAAATTAACATTTCAGGATGCTGAGTATTTTTCAACTCCATCTCTTTTCACTGCCAGTTTTTCAACTTAGACTCTGTTGCCGTACATACACAAAATACATTTAGATAAATCACTCAATTTGAAAACATTTTTGTCTTAGACACTGCTGCTCATAGCCACAGTTTTAAAGCATATAAATCAACTGTTCTAACAGCCAAAACTGTAATTACTTCAAGCATATTCTTTACATTATTTCCGCCTGAAAATGAAATTTTAGTGAAATGCATGTGGTCCTTATTTCTGCATGTTTATCGTTAATGAATTAAACATGCCTACCAGCAAAAGAGTTGGTCCTGAATCATTAAATGATACAGAAACACAGGAAGTGCAGCACTTGCTTAGTAGGTTTTCCACAAAAAAACTGGCACTCTGCAAGAGTTTTTCAACATGACTCAGCTCTAGCAAGGACATGAAAGCAATTAGCAAACAGAAATTAAAACATGCTCCTGTAGAAGCAAACAAAAGCTAGTCCATGCTGCATGCAGAGCATAGCTCTAGCTTTGATACACTGAGTTTGCAATTAGCAACCATTAGGAACCTGCTGACCTGTTTTTTGTTACGATGTGCTTGACTCTATATACTGGCTCTCCAGCATTACAGTTAATGCCTCCTTTATCCTAGTTGCTCTTAAAGTCAAGTCCTTTGAATCCTTTTCTTCCTGCCAGATCACAACAACTTGCAACACTTCAAGTAAGGATATGTGGAGAAACTTTAAAATAGATCATTCTTTTCACGTTCTTAAAAAAAAAAAAAAAATCCTACAAAGGTAATAAAACACACTGTGGATACTAATTAGCAACGTCTGGGAAAGCTTTAAAGAGCCCACAAATGCTTGAAAGGAGAAACTGTTGCAGCTAGAAATTACTGAAGCTGAACACTAGGACACAGATTCATTAAACTGTTTCTTGGCAGAATAAAAATGCATCATCATCCAACTACGCTGCGAGAAAGGAAAACTGAAAGGTTCTCCTGCGCTCTCTGAGAAAACTGGCACTGAAGCGGCGTGTTCACAGGAGTGCTCTTAAAATCACTGGAGAAACAGTAACCTCCACCCTGCTATCCCTCCCCCAGCTCCTCCGCAACTGTGGCAAAGCAACATAATTCCCCTCTCACGCCTGCGCTGACCTATGAAACGCGCTGGCAAGGCACTGAGAGTGCAGGCTTCAGCCACCCTCATGCATTGGATATGAAAGGAAAATAGGAAAATCCCTTCCACAGAGGTGTTTTTACAAAGTTCTAAAGTTGAAATACTAAATAGCAAACAACAAGGCCCAGCAACAACAACAAACCTCACAGACATATCTACTTTGAGCAATTTAAGAGTTATAAAGCTTGCCAAAATACTTTTGATCAGAAGTAGGTTCTGCTTTTTGGATTACTGACCACGTGCAAGTTAGACTTCCATATTTCTAATTAGGTCAGCAGCCCTGCAGAGGACTACATTCATGAAACTTTGTTAAGACAGCAGCTACTGAAGGTGACTAAATTAGCTGCTCTCCACCCCATTCTCGTATAGACACTTGCATCTATTGTCATCTAGCTATACCCTTTCTCCTCCAATATTTAGGATATTACTTTCATACTGAAACATGGAAGGTGGAAACAGCAAGATGGGACATGGAAATCCTTCTTCAGCAGTTCCAGTATTTGCATAACGTGCCATCAGTGACATATGATAAATTTCAGCAAAACCAATTTTAATTTGAAATTTGAAAAACTGTATTTAAGAACAATATTCCATATACCAAGCCATCATCTAGTGGATTAAAACATTTGCTAAAAAAGATATGAATGGATGATCAAGTTAAACAATACTTTGGGGTCATATATTGTGATGATTGATATTTTAAGTGACTGATTTTAAATGCTGGTCTTGAGTTTGTTATATTTCTGGAGTATTTTGTTTTTCCAGATTTTGTGAGATGTACAGACAGTGAATTGTAAACCACTATAATAAGTGTTAGAACACATATTAAAACTGAATACATTTTTTAGAGTTGCTTTTTATATACTACTATGCAAAAATAGTTTTTGAAAGAGGTACAGAAATGATTCATTTCCTTCTAAGCAGGACCTCTGTCACCACTGAAGTTCTTTATAAACACGAAAAGCTAAGCTCAGTCTTGTTTTCTATGTCACAAAATCCTGGTAGCATCAATGACAGTTTTAGGTGGGCAAGCAATGCCACATCAGACTCTAGCTTTCTTCTATACCAAATCCTTTCTGTACCTGGAATAGCTGTAGAAGCTAGATTATTTTAAATTTGCAGGTGAACAGCTGAAAATATATTTTCAAATGTCCTGATCAATAAAAAGTTCGTGTCTCAATATTTTCAGGGCATAAGCCTATTTTCATCATCACAATCAGAGTAAGGAGAGTTACGATGCCATTATTTTTAAAAAATACACCTCAAAATATTTGTTTCTGTCACTTCTGAAGCTACTGTTTCAGTCTGCTGAAAGGACACACGAACTATACAACATAGCTACAAGCTTGTACTCTTTCTGGTGGGGGAAAAAAAAATAGATGAATTGAGAGTATTTTTTTGCCTTGTGTTAGTTCTTTATATACAGTTCTATATTTTCATGGATACTTGTATAAAAGGTGAGAGATCCCGTGTAAGCACATGCACACATATGCTTTCTGCCTTCATCTTTAGTAAGTGCATTATGCCTAACAGATGGCTGATTACCTTCCACTAATCACATAGGCAATCTCGCTTTCCCCTGGTTTTCCGCTCAATCAGATGCTAACGTTTTTATGCAAAACATAGAATGTGTGTGTCAACCGTAATATAGTTCATCAATCACCACAAGCCTTGAAAGACTTCTCTCACTCATTCTGCTCCCCAATTATTCACATTTTCCTTGTTTATAAAGCGCAGGCCATATTCACTCTGCCAGCTATCAGATCATCCACATTTTCCTCCAACAGCAGTTGGTTCCTGTCAAACAAAGATTCATTAAGCATTTTAAGCCATACAGTAGTCCAAGCATTGATCAGTGGTGCAGACACTGGGTCGAGTGAATGTTAATAAGCTCTAATTTTTCTTACTGTCACATATTGTTAAAATCAGCCATAAGCACTATACAGCCACCTGTCTGTCAAGTAAACAATTCATTTCATTCTCCAAAATGGCCCCAAAAACCCAGAGAAACTCCATCATTAAATAATTATGTCTGCTTGCTGACTTTGAAATCTAATGAAGTAAATTTTAACATCAGATTTAATGAGCTCATTGATGTTGAGTTTTCTTAAATAGATACAGTCAAAATGAATATCTCACACAGCCAAGTTATATTTCCATTCCTTTTCCATTTCAATAGTCTCATGAATTCTCTGCCAAGTTATAAGGCTCATTACATCTTTCCTTGAAAATGTACTGTGTCAGTACACCAAAAAAATGAAATATATCATGTCAGTAACTACATATAGAGCAACTTGAATTTAATATCACATTAACACTATCTACACTACACTGATTCTGCTGCAGATTTCCTACATAATTTAAGAAATACAACAATTTCAAAAAGCTTTCAAAGAACTGAATTCTAAGAGAGGCAATTTAGTTTTTTCTCTTCATATCATTCCCTGTGAACACATTTCAAAAATACCTCCTTTATTATTATGTTACTATTACACCTAAAAATCTGAACAAATTGGACAGGAAGGGAAAAAATTTTCATTTAGCACTGCTGGGCCTCCTACTTGACGTGTGTAGACTCTTAGAAGGTATATCTGATAGGGAATATGGTGATGTCTGAACTCCTGCAGGATATAGACCAAAGAGACTTGCACAGTAATACCAATATTAAGCCTGCACATTAATGTGACTCATGATTAAAATTTTTAATGTGATTGACTTAAAGTCCATTAAAAAGTTTACCCCCAAGGCTTTAATGGTAGCAACGCCAGACCACCAATGGTTAACCGCAGAAATCCCACCGTGGATGTCTGAGTTCCTGATTATGTCTATAAATCAGGATTTAAGACTCTGCAATGACCCAGCATGCTCTTTGGTATCTGCTGTTTCACTTTCTAATACAAGGTGAAGGAAAACGTAGAACTGTCAAGGCAAGTGTTTAGTTAGAAATTAGAAATTATCGTGGCAAATTAGGGCAAGTGGAAATTCTACTGGAGGATTTAGCAAAGGATCTGTCTGAAATCGATGGGATAGTAGGAAAGACTATGAAAAAAACTAACAGACCACAAGGTCTAGGCATTATATACCCAGGCAATCTGCAAGAAGCCACGGGTGAAATAGCCAAATTGCTGATTGTGGTGTGCATGACCTTTCACTGGAAACTTCTTTGGTTCTTAGGATACCCATTTTTAAAGAAAGGTTCTGGAGGACTTTTCCACCTCATGTTTATACCAGGAAAATTAGTAGAAACTGTAGCAAAGTGAGGCAACACCTGGAAAAGTACCAATTTTTAGATCATAAAATGCTTTTGACAAGACCCAATGCCAAAAGCTAAGGGAATCTAAATAGCCACAGGACAAGGAGGAAGGTCCTTGAATGGGCAAATAATTGAGTAAAAGGCTGGAAACAACAGCAATAAATGGACAGTGGAATGGAGAAAAAAATGGAGACAGAGATCACAAGCAGTTTCACAGAAACCTCTGCTAAGCACGGTGCTTCTCAATAAACTGATAAATGACCTGAAAAGTGGGTGAACAATAAGGTGAAAAGTCTGCAGAAGGTATTGAAATACTGGGAACAAATTTAAACTCTGAGTAAATGCAGAACCTTACAAGACCGAAAAATTGAGCAATAAAATATCAGATTAAACTCACTATAGGCAAATATGAAGTTATGTGTATGAGGAAAAAAACAGTCCTAATTGCATGTATAGAATGGCCTCCAAGACGAATGTTACTACTCAAGAGCAATGTCTTGGAAGGAAAACTATCGAAGTTCCATAAAAACCCTCAGCTTAATACTCAATAGCAGTCAAAAAGAAAATCAAACTTTAGGAATATTTAGCAAAGGAATAGGAAATAAAACAGAAAAAAAAAATCGTTACATCACTATATAAATCCATGGTACACATCTTGCATGTTATGTGCAATTCTGGCCCCCTCATCACAAAGGGAATACAGTGGAGCTGGAAAAGGATTCAAAAAAAGGCCACTTGAAGGACAAACAGGAATATGTAATCACCTCTGTTCAAATGCAAACTGAGCAGACTGAGACTCTCAGCCTTGGAAAAAAGGTGACTTAGGAGGATAGGATGGAGGTCATAAAATACCACTTTAAGATTGTGCTATCCAGAAACTTTAAATTTTGCAGTTTTTCACAACCTAGGTCTCTTCATTCTTCAGAAGAACCCCAACCTCTTGTCAATGGAAGCATTCATTATATTTCCTATGTGCTTTTTGTCCAAAAGTCTTTAAAGTGGTAGACCACAATTCCTCTCAGGGTCTTTGTCATTTGCCCAACCACCTTAAATATACCTAAGAGGCTGCTTCAGCCATTCTACTTGCCATGGTTTTTGCACGTGGTTCTCCAAAGGAGGACCTGGAAGATCCAAGCAGGACCCCTTTCAGGTATTCCTTTCAGGAACAACTTAACAAAAGATCCTAACCTCCAAACAGCTTCCTTTTAAAGAAAGCATAACTGAAAATTTCAAACAGCAAACAGTCCTGAACTCACCTCTCTCAAGCCCTCGGTTTATTCAGTGTCTTCAGCTGCTTCAATAAACTCCAAGTCCCTGATCTAAATTCATTTCAGTATATATATAAAGCCACCAGTATGATAATCTATATGAATAAGAGCTTTGGGCATCAATCCAGTATACTCATCATATCAACAATTTGCATCTGTATTATCAAGTCCAGGAGTTTCATAAACTGTGGAAGCTGTACAGTATTATGCCCCTACGATTAATCAGTGGATTAAAACTGGAAGCAAAGTTTCAGAGAGAGAGTTCACACCTCAAGAGGTACCAACTGTGCATCTTAACACAAGCACCAAGTTTATCTAAAAATATATCCAATAGTTCTAGTCCAGCATTAACTGCAATTATCCTCAAAAAGAACAGCTGGGGCGGAAAAAAACAACCAAAAACCCCAACCCTATATTCAACTATTCCTCTGAAATTGAGTATTGGAACTGTCACATTGAGCTTAGAAAGCCACCATGGAGAGAAAGGAATACTTCTCTACTAAAGAAAATATGCTATACATGCTTATGTAAAAACCTAAACACTATGATGTATAGTGAAGTCTTGCCTGAAACAGTGCATAAAATTTATACACTCCCAGCACATATCATTTTATGTTCTCACTTATGAAAAAGCAGGGAGACTAGCTGGAAATGATCCCATTAGACCACAAGTATGAGGTACAAATTCTACACTACAACATGTACAGACATTTAAAACAATTGTGTATTGCCAGACTCGTACAGATAGAACAATGTATTCAGAGAATCAAACATATTGGGGTGAGTAGTTGTGTTTCTTGGCCATTTCTGACTCAGCACAGGTTTGCCCTGCAGTAAGAAACAGTGACTGGGAGATGATGTGGTGTGAAGAGATTAGCATTAAAACAGACAAAGACAAATTAGCTGCTTCATATTAATTCATCATTACTTCAGCATCCTTTATTAGCTAAATGCCCTACACCACCTTAGGTTTTTGTTATCCTAATTTTCACTCCAGAAGGCCAGAGGAGTACATAGAAGACATACATAGCGGCAACTTTCATATGCTGATTCAACATACACGAGCGGTTGGTTGTTGGTTTTTGGTTTGTGGTTTTGGGTGGGTTTTTTTTTAATCTCCCTGGATAATGCCATTTTTGTCATTCTAGTGGCCAGTAGCGAGCAAAGCATTTGCAATCATAACGTAATTTTTCCCTTCACCAGCTACAAAATTCAGATAGCGAAGGATGCAAAATAATTATTCTAGCAAGAAGGCGGCCCCTTGTTCCAAAATTTTTCTCCAAAGAGATAGTGTGAAACATCTTTTAAATTGGAAGATAGCAAAATCAAGATTAGGCTTGGCTGAATACTAATCTGGATTTAAAATAGTCTTTAAGTATGCACAGAGGCAGGGAGACATAGGTGAAAACATTCAGAGCTGTTTCACAGAGGATCTGCTTATTCGCTTGTGTGTATACCACCATAGGTCCTTGACTGCCTACCAAACCTGACCCATGTCCAGTCAGGTAGGAGAGCAGAAAGAATCCACAATTGTTTGTATGCATTTGTACAGACACGATCTTAAACTCTTTAGTCGCTGAGAAGTTTTTTGAAAAGATATCCACCATCAAAATACCAAACAGATTATTTCCACTCCCTAAAACAAAACAATACACAGACATGACATTTCATTTCATATCTGTGTGTCACTTTCTTGAAGTGCTCATCCACTAATGGGCACAAGGACTCTACCAAGTGCAGTATGTTAGTACCAACCTTTTCCAGCTCCAAGCAGGATTACTGTTAATTCTCTCTAAACACAGCTAGCTTGGTAGCTCTCTAGGAGCTGCTGCTTCTGAAATACATGGAATTCCACTTGTTTTGCAACACTAAATTTTATCCCAATGGTGCATTAAAGGGAATTTCCTCATTTCAACTTCAGGATAAAACTTAACATCTATTAATATTAAAAAAGCTAATTTAATTTCAGCTACTTGAAAATATCTTATCAAATCACTCACAGAACCCTATGTCAAATTTGCTTCTTTAATTGTATATTTACCTGGTGGCTGTGAACAGGATGTTTTTAACTGAAGGTTAATTGATGCTACAAGACTGATCTGCCATTGTAAATTTGAGATAGAAAAATCCTCACATCAAAAATTTCCCATAAATAACCTCTTCAAATTCTTTGATCAATTAAATTGCTTTTGACATTTTTCATAGAAAAAAAGAGGGTGAGAGTTTCTTCCTGGGTTCAAAATTAATTTTATCCAGAATTCAGCTGTCATTTTAGTTTGCTTTTTTCTGACCCCTTTTTAAAAAAAATTAAAAATTCTTCCTTTTCTCCTCCAAAACAGACAAGAACAAAGAAAATTTTTTTCAACAAATATTGGCAGTTAAAAAACACAGTGTTTTGATGCAAACAAATTTCACTGCAAACTTCCAACCAGTCCTGCTCTTCTTCCCAGGAGTTACCTCAAAACCAGTACCCTCAGGATTTCTCCTACAACAGCAGAATGAAGGCACTGCTGTAAGTCTTAGCTCAAAGTTAGGGAAAATAAAAATAATATGTTTCACTGTAATTTCACACTCCAGTTTCATAATAAATACATGCTAATCACTTAGGAGAAATCTTAACATTATTTCAGGGAAAATTATCCAGAGGCTAAACAAGCTTATTCCTTTTTATTATGGAAGTTGATTATGAGAAATTAATTACTTGTATCAAGCAATATGACCTCATAATATATCAGACAAGAAGAACCGGGCAAGGTTATTTTAGCCCATTTTCAAGTTCTATCATTTCTTATCCTCTCATATGTACTGTACAAAGTATGTCAGTCATAGCCAGCCTCTAACTACAATGCAAGTCTTAGATCTTTCTCTAGCAGTCATTCACGATCATCATTTGGACTTCTTCCTTAAATTAAGGCAGTATCAGATATGTTATAGGTAGAGCAATACTGGATGGTCAGTCTCTCAGTAAAAAAGTTATTATAATAATAATTAAAAAAAAGAAAGAAAAAAGAATAATCTACCTGAAGAATTCTTCAGGACACAATATTAGTATGTCAGACCCAACAATGCAACTTCAGGCATTTAAGCTGCCCCAGCCCCAATCCTGGTGATAAAATAGATCAAAATAGCCATAAGACACACTGCCATTTCTGAAACTAGCTTTGTTACACTGAATTTTAATAATTTTATTATCATAAATAAAGATTTTTGAAGAAACTGCTACTTTTTGGAATGATGAACGATGCAGCTGCTGAGACCAGAGATCCTGATCCATTTTGGAAATCAGTATTCTGTATTATATGAGACACAACACACTGGCTAGCTGACCCTGGAAATTCTCACTGTCATGTAAAGTTTAACTATAAATAATCTAGCTGTTAAATATAATATTTTCAGGCCTGTCCTGGTTTTGGCTAGGATAGAATTAATTTTCTTCCTAGTAGCTGGCATAGCGCTGTGTTTTGGATTTAGGATGAGAATAATGTTGATAATACACCGATGTTTTAGTTGTTGCTGAGCAGTGCTTACACTAGTCAAGGACTTTTCAGCTTCTCGTGCCCTGCCAGTGAGAAGCTGGGAGGGGGCACAGCCAGGGCAGCTGACCCAAACTGGCCAAAGGGGTATTCCACACCATGTGATGTCATGCTCAGCACATAAACTGGGGGGAGTTGGCTGGGGGACGGTGACCGCTGCTGGGGAACTGGCTGGGCATCGGTTGGCAGGTGGTGAGCAATGGCATCGTGCATCACTTGCTTTGTATATTCTTTTATCATTATTATTATTATTTTCCCTTCCTTTTCTGTCCTATTAAACTGTCTTTATCTCAACCCACAAATTTTACTTTTTTTTTCACCAGTTCTCTCCCCCATCCTACTGCTGTGAGGGTGGAGTGAGGGAACGGCTGTGTGGTGTTTAGCTGCCTGCCGGGTTAAACCACAACAAGGTCTTATCTAGAAGAACACCACAGCTATTGCTTTTTGTCCCAATTTGGGGATTCACAGAAATAGACTAAGCTCTTTGGAGCACAAATTGTTTGTACTAAATTGCATTGAAGGGTTCTGCTCTATTGTTTTGTTTCCTGGTATTATCTAATAACAACAATACATTATCAAATGTGTACATTCAGTTGTTTCAGACATTCAGTTATCACAGTAATAGTGCACTGTAAAATGTTTTCTTCATTTGGGGGATTAATTTTTAATGTACACAAAAATAAGAGACTTTCTGTACTACAAGGATGAACCATGGCTTCACTAACTATTTTGCAAACTCTTTCTCTCAATCACTACTTGGATAAAATCCTGATACTTGATGTTGACTTACTGGTCACCTAAAAATAGATATCCAGTCGTACTGTGTTATCAGTTGATTGACACCATCTCCCAAGATAATGAATACAGTTGCTTTATCCCCTTTCTTTCTATTGTGCAATTTTACAAGGTCATTTATGATTGACTCAAAGCATCAGAAAGGTATTTCCCCAACCCCGGTGCAGATTTATTGTTTCTGGATTATACTAAATGACAGACAACTTCATTTTCTCCACATACAATACTATTTTTGTACTCAGAGCTTTCTAGTTTCACCATCACCCATCTTCTGAATACAATCACAAAAATTACTTTCTCATCTCATTGTACCTTACAAATTTTGGAAGAAAAGCTATATGATAAACAGTATCAATGGCATCTCTAAACAGGGTCCAAGCATGTTTCCAACTTCATTTTGCACCTGAACTCCAGCCAAATTTAAAAATATTGGCAACTGCAGAACTTTATTCTTAAATTCAAAATCAGTTTCAACAACACTGAGGGTGGCCAAGAAATTTTTCAGTATCAAATTCTCTCAAATTTTCATCTCATACACTTTTATGAGTACACAAGTACATAATATGCACCAAGACCATCCACAAGCATTGTTACAGACTGCATCTCCTGAGATAAGTAACTCTGATTTTGATCTCTCTCCTATTATTGTTTAACTAAGATGAACTTCATAGAAGTCAATAAAATGAAAGAAATAAGAAAGCAGGCTTTCAAGGGCTCTTAAGCTGAACACGGAAAATTAAGGCACAAATGTTTTTACCCTTTTAAGTCATTCTCAATTACCTAACACTGCTTTCTTTTACCATAAACTTGATCAGATAGACCAAAACAAAGTTAAGCTGGAAGAGGAATCCAAATTTTGATGGTTCTGAAACTTTAGGGTACAAAATTATTGCTTCAAATCTTTAATTATCTACAAGATATTAACATAATATTTGTAATATTAGTAGTTCAGTATTAACACTGATGCTTTGGGTAGCTCTGTACAAATGTTAGATATCGTACATGCTCCAGGAGAGAAACTATCTTTCTGATGTGTTGTTCAAAGCACAATTCCTGAAGGAAAAAAAAAAAAAAAAAAGGAAGCACCTTTTTTTCACAGGGAAACTACAGATTATTGCACAAGATTCTTCCAAGGAAGTTCAATCCTTGAAGAACACACGTATCTTGGAAGGATCAAGGATAAAGGAACCCAAACCTGTTTTTGAAGGTGACTTTTGAATTCCAAGAGCTAAGCATTTGACCAGGAGATAAAAGAAAGCAGACAGTGCTGTAAAAAGAAGCATAGATAAAGCAAAAGTGCAAGGACTACAGACTGGAGGAAAAAGAAATAAAAGAAGATCAGCAGGAGCTACAAGAAAATGAGAAGCTTAAATATGGGTGCAAGACAAAAAGATGCTAGGGAATAGTTTCAGAAAGCAAATAATCAGAGTAATAAAAAGGAAATTCAATCTAAAATATAGCTTAGTTGGTCTGAAACAAGAGGAAAAGGTCCAAGCGGAAATAAGAGGGGTTTAATTATTATTATTCTGTCAGTTCTAGGAGGAAAAAAGCTTCTAGCAGCTTAAGAACTAAGACCACTGCTTATCAGCATGAACTAGTGTATCACTGCACCGCACTTACCCCATAAATTCACCTATATCAACATTAGAGCTTGCACTACCTTGAGCACATTTATCCATGGCACCTTAACGGGATGCCAAGGCAAAAGGAGGCACTTTGCCCCCAGTGAACTGAAGAGGCTTATCTTATCTGAAACTGCAGACAACAGTAACAGAAAGTCCGAAGGAAGAAACTGTGGTGCAACAATTATATTGGAAAAAAAATCAGCAAGAGGGTAACACCAGAATGAAGGTTTAGTAAAATATAAACATTCAGTGTCCTGCCTGATAGCACTCTCTTATTCAACATCCACATGACAAAATATCCAGACTTCAGAGCATACCACCACAAAGAACAGAATATCATCAAACAAGAAATGAATAGGCAGGAGTTTTCACTCATACAGCTCGAGTGGTTTATTGACATATTTTCTACCATGAACAATTCATCCTTACTGTAGCAAAAGAAAACTCTCACCATTTGCCACTGTTAATGAAAAGCAATATGTTCATGCTTTCTGCCAATCAGAACTTCTTTAGGAGAAAAATATTCCTCTTTTAATCTTGCAAGACATTCTTCTCGAAGTCCCACACAATGAAGCGGTAAGATACTTACACAATCCCCCAAATTGCAAATAAGTATGGATACAAATTTTGTTTTAAAGCTGAACTATACCTGTAATTACAAATTGTTAAGAGGGACAGAACTCTCTACTTCCTAAAGGCAAGCAGAGGGGGAAAAACATCAGTACTATTCAGCATCATCTATAAAATTATAAGGATGTTTTCATTGTTTGTATATGGCGCTTTGTTATCACGGGAGGCACCTGCCTATATTCTAGGGCTATAATAAGGTGGACTAGATGTTGTTGTGACTGTACTTAAGAAATGGCACAGGAATTCCGGAAGATATGCCTTGAAGCATCAACGCTGTCTGCATGGGAATTGGACTCTGGTTCAGCAAGGAAAGGAAAGGATATAGATTTAAAGCTTGGAGTTCCACTATGGGGAACAAGGACTCTGAACAGAAGTCCTACTTATTCTGGATACCTTTTTTCTTTCTTCCTGCATTCCTCAATGATTTTGACTCCTGTGTGAGTGGTTCTATGATAATGGACCAAAGAATCAGCCAAACACAGAGATTTTTTCGGTGAGACCCAACAGATGATGATAGTGCAAAGATCACCTCACAATACTCCAAAAAGACCATCTCAAAGCTGACCTTGCACAATGGGTCCTGACCAACATGCACTAGAAGAACAGATATCACAGAACTAGACCACCAGCACAGTAGATAGCAACTTGATTTTTATAGTCATCCATGGGCTGGCACAGAAGAGAAGGATGGCAGTCTACAGCTACAAAAGCTACTTGTATATGGGAATAAGCAGGTTTGGATATTTCTGGTTCAGATTCTTGGACCCCAATAACTCAGAAAGCGTTGTCTTTTTTACCTGCCTGGTAAATGACTGGGCTACACTCATTTTGTACAATGAGAATGTACAGAGAGTTATGGTTGTTCATTTGGGTTTATTATTTTTTCTCCTGATATAAAAGGTACATGTAGCATCACGTTCCAAGACTTTTCTGAATGCTTTCAAGCACAGAGGATTCTCCTAGAAGTGTGACCAGGGGTTTATGTTTTAATTTTCTAGAGCCAGAAATAACGGTACTAGCCCAAATAGGATCTTAAGATATAATTTGCTACATAAGGGTAGCTTGAGAATGATGGATCTTACCCTGTCTGCTGCCACCAGCAGGTGGTAAGACGTTTGCACCAGCACACTTTATGAATAAACGAGCTGCAAACTCCTTGTTCTCTCCACATATATGGTGTACACTTTTGGTAAATCTGTTCAACTCGCATAATTGTACTATTATTTTCAGAATTGTACTGAACAATTCAATAATATGAATCAATAAACAGAGATGCCATGAAACAGTCTGCAGGAGATCCATTCAATTTGCTATGTAATTTAAATTTTAGATCAAGTACCTACAGAAACAGTAGGACCTTAATACATTCTGAAGAACAGAAATACTGATATGAACTAGCATTTTTCTTTGGTTAAATCTCAAGTCAGTATATATAATTACAGGTACTTCCAGTTCAGAGTCTTTTTCATCCTACTACCAAACACATGTACAGTACATGAAAAAGGAAGAGTATAAATGAGCAGAATGGAGAAATATTCACTTATCCAGAAGAAAGACCTATTGTTTCCAGTGTTATTCTTCACAGTTTTACTCTAGAGTTTCTAATTCTGTATGATCAAATTTTGTATAAAAATAAAATGTTTATTATGATGGAATAATACCTACTTCAAGAAACACACTTTCATCATTGTTTTGAACATATTGCTAGAAGTCAATCATACGTCTTCAGTTTATGTCTTTTTTTTATTAACAGCCATTTTTACTCAGCAAAAGCAAGTTATACAGATAGGCAGAATTTGTTCAGAAAGCTAGGTAAACATACAGCTATGAACTAGACTCATGAAGGAATGGTGTGATATTTCATACATCCGGAATAATGTTATAATGGAAAACTACTAGAAAGTAGAAAAATAATGCGCAGACATTTGAAAATTGTGTGCACTGTACATGAAGATAAATGATAACGACTGTGATCCCAGATACACTTACAAGAATAATTTTAAGTGCGCAATGACTGATTTATGCAAAGTCATGTGGTTCTAGATGTACTTTCCTAACCTTAAATAGCAAATTCAGTATTGAAAAGATTATGCATCTGTTTGTTATATGTAGCTTTTAGTGTGGAAATTGGGATTGAAATTCCATAAGACTCCCCCTCAC
Source organism: Aptenodytes patagonicus (assembly GCF_965638725.1). Lineage (NCBI taxonomy): Eukaryota > Metazoa > Chordata > Aves > Sphenisciformes > Spheniscidae > Aptenodytes > Aptenodytes patagonicus. The sequence continues at coordinate 42,741,884 of NC_134955.1, read as the reverse complement.
CAGATGTCACCACTTTCTAGTTTGAAATGCTCACAAAATGGAATTTCTTTTATGACACTTATTTGTTCCTCAACTAAACCAAAAATCTCAGAGGAACATAAAAGGCTTAAAAACCCACCAAAAAAACCCAAAACATGTTAAACTGTTTTCTCAAGGCCATATGAAAAATTTAATAAACATAAGCTTCTAATTCCTCCACTCCTAATACATAATTTCAAAAAACAGAGAGCAATTTTAAATATTTAGTTTTATATTATTATTTAGGGCTTCTTTCTGAGAAGTTCTGACAGTCTCTCACTTCCTTTAAGGCCTACCAGAGTCATTCAGGATTGACCCCTTAATTTTGTCATTAGTTAACATATTGATGACATGTATAGATTATTTTACAGTCTTATTCTGAAATAGTTTTTAGAGAGTTTTGGTTTAGTTACTTGCTGCTGCCAACCTCCTATGGTACACTAAACCATGCAACTGTGATGATTATACTAATGCAGTATTTCAGAAGAATACATTAGATGCATAAATTAGAATATCGACTTTTTGCCTCAAAACTTAAGTTTTTGTTCAGAGAGATGGAAAAACAAACATGATTTTACAGAACCTACAGTAACCTGAACTTTTAAGATAATCACTTGGGAAGGCTTAGACCTAGATTCTGGCCACTGTATTAAAAAAAAGTTTACAAAAAGTAGAATTAAACCGGAGTGACTGAGCAAGCTCCACTCAAAGCACCTCATAAAGTTCTGTTTAAGGTGATTTCTTTGACAGTGGATGCCATTTCCAAAAAGGAGCAGGAATTAGAGCTCTCACTTGGTCTAAGATGTCTGCAACCATTCGTGCATGGAGGAAAAACCACCACGATGACTTTCTCTTACTAAATACATGGAAGTGATTCTCCCCCAGGCATGAGGCTTCACATTTAGCATGCATGATTTATTCATGCATGTCAAGTAGCCAAGTCTTCAGAAAACTGATCAGGTGCACAGAAAACATAGGAAAACCAATATTCTGCAAGCTTTTCATACAGAACGTGGGACTGGAGGGAAAAAACCTCACAGAATTCTGAATTGCACAACACGTGTGACTAATCTGATTAGGACAAGATGTAAGATACATTCCTGTCCTTAGCATCTTCATTGGCTTATGCTGGTCTACACTGAGGCAGTGGTGAATTACAGTTAAGGTATCTCTTGCCTCACACGTTGCAGGGAGAGTTCTGTTCTTAACTCTGACGGCCAATCTGTTCCACCAAGAGGTAGGTGCTGCAAGCACACAGTATTGTAAACTTCAGCCCAAGCTAGGTTCTCAGGAACCTAGTTTTGCAGGTAAGAAAATACAATATCTGTCCAAATTTAAAACAACTTAATTCTAAAAGAATGCATTTAGTTGAAAATACCTAATGACACACTGTCAGCTCTGTTTAATCAGCTGTCAAATTCCAGTTTACATGTTTTATTCTACCGTCATGATATACACTCATGTGACTCTACTGACTTGAAATTAGTTCTGACCAGCCACAGTGTATATGAAATGGCATTGGACCTAAATTACCTTCTCAGAACTAAAGGCCTTATCTTACCTTTTCTCCTGTTGAAACATCCAATGTTTCGTCAAAATTAACAGTACAGAAGAACACTTTCACTTATGTCATGGTTTAACCTCAGCCAGCAACTGAGCACCACACAGCCGCTTGCTCACTACCCCCCAGCCGGTGGGATGGGGGAGAGAGTTAGAAAAGTAAAAGTGAGAAAACCCGTGGGTTGAGATAAGAACAGTTTAATAATTGAAATAAAGTAAACCAGTAATAATAATAATAGAATATACAAAGCAAGTGATGCACGATGCAATTGCTCACCACCCGGTGACCAACGCCCAGCCAGTCCCCAAGCAGCGGCCCCCCCGGCCAGCTTTCCCCAGTTTATGTACTGAGCATGACGTCACATGGTATGGAATATCCCTTTGGCCAGTTTGGGTCAGCTGTCCTGGCTGTGCCCCCTCCCAGCTTCTTGTGCACCTCCAGCCTTCCCAGTTGGTAGAGCATGGGAAGCTGAAAAGTCCTTGACTAGTGTAAGCACTGCTTAGCAACAGCTAAAACATTGGTGTGTTATCAACATTGTTCTCACCCTAAATCCAAAACACAGCACTGTACCAGCTACTAGGAAGGAAATTAACCCTATCCCAGCCGAAACCAGGACAACTTACTAAAAGACACATAACTTTATAAATCATTATACCAGAACCTGTTTCTATACCTCTTTCATGCCAAGGGGTCACGTCAGTTCATTGCAGGTATAGTAAAAGTCTGTAGAAATGGACTAACATGAAACCAAAGCAGTATGAAAAATGATGCTGTTAAATACCATAGGGTTTGCACATTTCAGTCATCCCATCATTTAACCAATCTATGGAGAGTGGATCTACTTTTTTTCTTCCTTTCCTTATGGACATTTACAGTTCTGAGAAGTAGAGACAAGCCTTCAAAGAAATAGTAGTATGATTCAAAAACACACCATAACTATAGTTCAACAAGTTAGTGCAAGATCCTACCTAATGCAAAGGATATTATATATATATATAGGCATTATAGTATGACAATGTAATTGTCAAAATCAGTAACTGATTTATTAAATACAGCTACCATTTAATACTTATTGGAACACATTTTTTGCACTAAAACATCTACTCCTAGGTTGTAAAAAAGCAGTCTGACAGTTTGAACAAGGAAAGAGACAACCCATGAAAAAAATTTGTGTCTATTTAAGTCTGTTTTCATAGAAACTGCTTCAACTCAGTAATTTCAGTTTTAGGACTAGGTCCCCTCCAAACAGAAACAACCGAGACATCAAGCATTGGTTAACTGCTTGAGCAAAGAAACAGTAAGAAAACAGTTAAGTTTCTTAATAAGTAAGTTATCTCTGGAGAGTTCCCAGGTGTGTTTCATTCAAAGATCGTGGCCTAGTTAAGCTACATTCTGGTTATATTGTTTTTCTTTCTGCATTGCCCATGAAAATTAATTTTGCTGTTTGGGAAATTTGTGAACAGCATCTGAGACAAATAATTGACTTACTCAGCAGTAAGGAGGAGTGGAAGCTCAAACAAGCAGCTGAAATAAATTTGAGGGCAGCCACTTCAACAAGTCCCTGAGATTTACCTGTTTTAGGTCAGATACCAGGGCTCCAGGACAGAGGAAAAAAAAAAAGAGAGAAGATAAGTGGTCTACCTCAGAAATTCAGAAAAGACTGTGATGAGCTTCAGTTATTCTAGAGCCTAGTAATCAAAAATAACAGACAGGGATATTCCAGCTGCCGGAAAGCTACCAGCAGAAACAGTGGAAAATGCTGGAAATGTCTGTGTTCCCAGCAGCTGTGGAATTAAATGTTATTTATAAAGCCTGCCACAAATGATAACATTTTTTCCAGAAAAATCTTGAAATCAGTGAAAAACTAAGAGGGAGGGAGAGATGAACAGTCTGCCAGGAAGGTAATTTTCTTTGCAGTTGCCAAAATTTGATATAATTAAGATGACATGGATGTTTTCTACATCACTCTTCTTCTAATTGGTAACTACACCCCTTGATGATATTTTAAACAGGAACAGATGCTTCTGTCTTAAACAAATTTATTTTGCAAAGCAAAAGGAAAACTGCATCATGGATGAATGGATCTGTCCTTTACATTGAGAAAAATTGATTTTACAAGGATTACAGATGCTTCTTTGTGGAATGAACACTATGCTATTCTATGACAGCTTAAAAACTCCTCTAAGCTTAGAATAGTAATTTATAATAGACAGTGGAATAAGATAATTGTCTTTCCCAAGCTTATTCTTTCGTTCATTGATAAACATTTTCAGGAGGAACAAAATCACACTGTGATATGGAACATATCATAGGAAGGTAAGGCTTTCAGTAACATGGAAAGTACTTTCCTGCTCTCTAGTGCTGTCATTCATGTTCTCCATTGTGTAGATGAAGAACAAGTCGTGTCAGACACCTTCACCCCACTGCTGATTCTGCATTTGTTGAACAAGCAAATTGCTTCCCTGTGCCTCTGTTTCCATCTTTTGATGAGCAAGTTCCTCAGGCCAATAACTCTTTTCAGTATGCACCAGAGGTAACAAAATGGAACCCAATTATATCTGGGAATTATAAGCACTAAATGTAGTAAACAATAATTTGCTCTGAAGAAAAGGGAAAAGCAAAGTAACAGCCGCTCTGAACATACGGGACTTACCACCTTCCTTCCAGGCAGCATCAGTTCATTCTCTAGTAACAATGAGACATAGTGGTACACTTTAAGTAGAGAAGTAGGGAGACCTTATTTATGCAGGACAACCCAGTTTCACTCCTATTAAACAATTAAAATGGAAGACATACATTTGCTGAGTGACAACTATTTCCAGGGTTTTTCTGGGAGAAAATGATCCCTTATCACTTGCTTAAGAAGTTACATGAAGCTATGAAAAAACCAGAGTAAACACAAAGACCTCGCACAGCTCCTCCAACTTTGACTCCACCCTTCTTGCCTATAATGGGATTTTTTTTTCTTTTTACTGTAATACGTTTAGCAGTCTGTTTGAACTAAATTGTGAATACAAATGCTCTTGTGTACATGTCATAAATGACATCTAGTTTGTTAACTGGACTTATTCTTTCCTGGAAGTCATCTTGGAAGCCAAATTTCAAAAGTATTTTATTCCATTTTGATTATCATATTCAAGTATTTATCATGGTGATTTTATTGTCTCTTCCTTTTCAGTTAGTATAAGATTATTAATACTTATTATTCATGACAGTTTTGGATATGCTAAAACATGGTAGTATTATGGATGTCATAGAAAGTCTCTGTGTGAAGATTCAGTGTAGGTTTTTCAAATGTATGTTTATGGCATGCAGTTCTTCAGAGATTATTTGAGGGAAGTGCTTTAAAAGGAGGGAAGTATAGCTATTAAGCACTTTTAATATTCTTATACAAGATGTTATATTTGATTACAACAGAGAAAGACTGCTGATGGAATTAGCTAAAATCTCCATTATAAGAAAATAGCTAGGATTTCAAAGAAATAAAAATTTCCTAAATTTATCATAAAATAATACTAATTTCATTTATGACCTATATTTTTGTATTTATATGTGTATTTATTTGTGCTTGTAAATTGCAAGTTCAACACTAATGATAGATTTTGACCAAAGATGCAGATACAAAATATTTTTAAATTAACAATATTATCACAGTCTTGCAATAAGTGTAACAACTGAATACCACAGGAAAAACACCTACAAGTTTACCAAGAATTGGAGAATGAAATTGGAGAAAAAAAGGATTATCTGTTCCATTCCATTAGCATCACATGGGCTCACACTTAGATCCAGTCATGAAATGTAGTAGTGCACAGCCCCCATACAAGCAGCATATCTGCATCTAACCTGAATACAATGTGTTTTCCCATACGTGTGATCACATCTGTGTTCAGATTAGTATTTTCAGGTCCTTATAATTTTAACAGCTCTAGACTCAAGTTTTGTCTGTATTCTTTTCCCTTCAATATTTTAATCATTTTCTTTATCTGGCTTACTGAGAATTTTGGCCTACATCAAAGCCATTCTAGAGAAATACCAAATCACGTGCTTAACTGAATTATGTACATTGTCCAGCTAAAATCATATATGAGATCTGTTTATGTGCCTAAGATCTTGGCTGTGTCAAAACATTTTTATAGCTAAAGACAGCATTTTATAGCCATAGGCAGCACGAGCCTCATTGCTGTCTATTAAACTCAAAAGATTTTATTTTCAGGTGAGCAGAATTAGACCCATATTGGGTATATTTGAGAATGTCACCTCACATTTTCCATAGCCACGGGTACACCCAGAATGATCCAATAGCCACAAATTAATTAAAAAGGATAATTACTAGGATTTATTATGCAAATCATTCAGTGTTTGTGCTTGACATTCTAGCCAATTTCTGAAGACAATCCCACTCGCCTATGATGGAACTGAGTGGGGGGACTGAACTAAATAAGCATAGTCTATATTGCTTTATGCTAAGACTAATAAAAATCCACAGTAGTAAAACTCACAGAGGCCTTTTAAAAGTTTGTTACAAGCAAATTTAGGTGTTTCCTTCTTGGTAGTGCCAAGAAAGTACCAGAACTGCAAAATCATTTCTAGATTTGCTTGATACTGTAATTCACTCGTGTTCACTGCTCTGTCATTTTCAGCCATTCCATGATCCTGCATTTTTATCTCTCCTTGTTCCTTTGAAGAGCACATAATGTAATAGTGTTATGATCCTTTAGAGGGGATCGTACTTGATACTATAATGCAGGCAAATAATTATATCACACGCTAGTTTAACATCCCTTTATACAGGCCATAAAAATGTACATAACTAAAAAGTAGTTATAATCTGCTATTCAGTAACTCAGCAGTGAGAAATGATTCTAAAGAGTTGCTTGCTAGATAAGGGGAAGGTCTGTAAGATTATGACAATAAGTAACTGAAAAAAGGGTCAATCATGGGAGCATAAAAAAAAGTAAAAACATGAGTGAGTCTCAGAAGCAACTCTAATAGTGACTTCACAAAGAGTTCTTTCTTTGACAGGAAATCAGTTAATTTTCATAGCAATAAACTATTTACCATATTTATTTAGAAAGCATCCCAGATAGGTAAAGTTTCAATCCACATACGTAGTTTAAACTTACTTTGTTTGTAATTATTTTGAAAATTCTCCATGTGATTTCATGCAAACTCAGGCATTCCTGTGCTTGCAACAGTGACATCAACAATTTGTTTAGACTGTTTGCAGTCTCATTAAACATCTATGACTAAATAGATTTCTATCCCTTCCTTGTTTTGATGCTCATTTCTATTTGAATAACCTCTCACTCCTAAAATTAGTTTATCACAGGTTCTTCTTAAACTCACCTACAAAACAACCTCATATCCAGTAATTCTTAAGTTGCAAACATTTTCCCTACCTGTATCAACCCATTAGATATGAGAGACCTCAACTCATTTGTTCTAACCTCAGCATCTAAGACCATACCCTTTCAATATCTAAGATACTTGCATGGGACTGGTAGCTATGACACAGGAGCTATGGGAAAACTGTGATCTTTCAGCCAGAGGCCAGGCAGAATATTCTAGGATGGTGCAGCTCTTACCTTGGAGACAATCCCACTCCACCAGACCTTTACAATCCATGTTACAAAGATATTTCCCCTCTCACAGTAAGTAGGAATTGCCCATGTGCCGGCATCAAGCTTTGCACAACTCACCAGAAGCAGCAATACATGCCAGGAGAGGAAGTATGGTGCCCTTGCCTGCTGAGATCCCCACCAGCTAAAAGCGTTAGAGCTGCCACTGCTCTGGGGCATCTCAAATACCCATTGCCAACTGCATCAAGACCAAACAGTCCATGCTATGGTTGGCCCATCTTGTCTTCCTAACACCTCTCATTAGAGCATGTTTTCATCTGCTCATCTACCTTTGGCCTCTAATTTTGTTCAAAGTATATGCCCTAATTGAATCACACTCTAAGATCCCACAGCATTATGTCCCGAGTCTTATCCTGAGTCTCTTTCTACCCAGGACAAATGAGAATCTTCCTTGTAAATTGCATGTCCAGCTGGAAATCATCTTCATCAAAACTTAGAAGGACTATTTTTTCAGCAGTCTATGAGAAATATATATTCCTCTGAAATAACATATAGTACTTTATTAACAATTAAATATTCTGCACTAATGGACAGAATCACTTTAGAGAAATTTGGTCATAGTTCAACTGTCAGTCTTAAATTTCTTATTCTCTATCATTGCTTTCATGTTTTGTTAAGGGATCTGCTGCCTCTTCAAAATAGATATGCTATTCTATTCATAGTATTGCATTTCTGATTGCACATACAGTATTACGGAAGGCCAAAATTAACACAGAAACACTTTTCAACTAAATTCAGTCTCAAATATTATTCAAAAAGTTTAAGAGTACAGTAGAATGTGTTGGAAATTGAGTAATACATTTTAAAATAAACTTGAGAAGATTTACTTTGTATCACAAAGCTGTTGAACATACTGTCAAGACCATTTTCATGATGACTTCAGTATCTTTTCCTTGAATAGCAAAAGCTTCCAGATGAGTTACACACTGATCTTTGGGGGAAAGTGGGTCACCAGTGGAAAGAAAGAACGTTAAAGAGAAATGAGGCAACTAATTCTGCTGCTGTTAAAACGACAAACAAGGCAGGAAGGAGAATGTGAAAGCATTTGACAACGAAATCTTCCAATCGGTAAATTACAGGAGTAGTTTTAAAATTCTTTTAATTACAAATATTATGTTGATATCAAACTGTTTGGATTCACTGCATCCTAGTGTTCAATAATTAAACAAGAACATTAACTGAATGCAGTTGAATAGTTACCCTACAAAAAAGCCCCAAGTTTCAACTTACTACTTCATCGGTAAGAAACTGTCATACAATCCTATGGAGTCTCATCCCATATATCAAAAAGTAATTCTAAATGCCAAGATACACAAGACATGCAATTCTTTTTGAGTGAATATTCTCACTGAATATTCTGAAATCTGGAATAATTCACTCACATAGTTTATGCACCACTATGTAACAGAAACACATAGATGAAATACAAAGATGTAATGAACGAGTAAAATTTTTTTAGTGTGTAGGAGTAATCTGGATGAACAGTGTTATATGAACATCACCCAACTTTCATTCTTTAAATATAAATAGACATTAAACTATCAGAAGGATGTAGCAATGCCAAAAGAAGAGGTGAACTTTGGCATTTGCTATTGCTCCCTGTAGGAGTTTTAATGCATACCTTGTTTCAAGCATCTTTGTGAAAGCATCCTTTTACATTAACATTGCATGATAGCAACCGGCATTCTCTTCTGTAACACTAATGACCCCATTTTATCCTGATGTTACCAAACAGCTTTAGTCAGAATAGAAACCAGTTTTTTGCCTACCAGAGAACAGAGAGAGAGGACAGTACTGAATATTAACTTAAAAAGTTAACTGAAACAGTAGCTCTTTAGAGTAACATCCAATAACAGTCCTTGCCATCCCTCTGCCGCCCTGAGTTTCTTTCTGGTTGAACAGATCTAGTAATCTTTAAAAGATACAAGTAAAAATGGCTTGAAGATAGGAAATTCATTTCTCCAGTGGAGAAAGAAGAAACAAGTTGAAATAATGCAAGTTTTCCCATAACAACTTACCCACTTTCTGAGCTGATTACTTCTATTTAGGCACGTAGGCAGGGTTTCCTGTGGCAAGAGTGAGGGCCTGTTAACCCCAAGGTCATGCTTACAGTGAGGAGAGGTAAACACTGATAAAACACAGTGTTTTTTCAACAGAAATAAAGCATATACCAAAAAAAATTAAGAAATGGCTGGCTAGCTCAGGGATCTTGGAAAGAAGCATTTGGTGGGGAATCAAACAAGGCTGTTTTGAGTGAGATTCCACAGGGATTAGCGAGGCCCAATGCTATTTGACATTTTCACCAGTAATCTGGAGGCAAATATAAAAACATTGCTCATAATGTTTACAGATAGACAGACTGGTGGAAAGCTAAAGAATGATCAATCCAGGTCTGTTACAGCAAGAAGCCTCCCTTGCTCTTCCAGAAGAGCCCCACTGGTGGCTAAGGTCATGCTTTTTGAGAACTAGCCCAATAAATAAAATTAATTTTAATCTAAGCAAACGTAGAGTTGCACGCCAAAGATCAAGGAATGAAATCAGTGACTAACATATGGGGGAATCCTGACTCAGGAAAGAAATTAAGGATTGTTAAAGGCAAACTGAAAATGAGCACTATATGGTACGCTGTGATCACCTGAGTTAATACAATTTTTGGAACAAACCAGGAGCTGGGAATGGTAGGAAAAAAACCTAGCACTACCGCTGAATATAAGTAATAGTGAGAATGGAATGCTGTGTGGAGGTGTGGTATACACATTTAAAAAAACGTTGAAAAACTGAAATGTGTGTGGCAAAAGTCATTGAAATAATAAGAGAGGGAGAGAGAGAGACGCTTTAAACTGGAAGGCATAAAAAACTTTATCTGTTTAATGTATCAACAGGAAAACAGGGACGTTTTCCATGGAGAACACATGAACATCCAAAGAGGAATATGTTTCCTATTAAAAAGCAGAGGAAAACTCTGGTGTGAAAGTTGAAGCCAGACAAGTTCAAATTATGAAAGAAGTCTCCAGCAATAAGGGCAATTAATCATGATACTCAAATTACTGAGAAAAAAAGGTGGATTCTCTGCCTGTTGCTGATCATGAAAGGAAAATATCAGTTGGCGAAATGAAAGTTATTGGGCCCAAACATATATAAAAAATTTAACAACTTTAAAACCTAGAAATTGTTCAGGAAAGAAAATTGTCAGAAAAGACTGCTGGAATAGAAATGAGGATTTGTGTAGTCAGTATTCAGACCCTTAGGCCATACTACATTTCACAACACTATAGTAAAGATTGCTGAACTACCAGGGAAATAAGCATCTGACTCCTTCTGATCACACTCGAAAAAATTCTTGTTTTATTGTCATTATTGTTCTGAATATCTAACACCATTTCACTGCTATAACCCCTCTCCTCCACCAAGTGAAGAGATTCATTAGTAAACACATGTTGCTTTGTAAATTATGGATTTTAGTATCTGCTAGCATTTCTGAATTTTTTTTTTTTTGGAGGGGGGAAAGAAAATTTCATTTCAAAGCATTTCTGAAGGGAAAAGAGATTGAAATGAAAGCTGCTTTACACTGAAAACACTTTTTAGTATTTATGGATTATTTTTTTCTTTCTCTGAATCTCTCTATATTTCTGCAGTTAGAAAATTCAGCGTGGCCAAATCCAATCAAAAAAACAAATTTGGATTAAGAATTTTCCTTGGATCCAGTAAATAAAATAGTCCAATAAACTCCCAACTACTATTTTTTCCAGAACTTCAGAAAATAGACAATGAAAGTATCATCTTCAGGATAGCCTTTAAATACGCTTTCCTGAAGTAGAGCTGAAGTAACATGATTGATAATGCAGCAAGCCTATTCTGGGTGCTTTCATTTAGACTATATTGCTCAGTGTATCGTGCTGGTTTGATTCGGCCTGTTGGTAATATAAGTTTCTGACACTGAAAATAAGTTTCAAAAAGAGGTGTTTATTACAAATTGCAGAGAGAATAGCTCTGCTTCTAAAAGTGCAGAGTCAGAGAGTCAGGAGTAGTCTGTATATTACATCCCCTGCAAACACAGCCTGACAGAAGGAGGGAAAGAGACCTCTTCTTCCGCTTCTTTTCACCTCTTTCTTTAGGAGTGAAGAAACAGGTCTATAAAAGGAGAGGAAAATCATTTGTATTGAACTTTACAGAGTATAACCTCAACAATGATTCCGTAAATAAGGAACTACAATTAATGTATACCCTTTTTTCTTTTTTTTTTTTTTTAAATAGGACATACTCATGGAATGCTTCTGTTTATTTCATAACATTCCTGAACAGACTCTGAAAGTTCTGTACTTACATTCATAATCCTTTCAAAGGCATTGCAATATATTCTGTAATTACAGCAATCTTGTATATAGCTGCAGTCTGTATTACTCAAGGTTTCATTCTGCTAGACATTTTTTCATTTGACGTTGAAGCAACTGAAAATTCACTGACTCACAGAACTGCTCCATCTTTGAAGAGCTGCAGACTTGTTTATATAAACATGATTCTATAAACAGCAAGTCTGCCTGCAGTTCCTGTAAAACTGCTATGACATGCCACGTGACTGTTGTCAAACCACAACCGTCATATATACCATGGACTCAGTTTAATCCATTTCAGAATGAGGGATTTATACCTTCACTTCTGCATTCCACGAACGGCACATTGCATCTTTTCCATTGAGCTTCAGAGTAAAAGAATAGCAAAGCATGACTCATAGCCTTGAAAAAAACATGACCCTGTCTTGGGGAAAAAGTATACAAAATCTCTGCAAGATCCAAGCTGACACCAAGCAAGAGAACATTGGCATGGCTAAAGAGTAAGAATTTATATCAGTTGCCATTACCACAGCTTTTGCTAGTATAATATGTGTTACGGAGCTGTCAATGGTTAACAGTTTGAAGTAGGTATAAACAGTCCTGACGCATTTTGCATTCCAAGCTCAAAAATTTTGCATCTCATATTGTTGGCAGTTGTTCTCAGCAGAGCTGCTCACCCTCCTGAGGAAAGTGAGCCGCAGCCTTCCCCAGGCACTCCTGTCATGTACCTGGGTGTGCATACATGTGCCCTATCATGCAACTGAATTTTTGCCAGTGACACAGTTGGCTGCACACACATACCTCACGATCTTGTGAGCTGATATATCATGCCTGAGGGGCTCTTGGGGACCATACTGTCAGTTGCTTGAACAAGTCACAAAAGCAGCAGCCCAAAGTCCAAGGTCCTTTTAGAAGGGAAGGCGACAGAGTGCAGCTGGTGGAGCCAGTGGACAGTTGATCACAGGCTGCTCGCCCGCTGGAAACCCTGCTCCAGCATTTCCTCTAGGACACAGCAACAGCAAGGGGGGAAATTTCCTCTCTACCTCCAGACAGAACAATCAAGTATTGTTACACTGCATTTCACAAAACTCTTCTCCAGTCCAAATTAGGAAAAATTAATTATTTATGTACCTCTTGTGCCATACAAACATGGGATAGTCCATGGGCTGGGCAGCAGGTGGGCTGATAAGGGCATTGTGGGTGTTTCGCAGTCTGATGTTATTGTGTACAAAGCTAAAACCCCAAGGTACAATGCTGCCAGTGAGGACAGCTACGTGGCAAGGGCTATGTAAACCTACTACTACCCTATACCTGGCTTCCCTGACTACAGAGGTGCACTCTTCACACTTCCAGCTGTGCAGGCCCTGGTAGCTGAGATTGCATGCCTACTGCAGACTCTGCTTTTAAAAAACCTAAATTTTCCACGAACCCACATTACTTTGAAAAGTCATAATGGATTTGCTAGGTTTTTCTACAGCATTAGTATAATTTTCTTTGAAGGTCCTTTATAATCACAGTTGTCAGCTGTTCAGCTATCACTTTTATTCCATCGTTATGTTATGGGCCATTAACACAAGTTCTCTTTATCACCTCATTTGCACATTTTAAAGTTCATGATGTATTATACCTCTTTAGCACAATGCAACCATTTTTACTATGTTCAACTAAAAACTGCCCTTAAGGCCACAAACTTATTAATCACTGCTTCCCCCCCCCCCCCAATGTTTTGCTTAAAAAATGTCTTTACTAAAAATCTGTGCAATAGTTCCTGTCTGCATATGTGGCTTGTTAGTAAAGCAAAGAGTAATAAAAATACATCTCCTCTAAGAAACAGGTGTTGCAAACAGGCTTGAAAATTTGCACTTATATTCATTTAAAAAATGTGTCAAAAACTGTAAAATCTGGACAGGTAAGTAATTCCTGCTCATCTGTGTACATCTCAGATATCTATGGATTCTCCCCTGGAGTGTTATTCCTACAAAGTTTGTCTGAAAAGAAGATCAGAGAAGCACTAATTTCAAAGTTGGTACTTCACATAATTAGCATAAATCTCACTATAGAAAGATTGATATTGCATATACTAAAAAATAACCATTTTTTGTACTGGTCTGAACAAGCTCCATTCTTTAGGATATAATATGGTAAGTACGTTATCCAGCTTATATAGTTTGATTTGTAATGCAATGTGTATATCAAGGTAATTTTGCAAAATCAGTATATAAAAACAGATGTATCCAAAATAGTAATTTGTAAACTAGCAAGCTATAGTTCTACATAACATGTATCTGAAGATGAAACTGATAGAAAAGCCACATGAATAGGGTGAGCATAAGCTACTTTGTATTATATACTAACAACATGAATTAGACTGTCTCCTTTTCACGTATTCATCTAGATATGTGTGCACTTCTATAATGTGTGTATGTGCATATGTGTGTTTGTTCTTGTGTCCAGGTCACTGTTCTCTTTGTTTCCCTTTACTTTCTACCTCGGACATGACCTTTTGCAGTATTTCCACAGTTCAATACCTTGATCCACAGCAAAAGTTTGTCTTTCATCCTTTCTCTAGACTGCTAATATTTTTCTTTGCCATCATAAACACTTAACTGTGTGTTTATCATTACATACAGCTACTGTTATAAAGAAAAAGGGAAAACCAATCAGGAAAAACATGTAGTACAGCATCCATTTCACGTGTATAAACCAAGATACGAGTTTGGGGCAAGTCACTTTTCAAATGGATTTTCATTTTATTTTGTACTTGTTCCAAAGAAGGTTCTAATACTATGGAACACAAGAGAACCTAAGGAGCTCAATTTTGTTTTACTGCTTTAATTTTTTTCATTTTAAAACCTGATATTAACACTTGGGGGTTTTCCTCTTTCCCAGAAGGTATTACCAATGATGGCATTTGTACACATCCTGGAGAACAGGCATTTGCATGAGATTTCCATACTGGTAAGGGCCAAACTACTATCCTGGTTTTGAACATCACATTCTTGTTTGATTGCTCATGGTTGGAACAAAGATATTGTACGTGCAAAGATGGAACTACAGAGTATTTGAAACAATGTCAGTAATTTGAATCGGGCGTTTGAGAATATCACTGTTCCCTGTCTTTCAAAAAGACAAACAGAGATCCAAAGACTGAACTTCATTATGTTCAAAATCCATCCACTATTTTTGACCTGCACACAACTTTTATTTGTAAAGCTTATCAGATTAAGATAAAAAAATCCAATTCTTGAAAGTGTGGGTGAAATTTATATGCCAAAATATTTTTATGAATTAGACCACAGTTCACCAAGTGAGATTTTCCCTAACCAAAAATTAAAGTTCTAGAGCAAGTGTTGCTGTATAAATGATTAGCTACAACAGATGTGAAGCAAAACACAGATGCCAAAGGTCTAATTTTGTTCAGTTTTGCAGACAAACCATTTCTGGCTATTAAGAAAATACAATGAATCAATGGGTTCTTATATGATAACATGAACTAGAGAAAACAGACATTCAGTTTGCCTATATACTAAATCTGAGTAAAACAAGCAACGGCAATAATGAGAAATAATTTAACTTTCATTCAAAAGTTCACTGGCATACTGCACAGTAGAAAAGAATTGCAAAAAAAATTTGAAAGTCAATACATTTCTTTAGCAGTTACTTTTATGTATTACATGTTCTATTAGAAAATCAGAGGTCAGATTAAACTCATATTCACAGGCGGGTTCTGTCAGCTACCAACTCTGTCATTCATACATTGTTCTTGTGGCTTATCTCATCACCCATGTCATCTCAAAGAGTTTACGTTTATGTGGCAATATAAAGTAAGTTCATGGGCAAGAGGATGGGGGGGCAGGACAGCCAGTATTTTTCTATTTATTTTTTTAAAAAACAGAGTAAGGTTTGTGTTCTTCCCTGCAAACTACTGTTTATGTAGTTATTTCAGGAACTCCTGTTGTGGCAAAATCAGATCTAAATGCCTTTATATAGTAATATTTTCTTTTGTTTTGTATTTTAACCTCCTGCTATTTTGACAGTTTCCTTTCAACTTTTTATTATCATGCCATCTGTGTTCTACACTAAAATGCTTGGGATCAATGTCCCACTACACATTTAAATGCTCATTCATGAATGCCATGAATGTAAAGTGCAGAAGCAAAAACAAAATAGAGGCATCAGTAAGTTTAGAGAAGTTAATACATTCTAAGCTGTCATACTGTGTAGTGCTAGATGGAATATCAATGCAATCTTACTTTAATACTGACAGCACAATATAAATACTATGTCCTTACAACAGTTTGTGTCCCCAGGCAGAGATAAGAAGAGGTTAGATATCACCTACATAGACAAAAAAAAAATAGGTCAGTAAGCCAATAAAATGAGATTATCATACCTGCTTCTGGCTGTAACTGCGTTTTGATGACTAGCTTGTGATTGCCTGAGACTGCAAAGTTATAGCAAAACCACACAATCATTAACATGATCCAAAACCATTCCAAATCCCTTGGAAGTTTATGAGATTCAGAGCAAAGTACTTTGCATACATTAGTTTAGAGGTGGATGTTTATTCAGGTGCTAAATTCTAACACCTAGCTGCTAATTTCCATTATCAAACTAACCCAGCTCTAGAGGATTCTGAAATCCTTAGCATCCGGTAAAATCTCTGAGGCAGCTACATTCCCGTTCCTGAGCATGTATATAGCCACCTAAATCTGTACAACAGTCACTAGTCATCTCATACATAGACCCCAACAGGATGCATAAATTCCCCAGTGTCCTCCATACAGCACCTGCTCCAGTGGATGTGGTCAAAATATGTCCAAATTTTCAGAGACCGAACTGAAGGCTATTTTAATCAAAGCTTGAGTTTGGAAAAGTTGATTGATGTTGCTTTCTTGGGAAGTGAGACAGATTTAAATGCCCATAGTGGAGAAGGGATTTGAAGCCAGATCTCCAACTTCCCAAGAGACAGCTTATCCTCTAAGTTACTAGGCTTGCAGCCTGAACTCCTCTTCTTGAGCTGTTTCACCTGGCTGTAATAATTAAATACACACTGAGCTATACAATGCAAAAGACAGCTCTCCAGCTAAAGGTTTAAACAACTCATATAGGAGACTGAAGATTTGTATTTCATTCCCAAGGTGCAATTGATATCTTAAACAAAAAGGAGCAGATTGCACCATGAAACCTTTTAGCTCACTCCTTACAGCTTCATGCTTAGGACATTTTCCTGGGAGATTGACTCCAACTATTCCTCCACTCTGACTATCTGCACATGGTGTGAAGTCATCACCTCTTATTCCAAGACAGAAAAATAATTCTGTTTAAATGCAAAGCCATGAGTCTCTGAGGAGATAGACATCTACCTCTGAGCTGGGGGAAGGAGTTTGAGGTTGTGTTTAAATTATAGCTTTCTTTATGTCATGCTTTTTTTTTTTGTTTCGGAGGGTTTTTTTTTTGTTTAAGAGGCTCCTTGTTCAATATGGTGGACTCCACCAAATATATTTTATTCCTCCATATGCCTGGAATTTAATTTGAGATTGTTAATTCTACAGGGTAGGAAGTCCTTAGAAGTGGCATATTGAACTTGAGCAATACTGCCCTGCTCTTCTTCTTGCTCCTGATAATGCTGTAAAATGCTGCATTGTTTTACTATTACCCTTTTCAAAAAGGTAGATACATTTTGTCTTTTCCAAAACTCACCTAACGTTACGCTCAACCATGCTCATATCTACCAGAACTCTGTGTGTCTTCCATATAAGCATTACCAAGCCTTGCACAAAATGTGAATCTTTGAGGGTGAAAAATATGTATTTAAACACTCCTTTTAAGGGCAGAGTTGGTCATTATTATTATTTAATCAAATGCTCCAAAGCTAGAATCTGACTCTGAAATTTCTCTTTATACTTTCAGGTTATAAGTGTGGACCAAAGCAAGAATTTGTTTGTCTACACTACTTACCCTGCTTTGTATGGGGACAAACAAAAAAATCTCAGGTTTTTCTATGAAATGGGGAAAATGAAAGAGTACATTTTAAACATGGGCAGACAAGGACATAAGTGAGAAGAATCTTTTAATAACTCATGACAGGTGTGAATATGACTGAGAAAGCTCATATGACCAGATGACAACCCTAATTATGAGCATGCTGCTAAGGCAACAATTTCACATTTCACAAGATCCTAAGAAAAGAATATTTATTGGTCCACAGCAAGGAAGAACAAAAATCCTGAACACACCACCTTTTCCGAAGCTGCAGCTATAGCCTATCCCTCCAACATATGTGCCTTCCAAAGGATCTCTTGCTTCTTTAAAAGATTTCACTGACTCTTACCAGCTTTTTTTCAAGCAGTTAGGTCTAGATTTTTTCCCAGGTTGTTCACAGAAAAAACCCATACCATAACAGAGATACCGTCTGGTGAGAAAACTGTTTTGGGTTTGTGATCTTTTATTTCTGCTCTTCATAATTAACATACACCTACATCTACAGAAGTTACTTGTGTAGGGTTTATGCAAGTGTGGGGTGAGGGGTGGTTGCTTTTTTAAAAGTAAAGATTGAAAAGTAATAGAAATACAATGTGAGATAAATTAGCTCTCCAAGGATACCACTTTAGGTACATCTGAACAAATACAATAATACTGTCTGGAACTCTTTTCTGTCTGCCTTCATATGACTATATGGTGAAGCTACCTGCTCTCTGTCCTCAAGACAAACACAAGAACTCATAACTAAGGAGGAACAAGAAGTAAAAGTGATTTTAAGTGACCTTTTGCATTTCTGCAAAGAGTCCTTACACTGGAAGGCATCTTCAGTCCCCAGTACAGGTAACCCAGACAGCATCTGGGGACCTGTTCAAGTCACAACAGCCTTCCTGAACTAAAGCACTGCCTTCTTTGGCCTGTCCTCTGACCCCGTAAAAGGGTCTGGTTTGTAATCTTTACTCAGTCAGGGTTTCTTGCTTAACTACTCATTAATCCTGCAGAAGTACCATAACTATACGTATCTGCCTGGGGATTGGTTTGTTTTAAAATCACTGGCTTTTTGTTTACAAAAGGAATATCCACCAGTATAGACTGTCTGCTAATATTTTCTCTGATTTTTTTTTTTATTTTGATGTATGCTCCTTTTTTATCCTTTCATAAACACCAGTAAAAATGCAATAGCTGAAAGGCTAAACATAAGAGAGTAGTGTACCATACAGATGCTTTTCAGTGGAAGAAAAAGATCTTTCTGAATAGAATCATAATGACCACAAATACAAACAAGGAGAAAAAAAAACCACCCGATTTTAAAAGCTTGGACCAGTTACTTATAGACGGTGAAGTTTCTAGGAGGCTCAAGGCAAAATAATATAGCTCCTTTACATCTAAAAATAAGGAACTGTGACAACTGCCTAGCTTGCTACCTCTCTGGATTGCCCTGCAGCTTCAGCTGTAACCTGCAGCAGGTAACACCCTGATGTAAAGTAAACTGCTGTCTTTTGATAGTAAGTATATGCGAGATATTCTGCAAGGGCTAGAGCACAATGGAAGCAAAGGTGACACTCATTTGTCGTGGAAAATCTGTAAAGGAAATAGTAATAGCAGGCAACCTGGAAACGGGGCCAGACATTGTTCAGAAAGCTCCCTTCTGATAAGGATAAAAACCCAGCCGTCAGCTGTCTCAAGCTGCAGATAAAGAACCATAGGAGCCGCTGTTTGGAAGAGATCGGGATTTCATAGGGAGAAGGAAAAGAGATCACAATCGCACAGAAGAGTAGCTTTAACTGCTGTACCATGACCCTCACTAACTCA
This sequence comes from Aptenodytes patagonicus, assembly GCF_965638725.1. Lineage (NCBI taxonomy): Eukaryota > Metazoa > Chordata > Aves > Sphenisciformes > Spheniscidae > Aptenodytes > Aptenodytes patagonicus. The sequence continues at coordinate 42,722,538 of NC_134955.1, read as the reverse complement.
GGGACAGACTGCCTGCAGGCAGAAGTCTGCAGGGAGGAAACGGCTGGAAGTTGTTTCCTGCAAGTACAAGCCTCAGAAGTAACAACATGTGGTGTTGGTCCTCAGTCTTGTAACCCAGCTGTGAAGGCCAGGTAAGAATTTTTGTGTTCCTCATATTTGTGCATAGGGAATGCTCTCTTAAATATATATATATACACTTTTTTCTAAATTAATGGAAGAAACTGCAATATAGGCTGAGCACGAGGCCACACTGCGTCAGAATGGAGCATTCTCTGCAGTGTATCTTGCTGCTGTGTAACAGAATTATACAAGTGATAAGAGCGATGGGGTATATTGCAAAGAAAGGAAAAGGAGAAAAGAGCCATCTATGCAAATATTTTGCATGCATTAACTTAATGTTTGTTCATATAAAACACATTAAAAGATGCCAAATTGTTTCCTTCCAAGGAAACATACAAAGACAAATCTGTTTGTTTAGATTAACAGAAGATTGACTAACACAGTTTTGACAAAACTTTTCATAGGTGTATTCAAATGCACTCAAAACCAGCATCACCCCGGTCTATGTTTGTAGTAAATCTTTAAAGAGAAAACATGCAAGACTTTGCATAGCTGATAAATTTTGTGTACACCATGCTCTCAAAACCACATGATCTCTTAAAAGTCTCATCTGTCTTCCTTTGAAATGCACTCCTATCAGATGAGAGATGCTGATATGCCACCATAACACATGGTAAACATACCAAAGAAAGAAAAAACAAACCCCCAAATGGGCAATGTTTGGCTTCACTCAGGCATGAATAAGGCATGCTTTGATGCAATTGCACCTTATCTTTATAATTTATGTTCAAGTAGTTTACAGCAATCAGAGTCAAATGAAACCAAAGACAAGAAACCTGCATGCTGCAACCTGAAGTCAAAGCGATAATAAGGATGGCTCTTTTTATGAGCATCATAATGAGCAGTAACCAAACATAAAGACTGACTAATGAACTGATTTGGGGTCTTTGGTGAAAGACTTCTGTAATGCACACTGGAACTAGAACACTACATTGTAATGTTAATTGGGTAAATAACAGTTGGTAGGCAAAGAAGTTCTCTGATACACTTTAATGTTACAAAGAGAACAGATCCCCATGGCTTCTCTTAGGCAAAGCATAATTCTAAAAAATGTGACCACTTCTGTAAGTATGATTAACCAAATTAACTACCATTTGTTTTGGACAATATCATGGGCAAGGAAACTAATGTGTTACAGGCTTTTTAATTTTCTAAATACATTCATATTCCATCTATATAAACTAAAAATCCAAATTACTACAGTTCTGAAGTCTCCTTCCTTTCGCATCTCTTCCATGCCTTGCCTTATATCTTTTTCCAACATGCACGTACCTCTAAAAGACCTATAAGCTCCATGATGTGACATGATTATTACTTTTTGTTTTAAATAACTAAGCATCATTAGGTAAAAAAAAAAAAGAAGCGGAAAGTCATTTACCCTGGGGTTACAGACCTACCAAAAACTGGTACTAGAAAATTATCTTTCTTGTTTCTGCGGCTCAGTTATTTTAACATCAGATTCAGACAAGGTAAAACATATCAAGTACAATAAGTCAACAGTTACTGCTTATCTTTCACAGTTTTGGAAAATTTCTAGAGCAAAAGTGGATTTGTAGTTATGTACCATATACAAGTTACTGTAAGCCCACGAAAGAAATGCAAAGAGACTATTGTGTTAATAATAGGAAGCAAAGAAAAAGGGAAACAGTTAAGGTCCAACAAATAAAGTTAGCCCAAACTCCTGGAGCTTACTCAAGTAAGAGTAGTTGCTCTCCTCAGACCAACTTCAGCAACACCCATTATACAATCAGTTTTATTGCAACACTGATGTTGGTGCTCAGGCTACGCAGGAGTACACAGAATATCTGCACGTGTCATGCTTAACTAATATTTAATGGAGCCAAATTTTGGAAATTTGTTGGAGGTAGAGAATGAAATAAAGCACGTGAAACTCATTTTGGATATATTTTCTATTTAAGGTGCTTTTGGGGAAATTAAGCAATCTATAGTCATAAAAGGGATTTTACTCTATAATTGACAAATAATTTTGAACCTGTTAAATACTTGAAAAGGATTGAGAATTGAATGTTCTGTCAAGATGCATGCAGTCTGAAGCTAGAACACTGTTTTGTGATAGGGGAAATCTTGCACTTTTTGTGAACCTGTAGATCACTTTTACCTCTTCACTGCTCGCAAAACTGCAGAGATCATCAAAAACAGAGGAAAACTATGTTCCTGCTCTCATTTTCATGCTGAGTACCAGAATTACCCTTGGAAATTTCAAGGAGCAATGCATGGTAAACTGCAACCAACTGTAAATCTCACCCACATGAAGAATGTTTTTTCAAGACCATATCGCCTGACCGACTGTGGAAGCAAAAAAGCATGCAAGACATGAGGATAAGCCTCCTGCCAATAGAAAGTTCTTATTTTACGGTATGCTTTTTAAGTATAATTTTTAAGTATTTTAAAGATACTAAAGCACCTTAAAGAAATTCTCATGGTTTGTTCGCTTTTCTTTTTTTTTTTATTAATACTAGCAAATCTGTATTTTCTCTCATATTTTTTAAAAAACACTGTCTCCCTCTCCCAAAAGAAATCCAAAGAAAATTCAGACTGATGGATTTATCCATCTGGAAAACTTTATGTCAAATGGTAAACATTCATCAAGGTCTTACACACCACTTTACACAGATCTAAAAAAAAATTTGCCTGCATATAAATATAAATGCATTTATATCTTTATGTGACCACCCAGGCACAAGGAAATATGTCTCGTACAGGACAATATCTTAACTTGTCTAGTAGACAGATTGTATTTTTGCTTGAATGGGCACAATTTACATAGCTGCAATACTTTCTACTTCCTAAGTATTTTGCTGTGACCTGCTTATTCTTACTCTTCACAACCATAAAATAGCCACTGGATGAAGGAAAGTTAAATAGTCTTTGTACCAAAATTTGCAAACCTACAAGCTAAATGTAGGGGGGGAGAGGGAAGACTTAGGAGTTGGAAAAGAGGAATAATCTCAAAACAAACAGCATAAGCCTCCTGAGGTTGATCCTCAGACCCAATTAGGTTAATAGAGTTACAGTGATCTGCTCCACCGGTTAAGTCTGTGTGTTCAAAGATGCAAGAGAAATGTATCGAACCTTGTTCCTAGCTGAGCCTTGGTCTAACTGTATCTTATTCCTAGTTAAATCTATAGTGGAGGACATGCGTCACCCTCCTGTCACTAGAATGCTTCTGGATACTTCTCCTGGTACAGTAGAGAATTACCCTGATCTCATTTCTTCATCTTAGTGGTGGTAATCTTTTAAGTCTTCCAGTCCCATCATAATATTCACATATACTTGCTTCTCAACTCTGTCTCACAGCTCTAGCTGCAAATCCAAGCCTGCACACACAATCATCTTCAATGGTTTGTCAGCACTTTGTTCTTTTGCTGAGTCAGAGATCACTGCTCTGGGTGGTATCCAGCCTGCAGTTTGAATGTTATGGAATTACAGCATATTTTAAGCATAGAAAAAGCATCCTGGGATTGCCATCATGGTACATGTAGCTATCAAACAGGACTAGAAATACATGTACGCTGTCAGCATTATCACCACTTTGGTTTCTAGACTAGTACAAGTCGTACATACATCTCACAGTGATTAAAGTGCTAGTGACTGATCTACACCAATGTTCCTATAAATGTTATTATGAACAGAGCTGCATTAGTGAGGGAAATAGGAAGAGTGAAATAAATAAAGCTTGGGATAAAGAACACATCTAGTACCCCTAAAATAAATTTTCACTGTGAGTTAATTATGGTTTTTACAGGTTTTCTCTCTAACTTCTCTGCCAGCCAACAAAAACTCTCTGATCCAAGCCCTAGGAAACTTCAACCAACAGGTAAGTCTGAGAGAGAGATTTGACCTCCGTTTACTTCAGCACAGGTTAATGATTCAGCTCAGAGGAGTTGACAGCCCTTCAGTGCATTCACTGGGGCTTCCCTCCAGCTCAGCTACATTCTCCTGTTTCCTCTTTCCACCCTTCTCTTTTAGAAATGTCTTACACTGGCTTGATTTTTATATCCTGGGCTATTCAGCCATATTTCTACATACACAGCATTTCAACAGAAAGGCTTGACCTAACAAGTCCTCCTCCTGACATGCTGCCCACTAGCAAAAAAAAAACCAAACCCCAAACAAAACAACCAAAACCCAAAAACAAGTACATGAAGATGGAGAATCTGGTAAAGTGAGTATCAGTAGGACTCCTGATGTTGGAGAGGCATCAAGATGCAGCAGTTCCACCACAAAAATTTCAAGCAACAGCAGATAGTTATCAGAGGATGCCCCTTTGAGCCCAAGGGGGAAAAAAAAAAAAAAAATCAAAGTTTTTGAGAACGCAAATGAAAAACCTATGGCTCATAAATTCAAAGGAATACGACATGGATTTACTAAGAGGAGTTTGACCCTTTCCCTTTCTCACTGGCTACATTTAGGTGAGAAAGGAGAGGTAGTGAAGAAATAGCAGCCCCAAGAACAAGTGAAGACAAAGATGTGGGGCTGGTGTCCACACCCACTCTGCTGACAGATTCATGGCTCAGAATTTTTGAAGAATACTGTGACAGGGAGAAAAATCAGAAGGCATTAATTACTGCAGCAAGGGAAGAAACAGGTAGGTACATTAGGAGTTAAATTATAACGTAAAGCAAATCCTGCTCCTGTTATAATCTCATTTTGCTATTGAAATTAAAGCCTGAAGAATTATGGTTTTCCACTCTTGCCTCCCAGACATTCAAGAGAGAACTGAAGCTGGGAGAAAAAGTACGCATAGAAACAGCAGTCTATTCTGTTTGGCAGAACCACGTGCAACAACTAGCACAAGAAAAGCAGAATGTACAAATACAGGCATACATGTTTATATATGCTTTCACTATGAGCACTTGCTGACATCAACACCAGCACTGAGGAATTTTAAGAAAAAGCCAGTGTATAAAGGCCACTATCATCTATGTCACTATTCAAATCAGGAACTTTTGAAATCTTCTCGGCATCACAGATCTGAAAAACTACTGAATGTTGACAGGACAGGACAGAATGATTCACCTGTGGTTCTTTTATGCTTTTGTTACTCACAAGACTTCTTACAGTTTCATCTCTGTATAAGTCATCAGAAAATACAGAACACTTCAAAAGAAACACCTGAAAAAGCCTCTTTCCTCTTCCAGTCTGGACCTTGCAGAACGTGACACTTCTGTCACGTTCTAGTGCAATTGATGCCTCAGCTACTCCTAAGACCATTTATAGCTACCGCAAGGTCCCTGCCCTGCTGCCAGATTAGTTGTTCCTAATTTCTGTTTATCACTTCTAATCCTGTTCTGTGGTTAAAGTGGTTACAAACTGAGCAAAGAATCTAAGCCTATACCTCAAGTAAATAAAGAGCTAGCATTTCCTCCTTGCTGGGACTCAGTAACATCAAGGGGAAAAAATTCTCCTCCACCTCCATACAGAATAATAAAGTACTGTTACACTGCTTTTCACAAAACTCTGTTCCAGTCCAAACAAGGCATGTCCAAAGGAGTGAGTGTGTGTCAGCAAAAGGAACAAGAATCCTTTAAGAAAAGAGAAATGGCTAGAGGCAAGCTGATGCAGGATCTACAAAGAGAACTGCCAACAAGTAAAACCAGCTTCTAGAGTAGCACAACAGCCAGGGCTGGTCTGCAGCTGAGTGGGTGCTGCAGGAGGTTATAGCAAACTACGTTGCCCATTATCTCAATAAGGAGAGGGGGAGGAGGAAAGGCAGTGCTGATAACAGCTGAGGAAACAGCAAGCCAGGGAAATGCTGAAGCAGCTGCTTGGCAACAAACAGGCAGCAGCAGAAAGTACCCATCACGATGAAATAGAAACGTATGTACACAGAGTTATTCTATTGTATTGTACTTCCAATTCACTTTCTACCTTAATTAGAATTAATTTTTAAGGTCCTAAGAGAAATCCACCTTCCACACGGCTGCTCTTGCAGTAATAAGGATTAAATCAATCCTTTCTTCCTTCAGCTCCCCACTGGGAGCAAACATATGGCTTCTGAGAGGGTTTGACCCATTTCCCATCTGCCAGTGACCAAACTGCAGGTGGTGAAGTGAAGAATCGTCACCCCTCTATGAGAAGATGGAAAGAGACCTCCTGAAATTAGGATGAACTGAGTCATCAAGCAAAGATTTTTAAATAAAGGAAAGTTTTTTGGTATTCCAGAACTCACTATGTAACATGTATGTATATGCGCATGTATGTGTACATGCATACATGAGGGTTTCATATAAATCTTCTATCAGTCATGCTATGATCAGGCAAATTCTTCCACAGTGAATATTCACCAGAAGTTATTAGACAGTTTTCAATATTCCCTTTCGTCATTACTTTAGTTGCCTGTAGACACCAGGTGAGGCTATGTGTGAGGTGGACACTGTGATCATCCCTACCACACAGCAGGATGCAGTGAGGGGCTTCTCAGGCTTGTGAATTTGATTACTGCAAAAGTAGCCATATTCCATTAGTAATCAGTCCAGTTGATAGGTAAATTTATTGCCTCAGGTAGAGTACTCCACTAATGTGGCCTTACTGCTTTAGTGGCCTGAGCTCTCCGTATCAACACGTTATATGGTGCAAAGCTATCAAGTTCATTTACTGTTATCTCAGGGTTTCTAAATAGCGCATTTCATTATAGCTTGGTAGCCATCACAATGTTTCCTAAGGTAACTAGTTTCATTGACTTAAGAAAGTTACGATGGTAGTGAATCTCACAGAGGCAACAGGTAGCAGCAGACACCAAAAGTGTAATGGTGTTTTCTAGTATTTGATTTTTCATTTGGGTCAGGTCAGAAATGCCACAAGAATGTGTTCCCATAGTACTTCAGAATTTCCAAATGCAGAAAGAAGTAAACAGAGAGCAAAGTAGGACAAAACTTCCCAAAAATTCACATCGCAAATTGTTTTGAGGCCCAAACAAGCATTTAGGCTAATCTACATATTAGCCACAGGAATGCTTCTTTTCCCTTTTGAGAAGGCCGAATAGCTTGAGAAGACCAAATGGCTTGAAAAGGCCAATATCTTTTGCTATACATTAAAGCTGCAGACTTCAAAGCTATCTATTTTTAGCTGCACTTCAATTTCTCACTTAGCTTTTAATTCTATTTTTACATAGAATACATTTTTCTTTAGGAAACTGTCGGTGAAAGAGACTGGAATGGGTACCAGCTTTACTACTACCTTTATTTTTACTATTACTACTTCATTTATTTTTATAGCTGAAAATATTTTATTCTGAAAACTTTATACTCCTAGAACCACAGACGATTCTGAATTCACGTGATTAGGGGGATTTTTTTCTGAAAGATTAGAAAACATGTGAAAAGGGTTGTAAATACATGGCCAGTGTTACACAGTTTTTGCTACTTTTAGGTTGTTGTTAATATCTCATCATCCATTAACCTCTGACTTGTCACAATTTTTTAGTCTTTTCAGCGCTGATCAGAAATTTTTCCCATGGAGGTCAGAAAATATCACTGGAATTGCAAATTCTTCTCCCTCATTCTTTAAAATCTATTTGTAAAATTTTAACTATAAGTCAGCATACTGGGGAACAAGACTGTTCAAAAAACAACTCCAAAATGCTATATTAGCTTCGTACCTACATTTCTCAGTATAAAGTAGATGAAGTTTTAGAACCATTCAAAATATTTTTTAGAATCAGTTTCTAAAAGGTTTTAAAATTTTGAAACAAGGAAAAGCTCTACAACAAAATAAATGACTTTTTTTTTCATTTTCCTATTACTTTGATCAACAACTTTTACGAAGTTTTACAATACAATCATTCTTAGTTATTTCACATATATATGTGAAAGTAAATACGTTTAAAAAATCTTAAGAATAAACTCATCAAGGCAGGAAATTCAATGGAAGTATCTGTTTCCATAAATTTCATGAAAAACAAAGAAAGAGTCATAAATCACTTCCATCTGTTACTTCCAAAAGGAAAAAATTAAATTCTATAAAATGCATTAAGATAATTTAGTTATGGTGCATATCTCTTAATGAACAAGCTGCAGTAATCTCATCATAGAAAAATTTAAATGATGGGAACCAAACTGGCTTTTTCAGTCTTGTTCCAAGCAATTTTTCTTACCTTGGGAGACATAAGGAACTTTAAATTCTGGCCCACATAAATGCACTGAAATAAATTTCCTGGGTCTCACTCCAGTCTTTGGATAGTTCTGCTAGTGACCTATGGTACTAGGTCAGTACATGTCCTCTTAGATACTTTTAAAACCATGAGCAGGCTTCAAACTGTTGAAGAAAATGCATTATTTCCCAGAAAAAAGAAAATCACTTGCCCATTAATCTTGTCTACAAAATTTGCTGAAGAATGTATGCCTAACCTATATGCTCCAGACGTAAAAAACATATGAAATTGTGGCTCTGAGAATGTCACTTATGTCAGAATTTTAATTTAAGTCCTCAACTGCTATTTTAAAGATGTAGGTTTATTATGCTTGGATTTATTAAGCAGATCATCATTCAGTATTGTGATCTAATAGTCCAGGGAAACAAATTCTTAATAAAGGATACAAAGTCAGTATTGATCAAATTGAGCTCCATGCCAGAAGGATGTAGATATTATTTTCAGAAAGTAACACAACTATTTGTATTAATAGTTTGTTGTTTTGCAGAGGCAAGTACCCTATTCTTTACATTTAATATTTCAGATATTGCAAAGTCAGTAAAAATACTTCCCCCCCCTCCTCTCCTGAGTTCTTAGTTTTAAAATCACAACACATATCTTTAAAAAAGATTTTTCTATGTGGACTGATGCTGAAGTAAATACAGGACAAATCTATTGTTTCATGATACAGATAGATACACTGATAACTAATTTTAAGTAAAGATATAAAGATTCTACAGAAACATGGATTTTAATTATATTCTTATCTGTTTACTTAAATTTTGTTTTATTCATCTATGACAAAGCATTGACATATAGACAAAATTAATGGTGGAGAAAACAGATGCAATAAAGGCTTCATTAGTTAATTGACTGAGCACCTCCATAACATTTAGTTGAAGATCCATCATCGTCAAAGGGTTCAAGTAACATTTCTGACTGCAAGACACCTGTCTAAACAAAAAAGAGGACATCTACAAGTGAATTAAGACTAGAGGACTAGGCATGAAACGCAACCAAGCTTTCAACACTATTTGAGCTTGTGAGCCGTGTCATTTTAACCATTTCACATCTACCTTTATATTATATTAAAATATAATATATTTTAATTTATTATTTAATTAAATATTTTTATTATATTGAAATATAATATAAAGCTGGGTAACGCTGGACACAAGTATAAGTTGGGAGAGGAGTGGCTGGAGAGCAGCCCTGCAGAAAGGGATCTGGGGGTGCTGGTCGACAGCAGGCTCAATATGAGTCAGCAGCGTGCCCTGGCAGCCTAGAGGGCAAACCGCATCCTGGTGTGCGTCAAACACAGTACAACCAGCCAGTCAAAAGAGGTGATTATCCCACTGTGTATAGCGTTGGTGTGGCCTCACCTTGAACACTGTGTGCAGTTCTGGGCCCCACAATTTAAAAAGGATTTGAAGGTACTTGAATGCGTCCAGAGGAGGGCAACAAAGCTGGTGAAAGGGCTGGAAGGCATGTCCTATGAGGAGCTGCTAAGGACTTTGGGCTTGTCTAGTTTGGAGAAAAGGAGGCTGAGGGGCGACCTCATTGCTCTCTACAGCTTCCTGGGGAGGGGAAGTGGAGAGGGAGGTGCTGATCTCTCCTTCCTGGGATCCAGTGACCGCACGCGTGGGAGTGCTTCAAAGCTGCACCAGGGGACGTTCAGGCTTGACGTTAGGAAACATTTCATTACAGAGAGGGTGGTCAAACACTGGAACTGGCTTCCTAGAGAGGTGGTCGATGCCCCAAGCCTGTCAGTGTTTAAGAGGCATTTGGACAATGCCCTTAATAACATGCTCTAACTTTTGGTCAGCCCTGAAGTGGTCAAGCAGTTGGACTAGATGGTCATTGTAGGTCCTTTCCAACTGAACTATTCTATTCTATATTAAATATCAACAAGAAGAAAGGTTGATAAATTATCTTTTGTTATTTTGGATATTTCAGAGACCAGAAAGTTAACTTTTTTGGATCTCTGCAAGTCAATAATGTCTTCTTTTTAGATGAGAACTGTTCATAACTTAAAGACTACAGCTAGTATTTCAGAAAGTTCATTCCTTATTTAGCAGCTCTCTACATCACATTATTTCCTGCTTTTCACCCAAAAAATAGGCTTAGTTTATGTTTTCAATATAGTTCTCTGCTAACCTTTATAACACAGAGGGAGACAATATCTTTCTGGGTGGCAGTGATGCACAAATTAACTTATTCCTAATTACAGATGTCTCCATCAATTTATTTTGTCAATGACAGGCTTCAAAGGTTCCCCAAAATCATCGAGAAGTGTGGTGCAACTATTATTGCCTTTTTGACATATAACTATGTATTAAGGACTTACTCATTAATTGCAAGCTTATTGCCAAGAGGGTAAGTATATAGGCCTAAAAAGCTTTGTAACGGGATATGCAGCATTTCACTGTTAAGCCATTCATCCACATCTGGTCTAGCTTAGCAGTGACCTAAAATCATTACCGTATGAAGGCTCCTTCCTAAGTTATGCAAAATGAACCTATTTAGTCCAGTTTTTAAACTAAGGAAATATCCACATCACAAAAGACCCATTAAAACATCCTGCAGAGTCTCCAAGGATTTAAAAAATGAGCTTGCTTAGCCGAAGTTAAATTTATTGTGTTCTTAAATTGTTGCTGATTCATTTTCTGCATGCTGTAACCATACTGGATAATGCCATTAGATATATTTTGTTGCATATTGTACTTTAAACTTCTTAGACTTATTCCCAATACGACTAGAAATAGTGCATCATACCCATTAGATGGCCACAGAGGAATTTGCAATGTTCATGTTATTTTGACAGGAGCTAAATAGGAGTGGCCTGTGGAGTCTTTAAGCAGCAGTTAACTTCTGGCCTGCTTGTATCAGCTGTTACCTCATTCTCCCTCAGCTTGTTACAGCCCACAGCAAACCCATTCAGCCTGTAGCAACCCAATTTCTCCCCTCTTTTGCTTGAGGTAGCTCTTACCAAACTCTTCCTTCCTGCTCTGTGCCCCTTCTCTAACGCTTTCTCCAGACTCTAACTCTCACCACCTGGGCTGTTCCCGGCTGCATCTCTGTATCTCCTTGTGCAGCAGGGTGCCCTGATACCACAAGCACACCCTGAGCACATTCTTTTCTTCCTCGAGTCCCTTCCCAGTCTGCCCAAGCATCCTAAAGGGATACTATTGACTCTCGCGTTTAGGACTCCCCACATATTTCCAGCAGCAAGAATCACTTCTTAAAAAAAAAAAAAAAACCAAACAACCTGACCTGTCAATAAGTGATGGAGGGAGTACCTAATAGGGCTGTTACAGGTCACGTAGGAGCTCATGTCACCAATTTTTAATATCCTCTCACATACCTGCCATGCTCCTGGTATGTTCCTTTGCAGGCCTGCTCTCAGACTCACACAGTATGTGTTTTGGGGTGGGGAGGAGATACGCAGGACTTTTGTGCTCATCTGTGCATGACTTCACATGCTAAGTCTCTCTTTCTGACAACATTAACAATAATAACAACAATAACCATAGAAATACAACGCTAATACCAAAACAGATCACAGTACTGTGTTGTTCAACTTACTTGATTTTTAGAATCCAGAAAAACAACTGGCATCTACTGTACCTACTGTTGATTTGTCCAAAATTGGATTGAATTACATCAGCAGATGGAGTTGTAGATCTTGAAACTAATGTTCTTGCTGCCCGTGTACTTTGTCATTATTATCCCTGCTTTTTCATTAAAAAGGAGTTCATTACCTGGGACTATCATAAATAATTCCTGTAAATGCCTGTTTTAAGTTTGCCATTATGCTTTAGTTCAAAGAAATCACTACTTGAAACTTTGTTTCCTGTACAACAAGAATCTTTTATTCTGAGATTCAGTATTGGGAATTTTTCATGTTTCAAATAAGAGCAAAACAAAACCAACAAAACTATAAGCAATATCAAGTAGTCTAGCCCTGCCCACATAAAAATCAATGAATCTTTTAATCTTACTTTCAGGCCATGGATATCTTACTTGGCCTTTTAGAAAATAAAGCCACACATCTCTAAAGCTCTTGATGCATTCCTGAAAATTTTGGCTTCTTTACCTTTTTAAAGCTTGATACTATATTTCAAAAATTGCAGCCAGGATAAAATCCCTCAAATTTGGTAAGATATTTTACCATCACTCAGGAAGGCAAAGAATTCATGTTAGCTTCTTGAAAAATGAATCTAAAATCCACCTGCATAATATTACTTGTACTCAGATCTTAATCAGCTTTCCAGCACACACAAAATACTTTAGCACTCCATAATACTCTAACAGCAACCTGAACTTCACAGACAATACCAATAACATTTTCATTATTTGGCAGGAAACTGAGGAACAAGATTATTCCCAAATATTTACAGTCACACAGCCCTTTTTCAAACTTTGAATCTCAAATGAGACACATGTATTTCAAATGGTTTTGCCACTTCCAAGGATTCTGCTTGGCTTCATTCAATTTACCACATGACACTTTCCTTGGGGAAATCACAGAACCGGAAAAAAACAAAAACAAAAAAAGGCAACAACCCACACAACCTGGGAAGATACTGGGTCTGAAGCTTATTAATGACTCCTGTAAGCCTTGAATAAGACCCACAGGTTTATATTCCCATTAGAAGTGAAACATGAGAAATCAGTAGGAACAGACTTAGACCTAAACGAGAACTAAACACCTCCTGAGACAATTTTCAGTGGCATGCCTGTAATAGCTGCAGCAGAGAAATGATCACAAAAGGAAAGAAGTGCTAAGGTAACTTCAAGACTAACCTTGTGCTGACATTTCTGGGCTGCTCCAAGACATAATTTATAAGCATGCATGATCATCACGGGTAATAACTAGACTAAACCCCACACTGAGCAGCAGTGCACCCACTGCTGCTGTGCTGCAGACCCTGCTCCTCCCAGCCTCTGCACTGTACTGCTCTCAAGGGAACTCTGACAGTCTTCCTCCTTGTCACTGCAGCTGGAATTATCTCATGCAAAGCCTGGGAGCCATTAAAGTACCATTATAGCCTTTTAGCTCCCTCACTTTTATTTAAAAACAAAAGCCTCACTCTCAGAAGCTCACATTTTATTTGTGCATTTTTTTAATCAAGTTTTCCCTGCTGTGTTTCAATATGTTCTAGATTTGTTTCTTGGAGTCAAAGTTAATGTCCTTGGCACACACACTTGATGAGCTAGTCAACTGAATGTTTAGATATCAGTCTCCTTTCCCACCCCCATACTTCTAGTCCTCTAATCTCTTTAAAGAACAATATTTTTCCTCCCCTTAAAAAAGGAAATTATTTGTATTGCATTACCACCCAAAAAGTGTAATACTAGGCCCTAGTATGACTGATAATGACGGGGAAACATTATTGGACTAGATTCATAAATTTTATATCAAACGGCCCGTAATCTGACCTACATCTACATCTTTACCAATCTTCTAAAGGGTCACTGAATGGAATTTTGTTTGTTATTGAAGTATTGCCTGTTTCATTCCATTTGAATCGAACTTTGAATTTTAAAGATGTGTCTTAGAAGAGACTGTAAAATGCTGCAAACAAACTGTAGCAAATGATGTATAACCAGCTCTGAAGTTTTTTGATTACAAACAATGCAACTATTCATAGAGGTTTAGTTTGCAAAAATAGTCATGTTGCAATAGTATATTACTCAGTATTTTAGTTCTCTGTGTGAAGATCTTTTAGGATTACTTGAAAAAATTTTCAGAAGGAAATTTGAACCATTTCCAACATACACAATTGTATTTCCTTTTTAGCAAATAATAGAAAATAATTTCTAAAGTTAGATTTAAAATATATGTAATTAAAACTGAAATGCTTGTTTACAATTTGTCTGATCATAAAACTACATAGATCAGCGGAAAAGATGTATTTGGCCTTTTAATCATCAGTACATTTCTGTGTGTAGTTTAAGTTGTAGACATGAAGATGTCTGCTTTTGGTTTTAAGAAAAAAGCTAAATTTTGCTTATGGTGCAGCTAGCAGTTATGAACCATCAATAAGATAAGGAGGGCTTAAACAGAGTCCTATGGCACAGATCATACTTTCCTCACTTTCAGTAAAATGCTTTGAAAGGCTGGAATAAAGCACTGTGCCTCCTGGCCCAGAAGATAACCACCTCTAAGTATTCAATACATCCAGCATTTTTTCTCATAAAAGGATTTAATCTACCAAAATGATTCTTTTCTCAGCTCCCTGCAGGGAGGAGTGAAACGCTGGACTTCCTTTCACTAGGCTGTCAGGATATGTTATTTTGTTGATCAAGGATCTTCAAGTACCCAGCACTAACCAGTCCAAGACAGGCTAATTATAATCCCTGAGGCCTTCTCCAGCCTAAGAAAATATTGCTATAAAAAAATTCTGAGCCCTGCCAAACTGGCATTTTTCCTGGCTACAAATGCTATCAACTGTCACTTTCAGAGCATATAACTTTCAGGCTGGATGTAGAGGGGGGAAATACCATTTCACAGGCTGAAGGTTTGTTGAAGTTCTCTACAATCTCTGCCTTCCCTGTGGTTCTCCCATATCAATGAAAGCACCAGACAAATCAAAGAATGTTTCTCAGAACCTTATTTTATCTTCATACATTTGATTAGGTAATTGCTGTCCAGAGTCTGAACTTATTAAGGATTAGTTAAAACCATGAGGTACTAGTCAGTTTATAAGAATAATACAAAAGACCCGCTAATACTCCATCAACAATTAACACCCAATAAGAACACAGAGAAACACACAATTTAATTTATAAGCCATTCAAGAGA
This sequence comes from Aptenodytes patagonicus, assembly GCF_965638725.1. Lineage (NCBI taxonomy): Eukaryota > Metazoa > Chordata > Aves > Sphenisciformes > Spheniscidae > Aptenodytes > Aptenodytes patagonicus. The sequence goes on along the minus strand of NC_134955.1, from coordinate 42,707,458 downwards.
GTTCAAGAAAATATGCTGTTGGAATTCAAATATGTCTAACATTAATTTTAGGTGCTGAGTTTAGTATACTAGCTTCTTTTATTTACTCCTTAGATCCTTAGATTTTTTTTTTTTTTTTAACAATTCAAAGGATCAATACTGGAATCAAAGCTACATGCCAGTATATAGGTCTAAGGAAGACTAAACTGAAGTGGATTCTAAAATATATTGGGAGTCAGAAAACAATACAGGCTAATTGTAGGGGCTACTTTTACTCTTGATCACTCATAAGGTTCCTTTCTTGCCATGCTCCTCTTCCCTGAGATACTGGCACATGAATTGGAAATTACAACCTTAGCTCACTTGACACTTACAGCTGTTCTGGTTTCTATAAATAAATATTTATTAGACTGGAAAGAGCGGTATCTCCAGAACTCAAGGGTCTGCCTAATTCAGAACAGATGTTAGTCCTGTGTATCTTACATCTCATTTTAATGCATATCCATCAGTCATTAGCTGTTTTGGGTTGTTTGCTCTCTGAACAAAACCTAGGCAAAAAAAGTTTAATGAAGATCAACAATAGGTGTTTTAATGAATCAGCAACGACTGAGAAAACAGCATTTTGTAGAATAATTCTTATCAAGCTCTAATTGTGGAATGGAGCCCTTGAAGATCATGCAAAAGACTGGTGGGTCCCCCTTTTCTCCCCAAAAAAGGAGTATTTTCTTTTACAAGATTGGCATACACATATTGCCTCAACCTTTACAGACCGGGTGTTGCTGCCTCTCTGTCTATATGGAGATCACTTAGACTCAACCTGTAGAGATACCTGCCTGGTGTTTTCAAACTTAATTGTGGAATTAAGCTTTTATTTTCATTTAAGCCGGCTTAACAGTTTGGCATACACTACTTATAAATGCAATTTTTGTGTTGCCAAAACCACGAAGTTTTCCATATATTTGGTAAGTCTTCTACCGTGCAATCCTTTATCCCAGGACAAAAATCCCAAAAGCTAGTTTCCTTCCTTTAGATTTTTACATTTTATTTTCAGCACCCGCATCTGGTTTTTATTCAGCAATGTTCCCTTGCACCATTCTGGCTGGCATCTGCTACTGTCTTGCCTGTATACGTGTGTGTGTGTGCGCACAAAGTTAAATTGATAGCAGTGTCACCTAGCATTTACGTAGAGTGTTTTACAAAGGGGATCGGTATCATTATGTCCATTCCACAGGGGATGAACAAGAGGCACAAGTTCAGAGACGATGTGCAAGGGGCACATTTAGTATCAGAGCGAGAAGCAGTTTCCAGGTCTCCTTGATTCAAGTATCACAGGCCACCTCTCAATGCTACCTTTCTTGCAGCTTATCACTTCTCTGACCAGCTCTTATTCTATATCATCTTACATTAAAATTTAAACCCAGGAAGTCCTCATACTAGTTTTAGTACATTTTCATGACAAGTACAGGAGGGAGAACACCTACGATCTTTACCTCAAAAAAATATTAATCTATTACTAGTGTCCTACACAACACACCATTCAGGCCCTCAACAAGCTGACAAACATTTCTCCGTATTGCCCAACGAGAAGAGGGAACAACAGAGATTTGAGGTGGATTTATCCCTCTTGACCAAAGTGACTCTACAAGTTACAACAAAGAAAAGGGATCACATAGGTGGGAACAACAAATGAAACTGAAGTGCCAGTCCAATTCAAAATGCCATAATGAAGCTGAACAAAAGGAATAATCAAGAAGTTTTCTGCATAATTCACAGAAATACAAAATCAAGTCTCTCCATTTATTTAAAGGTTTACTTTAAAAAGCTACTGCATTGCAAACAGGTGCTAAGCACTTGGAGGGTTAAAATTGTTTTCTTCTGAAAGAGCAATTATCATTGCTGCTGATACACTGCCTGTTCCCACATCATGCACATAGCGTATTTGGACTCCACCTTCTCCAGATACAAGAAAACCAAAAATCCCCTAATTATTTTCCAAGGTATCTGTGCATAATATCGTCAAAAACTAAACAGGGTTATTATTGTTAATGACCTAGTAAAATACTACGATGAAGTTTTGAGAAGGAACAAGACTAGATGACACATTAAGAATCTATAACATATACCCTGTGTATTTTAATAGCTGATCCTTAAAATGGCAACTCACATATCTGCTGTGTCACTGCCTTAGCAACACAGGCCAGACGTGCTGAAATCTGACAGATAGCAGACTTTTCTAGCTGAAGCTGTGAGTTTTGGGTGGGTTTTTTTGTGGCAATCAAAATCTGATTTAGTATTTTAACAAAATATGGTATGTTTTAGGAGACTAGCAGTGCAGCTTGAAGTACAGGAAGGATACATACTCGCTAGTACAGAAGTGCGTTGGCCAGGGAATTAGCCTCTTCAGCAGGAAAAGCTGCTTCTAAACATGATCTAACACACTTGAAAATTGTAAGCAGCCTGGAATAGCTACATGCAACAGCTTTGAAAGATGTCCTTATTTGAAAACATTCTCAATAGACCGTACTTATTCTGTCAATAGCACTCAGCTCTGAAGTGCAGTTTTTCCATGACAAAAACTAAGTGTTGAGAAAAGTCTTTCATTAGTTTTGTCATTGCTAACTAGTATTTTATTTGAGTTTCTTTAAGGCTTGTCTTGCAATATCAGCTTAAAAACAGTCTCACACAGCCCTCAGACTTGACAATATCTGGCTCCTTTCTTTTTGGTTTGTATTCACTTTATGAGTTCTATCAGCCTCTGTCAAATACATACCTGTCAAAAATCTTCTCATGTTTATTAAAAGTCACCTGTTCAACATTATTTCTCAGTAGGCTCACTTACAAGCATCTAAGTTTGTACTTTGTAGTACAAACCAGGCATTTATCCTTACTTTCCAATTTCCTACCTAATGAGCCTAATATTTCAGTAGACAGGTATGTTGTTTTCTTAATTTTCTTTAATCTATTTTGCAGAAATATTTTTATATCAACTCCCTTTGCAGTGAATATTCGATCACAGCAATCTGTCAAACAAAGGACAAGCACTTATCTATCCAATAGAGGAAATTCTGTTTTAAGATTTTTAAAACAAATGCGTTAACTTCTTTTGAAAACTAGGAAGTGCACAGAACTTTTTCCTTTCTGTTGCCAACTAAGCATATAAAGGTCCAGCTTCCAGCAACTAAGGTATGGATTTTTATTATTTGTTCCATTTTAAACAGTACAGTCAAGGTTTGTCTAAAAAAAGTTGGCAAGCAGATCCTCCTCTTCTGAAAGACTAGAATGCTCCCAAGCTCATCGTGTTAAGTTGCAGCCTAATTTAGTGTAGGTAACAATCAATTTTTGCCTTAAATCCCTTGAAATGTCATGGATCTGCAATATGAGCTCAGCTTTATCCAATGCAATCATCATGAACAAAAAACAACCAACCTCAGAAAACAAACACAGAAGCACAAACAAGAAAGTACAAAGACAGATAAAAGATGATACTCTTATTGCTCATAGAGTACTTAGAAAAATAACTTCTTCTCCCAGGTCTGCCAAAGGTTTTCCAAGAAACTTGGGCATGTTACTTATCCCTTATGAGGGATATTTAGGAAAAGTGAGGAAAATAGTTTCTCATCTCAATTTAAACAGAAAATTAATGCAATCTAGCCAGGAAAGGCTTCACCATTTCTCAGGTATTTGTACAGCCCCTAGTACCGTGAAAGTCCTATCCAAGCTTTGGTAGAGACATCTGAATTGTTTTGTTATTTTAAAACACAGTAAGAACCCTAAAGTCCCACAAGTTTTCTGTATATAACTTTTCATAAACCACTTTTTAGAGACTGTCCAGAGGAGATGCAACTTTTTTCCAAGGGATTTAAATAAGAAAAGAATGACAACTTGGTAAAAGAGAGCAATTACAGGTGTAACATTTAGGAACAGAAAGCTGGAAGGAGCAAGTAAGACACAGAGGAAGTCAGTACATGATAGAATTGAGCAGGAGCTGAAAACAAGAAATGCAAGTCTAACATAGTGTGCAAGGAGGAGTTATGGAGGTTAGGTGGGATGCATTTTAAGACTGAAGTAGAGACCCGGCTACAAGCTTTTAGTCCAGAGAGAAAATGCTGCAAAAATTACATGGGTGGGGAAGGAGATACTTGTTTTATATTCAGATACATGCCTCCTTTACTTTATCCACACACCAAGCTGGTAAAAAATTAATACTATTCTTTGACAGCTCATGAAGACACTTCATGTCTGCATCCTAATCCTGAAACTATGACAACAACCAGCTTACAAGACAATCAGCACAGGGTAACTCTTGAAAGAAAAAAAACTTATGCAAAAGTAACAGATTTACAGTTAGACTGAAAATAGAACTAATTATTGCAGTTGGGTGCTTCCTCACCCAAAAGCTAGGACTTCTTTTAGTACAACCTAATACTAACAAAGGCCATCTTTTTAAGTGTGTCAGCTCCCACAAGACATTGTACTGTGGGGGCTGGGAAATCTATTTCATAGAGCTATTTCCTCATAGAAATCACTATCACTTGAAAGACCTCTTTGCCAAAGAGACAGAGCACATTTCAGCTATATGCTTAGTATACTTGGTGTCTATGAGAAAGTAATTGGACTTGGTGCACCAGCAATACTTGGGGTCAGGCCTTTCTGTGCCCACACTCAGCCTCACAGAAGCCTGACTGCCGCATGGAGGGTCCTGTGGTTCCCCTTGCACAGCGCTTTTTACTGCCTCACCCTGCAAAACAATGGGTTGTCCGGAGAGCTGACTACTTGCCCTGGATGCTCGTAACAGTTGCAGAAGCCACTTAGCTGGCAAAGGTAAGAAAGCACTGTTACGCTCATCCTCCACCTGTAACTTTGAGGCCAATACTCTCCACAGGACGCAATGATTGTCCTCTGGTCTGTAGAACTCTTCACTTACATTTACAAGCTATCTCCACTTCCAGGTGCCTTAGAAGACATTCATTCACCAGTTGAGAGAAAGTCCCTCCTTGCCTGGCATCAGGATTGAATACCAGACAAGAAGCAGGTGGCGGCAGCATTTTGGCCAAGGCTGCCAGGGCAAGCCTGTATCTGACACGTGTCATGAGAAATGAGAATTCACGCTGAGCAGAGAGCATTCCTGGCTTTAAACGTCTTGTCTGAAAGCGCCAGACATTGTAAACTGCATAGAGCTGAATTTTTTGACCTTGGAGGGATGAAAAGCTGAGTCAGCCTTACTAGGATTCAAGGTACCAGAGTCTAGATATTTGAAACCTGTAGTTCAACCACAAAACAGGAAGGGAAGAGCTATCTGAATTGTTTTTTTTCTTTATTCCCCACCCCTTTTCCTCATGAAGCATAGCTTTTCTGAAGGCATTTTAAAAATAAGAAAACTTTTGCTTCAGGAAAGCACATTTTGATACCCTTAAAGAACGATTTTCATGATGATTCTTCTGATATAGTATATACACACACGCGTACGTATATATATACGTATATATATAAAAATGTAGCATGACTATTCATGTAGTTAAAACTAGTATGACCATACCAAGCCAGTTAAGGGATTTATATTGTGCATTTTTAGGTTTGACTTGAAGTGGGGTTAGGTACTTTTATTTTAAAAATCAGTAGAAAATGTTAGATACAAATCTAGACATGAGAAAAAAAATACTCCATGGGCCTTTGTACAAGAGAACTGATTAAAAAGCATACGTGCCCACTCAGCAAACAAGGGACAGGGAGCCCTTAAGCACTGACAAAACAGAAAATGGCAATAGAAAGAACTTTTTAGGGTTAGGAATGTAGCCAAGGTCTCTCTTCCCCTATGCCAAAGCCTGCAGAAGCTGAGAAGCCCAGGGTGGCAGCTGCCTCTTCAGGAGAGTTCTGGATCATGACAGTGATGTCAGATATGGTTGCCCATCCGTTGCCACTTCCATCCACCATACATCCTGCTCTCCCACTTCATAAAGCAGCAATCTAGACTCCTCCTGGCTCTCCATCCAGCTCAGCTTTTCCTTTTGCTCCTTCCCTTCCTGTAGCATGAAAGACCTGGCCCAGCTCAGGTGACTCATGATAGGGGCAGGAAAGACCTGGCCCAGCTCAGGTGACTCATGATAGGGGTAACGTATACAACTTTTATTTTCTGCAGATGAAATCTGCTTTAATGAGTGTCTGTTTTCATCAAAAGGGCAAAGCAAAGGGCACCCTTTTCCCCTCCAGTCCACAACATGTTAGTATTCAGACATAAGTTAGTTGCAAGATGATCCCTTGAAGTCATCTTTGCATTCATGTGTCATTAACTTTATCCCAGGAATACCAACATAATGTCTCATTACAGAATATACAGATACTTCATTATATAGCATAGCCCATACTTAAAATACAAAATATAAATATACTATTTCAAAAGACAAACACGGTATCTTTTAATACATATAAATCTTTTTTCTTTTAAATACAAATCTGGAACTTCAGACATTCTGGCCGACTGTACCTCTGCCTGAAGCTAGTAGCACACACACACACACAAAATCAAGCCCAGAATTCTGTCAATATTTCTTTCATAACACAGTAGTGATTTTAACAGAAAGGTGCAAGTAAATTATGACATGGCATAGGATTTTTTAATTATTTTTAATTCCTCAATTATTTTGAAGGAAATATTTCACCAGCATTTTGGAAATGCCACCAGTTCTAATCAATGCCTGAGCACTTCTGATAAAGAGGACTCCTTTGACTTGAATTTCCAGGGATGAGTTCCTGGACACAGACCCATTCCAGAGCTGCCAGGGGGTGGGGACAACAGGACACCCACCCACCAGTCTTCTACTGTGACATGACCCGCAGAAGACAAAGTCCAGAGCACAGGGTTCCCTCAACTACTCTTTAGAGAAGAAAAAAGGCTTCCTTCCATAGAGGACATGCTCTGATCCCCTCTCGGTAGGCTTTGCATTGTCATATGCTAACAAAAAAATCCACAAAGAAAGTGTTAAAATTGTACCAACTTCCATTGCTGAAGTCAGGTTTTGTCATCAACTCCCACAGCTGTTTTGGGAGGAATCAAGCTTCTGCTTCTCTCTGTGTTCAGTACTAAGCTATGTAGAAACTATTTAACTGACGATATAATAAAATCCTTTAGCAAAGCAAAGATTAAACAGTAACATCCTTTCAGTTCACTAGTACACGCCCATCTCCAACTACACGTCAGTATGAAACTGCATATACAGAACGCTGGCCTCCAGATTAAGTGTCCAAATTCAGCTACTTTGGAGAGGAATACATGGATTTACAAAACGTATTGCCTTCAGTAATGATGAGTAAAACCAGCTGTGGAACAAAACTGAAAGCAACACAGTTTTCCTGCTGTAGAACACTCTCACGCATAATTGTACCAATTATGAATCTGCCTCAACAGCAAGCAAAATTGTATTATATCTGTAGTGTTTCCACACTCAGTCATGCTCTGACTCAGGACATCAAGCTTGCTTTTTAGAGTAAGATCCTTTTCATCACTCTGTACTCTTCCATATCCTCATATACAGACCTCAGTGAAACACTTGGGCCCAGTGTACAAAACAAAACCAAACATGAAGTATTCTTGATTGTATGTATTCTTGAATGTCTTGATTGTACAAGACATTCAGCTAGAGTCAGAATTATTTGAGATATTCACCAAGAAACAAGTAGTGTCATCACAGCTCCATTATTAGCGGGTGTTTCCCAGAGCAAACAATGCTGTGAGAAGGGTGTGGAATAGAGAGTAAGAGGAACTTTAAAAAAAATTATGTTTGAAAAACAACATGATTTGCATGCTCATTATTAGAAAAATCAAAAACATCTGCACTTCATAGCAGGCCATGTCTCCACGAATACTGTCAGAAGTTGTTGTTTTTCCCCTCATTTTTAACTCTCATCTGAGAAATTGTAGTGATAATCAAGTCATTTGCAAAATCTAACAAAATACATTATTATTAATAAAGGCATAATATTCCAACCAAGCAGGTTTTACGCTTATGCCTTATTAACTGTTCCTTGACGGTCCCTGAAGTTGCAAGTTGAGTGCATTGCTCACCAGCTCTCTTCACATCTCTAATTCTGACACTAGCCAGACATCAGCTGTCCCGCCCTCCCTCCCTTCCTCTTGCTAACTCATACCTTCCGAGTTTGCCCGATGAGAGCACAGCAAGCGCAGGAGACCACTACTTTCTCACTGTAAAATGCATCACAAATAAATAAAGCAACATCATTCTAATGTTCATTTACAGTCATCTGCTTTGTGTTTTGCAGTAGGAAAAAAACACAACAAATGTACCCAGACCATGCTGAAAAAAGCATATACGATGCAGTACAGACAGGCTAATCAAGATACAGGAGCTCCATTCCAGCTTGTGCCGGACAAGACCATCGCACCCGTCCCTATGAAAAGCAGTCAGATCTCATTATATTTACTACTCCATACTTTATCAAGTATAAGGGACTAAAAGCCACAATAAATATAGACATCACTACAAGATTAGTGGTTGCTATTTTCTCTTGCTGCACTTTTGAAATACAAACTACATAGAAAGAACAGAGCCAGAGACCACTCCCTAATTCCTAGTGGACATATTGATCAATTAAAATGACATGTGTCTGGTCTTTTCTTTCCTTCTAATAGCAAGCAGCTGAAAGACTAAATCTTTTAAAGATGCAAAATCAAGCCATTATCGTTGTTGTATACCATCCAGCAATATTAACTTGAAGTTAAGCAAAATTAGGCTGGCCTCGAGAAGCAAGACCTTAATACAAAATAAACAAATATTGGACATTGTAAAGAATTGCTAAATATTATAGGCATGATTTTAACCAGCTTGCTAAACATAAAAGATATGTATTTTCTTCCCATGATAGAGGTGGAAGCCTTTATAATTATTCCTATTGTTATTTTATTCATAGCAAAATCCCTCAGAATGCCTGAATCCTTAGCTACACCTTTTACTGCAGTTGCAGCAGAAAAAAAAAAAAAGCTTGTTTTCCTTCCAGTAAAAGATTAGATCTAAATTCACTAAATTCATTTTACTATTAAAAAAACAGATTGTAAGAAAGTCAAACAGTAGAAAAGCTAAAAGCTACTGTACTTTCAAGATACCTGGTTATTGTTTGACAATTATATCAATGTTTTGCTTTTTTAAGAATACCAACAGAAATAGGACAGTACTGAACCATGTTTAAAATCAATACTGTTCCAGTTGCTTGTTCAGCACTGGTTTGCAAAGTATTTTCTGTACTATCATGTAGTAGAAGGCCAATGAAAGTAAATAGGTGATATTCATGCTATTAAAATAAAATAGGTTAAAAGAAGAGCTACACATACAAGGAATGTTTAAATAAAGAGACGGGGAAAGGAACAAGCTGTGTTTATGGCATTGAAATCAAAAACGGCTATTCTTTCAATTTAAGCAAATCAGACTGTAGCAACTTCAATTGGATTATGAAATTTAAATATATTCTCTTCAAATCTTCAAGGTATTATCACAAATGCAAAGACAAGTCTAAACATTCAGACTGAATGTATTTTCTGTAGGCCTTTGTCTTAGCCTGTCTGCCTGAAAAATAATATTTAGGCATGCAGCATCTTTCTTCAAAATGATTTTCACAAGGCAAAACCCACACATTCTTATATTAGGAGAACCTCATAAAACAGGAAAAAATAACGGTGCAATTAAAAACAGCACAAAATTTTGCACTTACCATGTCCTGTTCAAATCATCCTCTTTTGATGTTTATGGCACATCTGTAAGATGCAATACTAGGAGGTGCCTTGTGTGACCTGCTGCATGATGCTGTGACATCAGTTCAGATGATGCAGCTCATTATGGGAAAGACTGCTGTTGCCATGGCAACCGAGATGTGATACGAATCCTTACTGCATTTCCAGGGGAGCCCGAGACAATACGGAAGCCCTTTAAAGAAACAGACAAAATGCAAACAGGCTTTTAAAGTACTGTGCCATAGATTTTAGAGCCCATGTTCAAGTACATGCCTTTTATTAAGGAACATTTTAGACAAATTATTCCTGCACGGTGATACAGAATTGAGATGGATGAGCTATAAATGATTTTTATATTTAAAACAATATCATGTGTGTCAATTTATGAACAAATTTTATAAGTCAAATTTGTTTATCATATAAGGGAACCTTACTTAAAATAAAGTCAGTAGTATAATTTTAACACTAGGGCTGTAAAGACAATAGTTATTGAACAGTATTTTAAGAAATATATATTTTTGCCCTGCCCCACCCTGCTCTCCTACATCCAATCTGTCATTTACAAGAAAAATCTTGTTGCTAGGGAAAAACACTCGATACTTCAAAATGAGCAGATTTCACACTGTTGAATGAATGAAAATGGGTTTAAAAAAAGAAAGGGCTTTTTATTCACAAGAGGGTAAAGAAGTTTCTAGCCCACCAAGTAAAAATCTCCTTATCATTTTTCAACTGTAGGGCAACCTGCACTACCATCTGCATGCTGAGTAGCCTGGCTTTCATCTGCCCATCAGGCAGACAGATGAGTGAGGACTTTGAAAGCTGTGGGCAAGCTGCGTGCCTAGTGGGCCATGCTGCTGCTAGCCTCTACCTCCCAGGCAGAGCGGGAAGGCCAGCAGAGGGGAGAGCCCCTCCCCGTAACCTACCTGAGGGGCTGGGATTGGAGGCTGAGCCTGTAGATGTTACCTTTGGCACCAGGAACCTGCTCGCATCCTCTGTTCACAGTAGTGATGAGAGAAGCAAAGGCTATGTGAACAAGTACTGAAAGGAGCTGTCCGGAAATTAAAATTCACAACCAAAGAAGAACCAGCACATTTTTGGCCACTCGCCAGTTCTATTTGGATGAGAAAAGTTTCTGGCAAAAACTGCTTTCCCTAGCCATGAAAATCCCTTTCTACATGGTAGAAAAAGTACAAAAAGGCTGAACCCTATATACTTGATATGCTGAAGCCCAGAGTAAAACAAAAGGCCAACTTGAACCAAGAAACCTCAATGCCCTGAAGATGTCCAATAAATATGGGTGCCACCGTCTGAAGCCCTTCATTCCATTAAACTTCAGCCTGTAAGTAAAAATTTTGATCTTTGATTTCAGAGGAAACCATAGGAAATAATTATACCCTCTTCCCCATCACCCACCTTTGAAAGAAAAGAAAAAAAAAATTCATACCTTTTGATTAATGGATTAAATACAAAGCCTCTCCATGAATCTAGGAAATGTCCTAGCCTTTCTAATTAGTGCTGTCTCGACCTTGTATGTTCTCATTTTTGACGGTTTCTCTCTTCTAACATTAAACCTATGTCATTCCAAAAAACAAAATAAAGCTCTCAAACTGACTCAATATCAAATCCACTCTAGTGACCTATAATAAAGTTTTACTCACAAAAAGGCAAAGGCTCTTAATTTTTGAACATTTAAAACTTTCTTAGGTCTCTGAGGATATAATTCACAATTTAGCAGAGGACAACCTGACTGAAATATGATTTAGGTTGGACTGACATGAAAGTTAAGGAACGTCATTGCAACTTAGCAAAGTTTACAGTAAGCTGAATGCCATACTGTTCAAATGACATGAGTTTCTGAAAGTTTTCATTAAAGGAACTATTTCTCTTTGCTAATTGCTATTTGATATAATTTTTACTACCTTTACTGCTATGGGAATGGAGTTGAACGGAGGCAGTGAGCTCTTGTTTTTCTTAGGAAAATGATGAGATTCAGGATCATCATTATGGCAAGCCAGGAGCCATAATCTTGTTGATACGAGGGCTCTGCCTCATGCCCGTCAGTTTGACCTTTGTTCCTGAACGCTGGGGAAGTGCAACTGGTGGGGTGGGCACACTGGGGAAGCACACCCTAGGCTAGCCGTCCCCACCAGGCATCCTGCTCAGGACCCTCCAGAACATGTCTGGCCGCGTGTGACCTCCATTTAAGCTCCTCTTGCAGGAGGGAAGTACGAGCATGGCTAACATGGACACAGAGGAGTACGGGGAGGGGAGGGAGGTCAGGCAGGAGCAGGGAAAATATCAGGCTATTCTTGCAAAGACTTCTGTCTATTTACTGTTAACTACAGACTGTATGAGTCTGTCTATTCACATATGCAAATGATAATAAGTAAATGGAGACAAAATCATTGTGATTTTCCTGACTTTTGAGTGTTTGATATTCTTTAAATATCAGTCTGTTGTTTATTTTTCCCCAAAAATTTTCATCATGAGCCAGGGCTTGTCAGATTGCATGCAAGACATCTACGCCAGGAACATCCCAGGCAGAGTATAAACTAAGGCTTAGTCGCATATGAATGGTAATATAGTGACTTTATATGGAGGACTGCAACCACTAGATGCTAAAGGGAATTTCTACCTCATGAATACAAAAGGTAGCATTCACAAGCCTTGCAATCTCCTAATTAAAACTGCAGATCTAGAGGAAGAGAGCTGGGCCTAGCTGCTCCAGATGGTTTTTTTTCTTTTTTTAAAGAAAAAAAGAAGCCTTTGTTTTAAGACAGCTGCAGTTATTCACCCAACCCAGGACTGACATAACTTTTAAATGTAAGCTTTAAAATTGCTTTCCATTCACATTCATTCCAGTTCACTGGAACAGGAGATGGGGAGAGAGAGAGAGAGACCAACCCACCCTTATCACCACATGAACACTGTGATCATTTTGAAACCACCAGTAGGTTTCCAAGTCAAAAGCACAGGGCTTTAACTATACCTTTTTCTATCAAAAGTAGAAATATTTTATCCTACTTTCAATCATAATGATGCAGGTCAACGCTGGGCATAAATGTCTTACTCTAAATTCTTATTTTAATAACATTCTTCCTCTCCAGCACAAGCTGTAGTGTCTTTCCCTTTTCCCTCATTGGGATCCCTCCAATTGTTCTGAAGGGAACAAGTTTTATGTTCATCTGAAAGGAAGAACTGTTTCATCTACCTACTGCTATTGTTTTCCCTTACGATCAGTTTACGTGGATAACTAACATTTGCACAATCCACAGAGGTTTTCAATAAGCAAGCCTTTGCCATATCAGTAGGCACTGCCTTAACTTTAAGAAGTTCTATTTCCCTTCAGTAAGGCCAGTAATAAGCCAGGGACTAACCTTGACATGATTTACTTTCCATTCAACTATGTTCAAGAAAATGAGTTAGGAGCAAACTCACAAACACAGCTAAACAAAGTAAAATGCCATTGCAGACTTTTTCTCCACAAAATCCAGATGTTTCCTTTTGTGTTGTTTCCCCTTCCACATGAAGGAAAGCAGTTGCTTACCATTTGCCAGCTACCTTACCCAAACAGCCAGGAGAGAAAGGGGGAAGTACACTGAAGGCCCAAAGGAAATGAGAATTGCATATTCTGAATTACCTGTCAGACAAGCCAGAAACAGGCTTTAAATTAAAAATAAAATGCATAAAAAGCAAAATCATAATTACTGAATGCTGATGCACAACAGATCAGCAACGTGTAACAACACTCAAAGGAAGCCATGATTCTCATTCAAGATTTTGCAATCCAGTTCAAGAATCCATCTCCCAGATTTTGCATGGAGCGCCTTAACTAAACAGCTATATATCAGGGTTTCCATTCCACCGTTGACTCTGTCAGAAAGAAAGGCTAGGTCATATACATTGATAATAACTCTATCCCTTTACTCTAAAAGGAAAGGGTTATAAATCGAGGTCTTATTAAATCTATTGTATTGAATCCATCAACTGAACGTTGCATTGCAAAGGTCAGAGATATACATAGTCTGCCTTGACTGAACTCATTAAACATCTATGTCTACCTGCACTGTAGGTAGGGGATATTTTCTGCTCTGTCATCCAGGTCATCTGAGCCTCTGTTCCTACATTAAGGGAGGCTAGGTGCGGAACTGCTGTTCTGGTGCAAACTGCACCCTTGTATGAAGTAGAAAAAGCAGCAGCGCTACCACAACTACACAACTCAAACATGCTGGCCAGAACCATACACCAGTTCCTTTTAAGTCTGGAGCCCCTCATTCATATTAAATCGTTACACAGGGAAGCCCCTGTTTACATGAACACATTCACACTTGTTACTACAGCCTGAAGGGGAACTGGGTCACTGGTTTCCTATCTGCATGTGGATCTCAAGAGAGGCCATGAGATTAAAAGGCTGAAAACTCAGTTTCCCTAAGTGGGACTGCATTGCTTCATCTTTTTGAAGGTTAATAGGTTTGTAACTGATAGTGTATTTGTTTCTTCTTTCCCTATAACATGAATGCATCTTGTGCAAACATCCAATACTCAGTCTATTCTTCACAAATTATAAAAAAAAAAAAAACCAGTCAAGAACATATAATAAACAAAGACAGCAGTAACTCTACAACCTGAAAAACTTCAGTCACCCCTTTTCTACATCCATATGATAGAATAAAATCTTTCCATTCCAGCATAAACCTTAGTAACGACTCAATGTATTGTGTCAGAAAGCAAGGCAGCATCCTCATTCCCAACACACTGAAAGATTACAGCAGGGACATGAGTAATGGGATGCTTCAGCCAGCCACTAATGAGCCGAAGTCCTCAGACGGAGAAACACATAAACTCCAGGTGTTTTGGTCTAGCTCTGGACCAAATACTACATTGTTAGAACACTCCAGGGCATATAATATTGTGATATTAGTGTATTTGTTTTCCTTTGGTCTCATGCTTTCAACCACCCAAGAAGTATATTATTAACACAATAAGAAAATGCCCTAGAAGGTCTTTGGCTTATTAAAATAACATTTATATGAAAAAAATAAGTAAAATTAGCTTGAGATTTTTCTCCTTATATTATTAAATACAAACTATCTGCAATATAAAGACCACTCACTTCTAGTAATAAAACTTAAGCTTTCCAAAATCAAGTTGTAAATCTTGCCTCTGAACTTTTCTGCCTACTCCATCATTTACCATAATAGACAGCACCAGAGGTCACAGTCTTAGTTTTGCCGCTGTTACAGCCATATCTGTTGACTAATATACCTCATTGTGTGCACCTTTCCATATTTTCTGAACTTGTTTCTCATGTTTCCTCTCCACTTATACTGGTCTGATTCAAGGTTGAGACCTGACCACTTCATGTCTTGAAAGCTGCAAAGTCCTCCTTTCCAACCACCAAAGATCAATTTTGCACCTTTCCGTTCAGGGTATTAACAATAAGTTCATCCTTCTGGCTCATCTTACAGTGAGCTTTAAATCCCTGAGCATTAAATCCTATATAATTAATTCTTTCCTAGTTTTGCTTCAAACATTCTGGAAAATGCTGCACAGTTTCATTTTCTGGCTCCTATAGAACTGACTACGCTTTGCTCTGCCAGTAACTTTCCAGCTTATTCCTCCTACAAGTGCTTCCTTTTCCACTCCCTCCTGCCAACAAGAAAAATCCCTAGTCAGAAAAAAATAAATTAAAAAAAAAATCAGGAATAATCTTCATCTTTATTGAAATTCTACTAACATTGTTTTGCATAGCTGTAACCCTATTTGTAAACAAATGAGAAAAAAACAAGCTGACTACCATCACAGATTGACTTCTATACTATACTTGACCAACGTGTTCTAAAACATCCTATTTTCCTTCTTCCACCTCAGCCTTCTCCAGTCAATCTGTGATGCTCCTCCCCACTTGTTTCACACATTCACTATATATTGCATTTTAGGGACAACAGGCTAATGGCATAAACACAGTACGCACAAGAGACATGAAAAATCCATGGAAAAAGCTGAATAATCATTTTGGGTTTATGCTGCTGGATTTACAGCTATTTGGTCTGAAACTGGCTAGTTTAAAGTTAGTTCAGGCATTCCACTATTAGGCTAAACCTTTAGTTTAGTTTAAAGCTAAGTCATCTACTGTACATATATCCACAGAGGCTAAAACACAGCATGGTTCCCCATACTAGTTAAAGCAGGGATCCATTTTTAGAATCTGAAGGCAACAGTCATTTAACAGAAAAAAAAAAAAAAATTGTTCTTATCTTAATAGGGCCAATGCTTTTAAGAGCATCTATTTACAGCAAGGCTGCTTTAATCTTTCATATTCTCTTTTTAAAAACATAGCTCATCATTCAGTGGATTCCAAGTTAGTATTTAAACACAGTAGGATGGCAAAAAAGTCTGGCTACTAGTGTAATGGAATACAGAGCTATGAGTAAAAAAAGAAAAAAGAAAAAACACAGCAGGAAGAACACAGCAAGAAATATCAGATAACTTGTGGCGATCATAGGTTGCTGCAAGATACTACAACTTATATAGCAGAAGTAATTAGCACTGGCAGAAAACAACTCATTGTATTTTAAAGAAGTTAATGTTATATACCAGTTTGATAGCCCTGAAGAAAGACAACTTTAGAGAATAAAACGCAGAATAGGTCCATCAGCACATTACAAGCCCTACCTGGCATATTACCACCTCATATAAACTAGTTTGTGTAGCAGGCACTTTTATAAGCAGAATAAAAAAATTTCACTTTACAGTCATTGATCCATTTGCTGAAATCACCCAGATGCTGGGACACAGTAAATATCTTCATTTTTATGCGAGGAGGCAAAGCATTATCTTAAAAAAAAAAAAAATTAACAAAAATTTTTAAAAAGCTGTGGCTGCTTATTTTTTTTCACCTTGGCTGTTGGTATCAAACAACAACCAATGTCATTCACTAACAAATGAACAGGATGCGAGTGAGATGCCCGTGCCTGGAATAGAGCTGTACGTACCATCCTCAGGACACACAGCTACAGCTCTTTGGGAGGTCTGTGCAAGGCCTTACTAGCAGTGTACATACACACCGTAGAATCCACCTCACCAAACTTCACAAGATTACTCACTCTGTGCTATAAACAATAACTGCTTACATTTACAATCCAGGGCCAAATACACTTAGTTATGCTATTATTATGGCTAGAATATCTTGTTACTGACTTGCTTGTTCAGAACCCCTACCATGTGTGCATGCATGTATATCTTTAAATACTTTATTTCATATATTGAAAATATGGTCACTATTTATTATTTCTATTACTTTTAAATTTGATTTTATATTACAAATCTCCTCACATCAGAATGGGCATTAACTGTCTTTTGGGCCTGGGACAAATATTCTCTGTCCATTAGATTTGAGGTACTATTTATATCACTAACTGTCTCTCTACATCCAAGAGGTGGCTCTAGCTATGGTTATAGTCTATAGAAATGTTTTGGGCTTTAGAGACAATAAAAACAGTTGAGCAAGTGTAACGTTACCACCTAGACTGCATCATAGCATAGGTTTAATGTCCCAGCAAATCCAAGCCTACTACAGATAGCGCTGCTCCGAAAACGAGTTCTCTAGATGCAAACGGCACATTTGAGCCAAGCCTGCGGCTCCTTTGCCTACCTATGTGAACTCAGTATCCATATCACAAAAAACAGAACAGAAACAACTTTTCCCACCAGCAGAAACAGCTGAAAAAGCAAAATTATCAACAGCTATCCCCCCTCTCCTACCATTAGTGCATCACAGACAAAGGCTCCTTACTGACCTGTTGCCACAAGCACACCCTCTCTCTGCCACCACACACTGAAATGGCCAAAACCTGGGCTCGTCAGGGCCTATTGATCCCACCTGTGGGGCCCTCCCTGCTCCCTCCTTCCTCTCAGCTTCCACCCCTTACATGGGGGCTCCCAGCCCAGCAGGTGCTAAATCTCATCCTCAAGACAGTACTGGGGGAAAAAAAAGCCTTTTGCAGCTCTGGCAACTTCGTCAAGGACCCAAAACCTAATTTGACACTGGAGTACAGGTTGAGTGGATTTCCTGCTAGAGAGCAGCCACAATGACCTACGGGAAATGCTCTGGCTGGGCTTTATCCATGTTTTACCAGAATTTCCTTCAAAGGGGTGAAGCTGCTGAGAGTTTGAGAAGAAAAGGCCAAAGCCATGCCAGGGCACAGGTACTGAATGGCTCTCTGATTTTTAAACATGTTCACAGGACAATGTTTTTAAAAGTGCTCACAGGACAACGTGAAACAACTTACATCAAACCTCAGCTGCAAAGCAGATTTATCTGCCCTTTCGTATGGCCAGTTGGCCAATGAATATGTACGCAAAACAAACTGAGGGAGCTGCTGCTGCAGGGAGAATGGGTACAAGAGTTAGTTTTCATCCTCCTAGGCTCAGGGAGGTAAAACACAGCCCTGAGCTGACAGGGTTGAAATCTGAAAATCTGGGCGCAGCGTGCCTGCCGCCACTCAGGGAAGGCCCCTCTCCCCAGGGTTGGGCGTGGTGGGGATGTTCAGTAGCAACACTCGATCCTGCCGTGGCACTGTGGTCCCCCAAGACAACCAGGGCCATAACACTGAGAGGCAGCATTGTCCCTGTGACATACTGAACGCAACCGTCCCCCTGGACCCAGAGTGGCCAAGGCCATGTCAAGCCACCTAGGTGCCTTTCAAAACACAAACTAGATCCAGACTGGTTGATCCTCATGTGTGTAAATTAGCTTTCTGGTTCAAAGCAGGAGCGCGTTTTTAAAGCAACTCTCCCTATCATCCTCATTTATTGTACTTGCATTCAAATCACTGAGCAGTCTCCGAGGGCATGAACTGCATTCCTTTCTCACAAAGATAAACCAGAAGATGAACTCCATGAGTGCACCCGATGCACTCCAACCGCTAAGAATTATTTAATCCTGGGAAGTAGACATGGTCTAGTCTTCAGTGAAACCTCCTGCAACGTTGCTAGTGTAGATGTTAAGTCCCCAGCACCAGCTGTCATGCCCCACAGCTCTGCTCTCGCTAAGAGGCAGGGCTCGCTTGGGTGGGCACTGCCACTGAGGCAGGGCTATGAGATCAGGCTGACCCTGTGGGGTCCCTGCAATGCACCTTCACTGTTCACAGCTCCAGGAAGAGCTGGTTGTGAACCAGCATTATTAGCTCTGTGCTGCATTAAAGAGACTGCATAGCCTCAAAATCTGGCTTCTCCCTGAAGACAGTACAGCTGCATTCACACAGCACAGCATCTGATCTAGCAAGTCCTAGTAGACCTGAGCTGGCCCTGCATAATTGCCTCTTCCCCTCCCAGTCTAAGAACAAAACCACATTTTCTCCCCATCCCCCTCCTCCTCCTCCAGGCTCTCCCTATGCCACAGCTCGTCTCGTCACCCTGCATCCCTTTGCCTGCATCCTCCCCTAACAAATTACTTGTATCACTCAACCTCCATGTGCTCTCAGTCTTTGAAATCACTCAAAACCACAGTTCACATGTGTTGGTAGAACTTTTCAGATGTTACTGGCCACAGTCTCTGAAGACTGCATCCTCACTTGGTGTGGCTGAGCCTCCACAGTCCTCAGTATGGCGCGGCTGACACTGCCCCATACCTTCATAGCCCTCGTAGGTGTCTAGTCTGGCCTTTGACTGCCACTGGGAAGGAACAGGCATCTGTGCTTTGGATGGTAAATGGAAAAGAGATCTTATTATTGCAAGACTGGATTCCACAGCTTTCCATATAAAATTTGTCAAATGCAGCTGAGCTGATCCAGTTGTTCGCTTTCCACCAAAAAAAGATAAATCTTAATCCTTCCTTCCTAGTCCCCTCTTAACTTTCCAGCAGTGCAGTTCCACCCCTTCCCTCACACTAATGAAACTTGTCAGATAATTTCATCAGCCCATTTAACTCACTAGTTCAGCAGAAAATGATCCAATTTTTGCTGGGTTTATTTCCTGCTAAATTAGTAAAATAAATTGACTGACTGAGGGTAAGCAGTTGAGTCTGTGCCACTCCCACTTTTAGGAGAAGTAAGTTGATAGATAGTCTCAACTCTCTCCAAATTGCATATTTCTCTGACATATTTTTTCTGGGCTTGGTGGGGAAGGGTTCATACCTCAGAGAGTGCTTGGTGCTGGATCAGAGCTGGCGATAACAGGAGGCAGCCTGACACTTACTTCAGTGCGGTTACGTAACGCTTGTAGGTATTGGTCCTCTTAGGTGCTTGTCCTCCCCCATCCCCGGTGCTGCTTATACCTCCAATTGATCAACAGCATCAAAGCATGTATTCCCCTGTCCTCTGTGTCCTTCTTTTCATATTTTGCTTATATTGGGTTTACCTTTTTTATAGGTTTTGTGAAATACTTGTCCATCTCCCACTATGGTATACAAACAGATATATATTTGTTCAACTCAGAGAGACCATGTTTTTTGTAATCTAAAGGATGCCATCTCATTCCCTATATAAGGTAGGTCAACTTTATTTAGTGTGCTGCTCCTCCATCCTGTTTTATTCTCATTCAATTGACAGCCATAGGCTGTCATTCATTGTATGAATTCAAGCGGCAGAATGATTAAATTTCCTTGTGAACTTTTCTATGTTACTCCTCACTGGAGTACCTGAAAGCTTCACAAAACCAAGCTCCTTCATGCTCACAAAATCCCTATAATGGGAAAGGTTTTAATCCCGCTTTAAGGAAGATAAACAAAGGCACACAAAGATTAAAAATAAAAGTATTATTGATTTTGTATGTCTGATCTAAGATTTGACTTTTCAAGAGCACGTGGCTTCCTATAGCATGTTTTCTATTCAAAGCACAGCTGCTGTTGATTTCAGTTTCAGCTGTGAGCACTCAGCAAGCCAGTTCCCAGGGTTTCAAGTCAGGCCCAAGGAAAACAAGGAAACAAGTATCGATGTGGCAAAAGTTTAGTTTAAATAAATTGGCCAACATTGTACAGAAGCTCTGTAGTAGAGGCAGAAACACAGGCAAGAGCCATTGTGAACTCAGTGGCCTAAATTATGAGCTTTTTTTAAACCTTCCTGTACTCACTTGCTGCATGCTTTCAACTTCTACCACAGAGGAGTGATGGATACTACAGAAATCTTCTCCTGCCCTTTTTCACTTTCACTCATTTATCACAGATCCTTCCCATGCAGGCATTTTGAGGGGAGGAAATAACAGATGAGCATTATAATTACAGACTATATTAGAAAGCACTCATGCAAGAGGGTCAGTTAAATGTTAATTCTAGTGTTGTCTTCCTTAGCCAAGTCAAGCAGCCAAATCAAACAGTGACCTATAGAACAGGTTTTTTGAACAATACATGTAATTTTGTGTGTTTGATCCTACATGGGGTAGATCCATATCTCTGATTTACCTTAAAATAAAGGCTCTATGTTATTTACAATGTAGGTAGCAAAATGTCAGTTTAACACAGGTACGTGCATAGGAGGTACAAGCCAAGGCCAAAGAGCAGACCCACATATTGTCTGGCCATCAAGTGAAGCTAAACTCTAATGCTGTGAAATAGGCAGATGACTGACTGACGGTATAAGTGACTTTTCTTTAGTAATCTTTGGACTATCAATACATAATAAATCAGAATACATTTTCATACGAAGAATATTAGGTGATAAATGTATAGAACTACTGGCTGCCAGCAGACAAAGAGAACAATTTATCATTTTTCTAATGTGAGGTTAGTTAATATATAGCTAGTTATCTCAGTACCTTGAAAACTATAAAGCTATGCAGAGTTTGTGCTTCTACTTAAAGCTTTCAGTTCTGAATGTGCATTTCCCAGACAAGAAGATAATTATCATAGCTTTTGATTAAAACAAAATCTGGGTCTTACATACCTCCTGGAAATTTCCATCAAATAAATCGGTTTATTGTATGGTTTAATTAAGTTACTTAATATTCTCTGTACAAATTAATCTTCTAGTTAATAAGAATATATACTGTATTATATCTAGATATAAAACAATAGAAATCAGTTATACATGGGGACTTTTACAATATAGGAATACTTGAAAAGTCCAAAAAAAAGAAGCATGCAAGAAAGAAGAAAGCAAGCATGTAAACGCTTAGCTTTGAAAACATTATGAGAACGTGATAGCCCAGCCACAATGTCTGCATATCTGCCTCTTCATAATAATGATCTAAAACCTAAAAGTGACATTAATAATCTAAAAAACCAAAAGTGACATTTTACTTGTACACTGTGCAAAATGTTCTAATTTTTAAATATCTCCCTCTGTTCTGAACAGTGCTGGTGCGTGAGTCCCTCTCTGACAGCAGGACAAGCAGACAAGGCTGCAATGCAGCGTGGTCCCTTGCATGGGATTCTCATCAGGAGCTGAGGGCACCTGCAGTGAGCAACTGGCTCCCCAGCACGCTGTGGGTGTCCCAGTGGTGTCAGCAACAAGGCATCATACAAGCAAAATAGCTTTATTCCTCCAAAGGCCAGAGTTCACTTTAACAAAGGAAAACAAATGCCTGTACCCCTCTCCAACAGTCAGCAAAATGACCACAGGCTTTAAACCCTATGGAGTCTTTTTGCCTTATGACTTTAAGACACAGCCCTTCTTGTCTGTCCATAGGCAAAGCTACAGATTTAATCCAGTCATCATTTCATGGCTCAGTTACTGCCACCTTTTGGCATCTGACCTTGATAAGTTTAGACTGAAACTAAAACCATCTCTGTTGACTGTCATTTTGCCTGTATTGCTCTCTGCATTCTTCTGCTTTCTCACAAGTGTAAATTGTTTGCTTCAGTTTCAATTCCTTTCCTAACCCATCACCACCTCACCAATCTCTTCTCATTTCCATCTCCAAATCAGTTTAAGGCGCAAAACTTCATCACCCTTACAAAACCTCCAGAACGGGCTGCTTACTAGCATTCTTTTTTTTTTTTTGGCAAAGCTCCCTGTAAGCATCTGAAGAACCTTCTTCTCAATTTCAAAGGAATCTCTTCTTAAAACTCCCTTATTTATTCTAGGCATTGCGCAGGTCATAAGGCAGAGGTATCAAGGTACCAACAGCCCATCAAAGTGGTCAGTACTAGAAGTGAAGTTGGAAAAGGACATATTCTCATTAGACCAACTCACAAAGCTGGAAAATTAAACATTAAGTCCTTCCTTGTAAACATAAGCAAAGAATTCCAAAGATATGCACAAGCTGAGAATAAATGCTTTCAAAAAAAGTTTAGTTCAATATGTGAGAGAAAATGGAGCTGGTGTGTGGAAAAAGGTGCTGGAGAGAGGAAAAGTGATACAGTGATTCTCTCTAATAGGAAAGAGAAAGGTGGATAAAATATCATATATGGGACAAGAGGGAATAGTTGGTGGCATGGAATAAAAATATAACATCAAAGTAATATAACTTTGCAGTAGCACATGGGACCTGTTTCAAAAAGTCATGATGAAAAGCTCTTCTGTAATGTACAAAAACTGTGTCCTTACAGAAGAAACGATCCACCATGACTGGATCAACTTCAGAAAGATGCTACATAGACAGCTTCTTAAAAAGAAGCTAAATGAGGAATCTAAGAGTTAAATCTTTGCAGGCAGGCTGGAGACTGACTACTTAAAGACACCACTTTACAGGCACAGAAAAAACACGTCTTTCAAAGAAGGTTATGGAAGGGCAAAAAGCCACTAAACAGCAGGGTAAAGAAGATTTTAGTGGCAGGAAGACATCATTCAAACAGCAAAAGCAATGTCCAAATGAGGAATGTAGAAAAGACTATAAACCATGGCAGTTCAAATGTGAAAATGTGGTAAGTCAGGAGAAAGAAAAAAAAAAAAATTGAGGAGAAAAGCTTGCACAAGCACAAAAACAAAACAGGCCATAACTTCTTTCCTGAACATAGCAGGAGCAGAAAGCTTGTCAAGAGTCTGTCAAGCTAGTAGATAACCTGGATGTGCAAGGGGTACTAATAAGCTAAGACCATAACAAAAAAGCTAAATATATTTTTCACTTCTACAGCTACTACGGAAGAGACTTACAAAGTTCATACCCCAGAACTCTTTGCAGGGGAGTCACCAGATGGATCTCAAACAAGTATTGAGAAGCTGTTATGGAACAAATAGGCAAAACAAACTAACAGAATCTTAGTCTTCAATCAGGAGTACAAAAGAAACTCAAACATGAAATAACTAAGATATTAACAATGGTATGTTACCTCTCATTTTAAAACTGCCTTGTAACTCAAGCGTGGCATGTAGGAAACCTGGCAACCAATTTTCAAAAGGGTTTCACAGAATATCTTGGAAACGATGAACAAGTTAATTTGGTGTCTACACTGAGGAATAAGTAGAATGTAAGAAAGAATTTGTGACAAACAATATAGTGAGGACGAGTCGACACACATTTTAATAAAGGAACATGCACCTCACAGACCTATTGAGACCTTTGAGGGTGTCAGCATACATACAACCAAAAAAGGTCCAGGTAATACTATTCACATGGCTTTCCAAAAGTTTCTCACCATCGGCTTTTGAGGATATTAAGCAGCCTGGAGACAAACAAGAATTCTCAGGTGAAATATTGGAAAGAAAGGGTAGGAGAAAACAGTTTTTACAGTAGAGGGAGGTCACCAGGGGATTTCTGCCAGTAGGTGAAGTGGCATGGTGTGTTGATAATTTTAAGTTATTCAGTCCAGTAAAGATGAGGGCTGTCTCAGAAGCACAGGAAGAGCTTACAAGAATAAGTGACTATGCATTAAAATGGCAGATAAAATTCAGTGGACATTAACGTGAAGTAATGTACCTAAGAAAAATTGTCCTAATTTTGCAAATACAGTGGTAGGTGCTGAGGTGTCCCTTATGAGTCAGGAACGAGATCTTGTGGACTTCATAAATAATTCAATGCAAACCTGAGCTCAGTGCTGTAGAAAGAAAAAAAAAAACACATCAAGCACTTTACTTATTTCCTGACAGACTAGCACAAGCAAGCACTCATCCTACTGTAATAAAGGTATTTAAGCCCAAGTCAGTGTCTCCCCTATTGTGGAAGTGAGCCCACAGCCTGTCTGTCTCCTCCTCGCCATGGGAATTCTGGTCACTTTTCCCTTTGCTCCACAAGCAGGAAGAACACACACAGCTCATAATTTCCTCATACAAGTCTAATCTTTGCCACTGGTTCTCCCTGATAGTGCTCAAATACTCTACCAGCCATCCTGTTTGTAACTTGCTGAGGGAATAACTTTGTTGTCAGTGCACTGAAGCTCCTATGCTGGCTCCCAGCAGCTAGAAATGAGTGGCCTGCCACGTTCTTCAGTAAAGTTAAGCCTTGAGCATATTTTGTACTGTCTGTTTAGAAACTCTCCCTATTAGACAGGTTATTTAAAAAAATCTATCAATCATATTAGTGCAATTGGGAATAAAACTATAGTTTGCTTAAATGGCTGTCATCTACCTTTTCCTAAGTACTAATTGCTTACTGGTATTAATAAGCTTGCAAGAATATTTGACTACTCAGATATTTGGTGAAATTTTTGTTCAGAAGTCTGCATTTTACAAGGCACTATTTCAAATCTCTAATAGAATCAGTAGTGTAACATGCGACTACCAAAATGTTTGCCTCTTCAACTCAGTAACTTATGTATCCTAAAGATGTATACAGCCACAGAGAAGATGACGAAGGGAACAAAGATTACATGTTTCCCTACCTGAAGGCAGTTATTTGTTTGTTTGGTGCAGTAAGCTTTAAATATGTTCAGTAATAATGCAAAGAGCTAACTTCAGCATCAATAATGCAGCATAATTTAATGAACAATCCTCTAATAAGCCAGACTTCCCTACAAAACTTTAGAGTTGCTCTGGAACGTAGATAGAGGGTTATATATTTATTGCATAGTGCATGAGAGTAAAATATTTGTAAAATGAAGAGATAGAAATCCATAGGTTCCATATCCCAGGGCAATTCGTGAAAATATTAAGCTTTCTACCTTTCAAAAAATTTATTTTCCAGATGTATCTTTTTACTATATAGAAATAACTGAACATTATCCACAGGGCATTTTGGAAACTCCGAAAGAGAAGAGAGAATTATCCCAGGAATCCTCCCATAAATTTTATGTCAGAATTTTGAGAGAGAGATCCCAGAAATGCCTTTGGGCACATCACTGTTATTTCCTGGCTAATTAAGGAAGTATGCTCTCTCCCAATGGGATGAGTGATATGGTAGGTTTAACCAGGTCTTGCCAGGAAAATGAAAATATGTGCCTATTTCAATACATCATCTCTTCTTGGCAATATGCATGGTAAGCTACACTTAGTCACCATCCAAATTTGCACAAAAGCAACAGATATGCATAGGAGCATGTATCCTTTGAACCTGCAAAATGTTCTATATCTGATGTAGTGTGGGTTTCCACCCATCCATCTTTTCCATAGCTACTCAGTCTCTGAAAGTAGTAACACTAATGTTGTTCTCTCTTTTTTCCCCTCCTTTGCCCTCTTCTATGAAGCGACCAAAATGTAAAAAAAAAAAAAAAAAAAAAAAAATCCATAAAAACAAGTGTGCTTGAGTAATCTTACTTCAAGGCAAGAACAGAAATGCATGTTACACTAGCAGCAGACACAGCTCCGCTGTGAAAGATGAGAACTGAATCCATCCCTTACACTGGATCATGCCTCTCCAAGGTTTTATAGCTCACGGCTGCAGAATCATAGAAATGTTGGTTGGAAGGAACCTCTGGAAGAGTTTGGTCCAACCCATGGCTTGAATAACATTGGTCTATTGCCAGCACT
Organism: Aptenodytes patagonicus; assembly: GCF_965638725.1. Classification (NCBI taxonomy): domain Eukaryota; kingdom Metazoa; phylum Chordata; class Aves; order Sphenisciformes; family Spheniscidae; genus Aptenodytes; species Aptenodytes patagonicus. Next base: position 42,680,965 of record NC_134955.1, on the reverse strand, counting down.
AGATCAGATCAGCCACAGCTTTGTCTGGCTAAGTCTTGAAAACCTCCATGGATGGAGCTTCCACAGCCTCTCTGTGTAACCTGCGCCAGTGCTACTCTACCCTTCTAGTGAAGAAGCTGGTTTGGTTTGGGTTTTTTTGTCTAGATGGGAGTGGAAAGCAGGAAAATGATAGGACGCCATAAAAACCCCCACACTATATATGCTGCATATCATAATGGCAGTGTCACAGTCTCTTTCTGACTTCAGGCAAACTAGGAAACAGCAGTGGCAACTTACAACAGCAAAGAGTTGAAGTACCAGTGCCATCATGGAACAGTGAGAAGCAACGTGGTGACTAATAGAGGGAGGAAGGAATGAAATTTCCCTTTTGCCCTCCCTGCAAAGCTGCCCCTGTAAAAACAAAACTTAACATTCCCCTTTATTACACAGCCCACCACTCGATATTCTTGAAAACAGTCTGCCTCAACTAGGTAGGGTTACAAATAGCAGATGACATAGGAAACATCCTGGTTCTGGACCCCCTGGGGCACGCAGGGCTTTGACTGACATGCCTCAAGCAACTGAAGTCACATTTAGGCTACAGTGGTTGAGCATTGGTGCTTTAAGGTGGAATTCAAAGTTTTCATAGACTGAGGACTTAGAAGGAGGCACAAGTTAACAGTTTGAATCTTTGGCAGAATTAGAATGCAGTGGGGAAATGTGTGTGTCTAAATTCACTATTATTTCAAATTTTTTATTATTTCAAATACTTATTCACTGCTCTTTTCTTTTCTAGATTTGAAACCAGTCTGACAATCAAGTCTCCCCAGATACTGCTCCCTGAGCCTAGGACACAGGCGCGTCAGCTTGAATCACGCTGTCTCTAGCCCTCTGAGTGTTTCCTGGTTCAGACAGAGCCAGCAGCTACGTTCTGACAGTTTCAATGGGAGGTGTCAGCCTGTTTCCAGAGCTTTCAGAAGACATTCCATCATTTCGTGAATCATATCATTGTGTGGAACCTCTGAGATAATGAGACTGAACATCATCTCACGACACCATTTGGCTCAAAGACAGGGAAATATGAGCATTCCCCTCCACACAGATTTTGCAGGGGAAGTAGGGAGAATCCTGCTGTCTGTAAAAGACTTGACTTAGCTTCATTTGCAAGAGTCTGGATGTGACTAACAGTGGACAAGATGGAACTGGTCAGCCACAGATTGCACATCTCAGCACAGCTTTGCTCTGCTTTAAGCTTCTGCATAGAAGTGTGAAAGAGACAAACAGTCAGCATGGGATATGAAATGTGTTAAAGCTTACTAAGGGCATTAGACTGAAATAGTTGCAATAAAAACATCTCACTTTAATTGAAAGACTAATTTTTCCTCTTATTGCCAAATTGAATGAGTCTGGAGACTGTCTGAGTCTAGATTTTACCCTACACAGATAGGATGACTCACCCTACAGCTTACCACTGTGCAACGGAACATGATAGTCATTGAGATGAAATTGATCTACAACAAAAAAATTAAGCTCCCAAGTCATACACTGCAGATTGACTTGACCATTTAGAATCCTAAATGTCACTGAAAATTCTTCATAGTTGAGATTTTATTTTGGAAAACAGAAGTTAAGACCTAGCAGAGATTCTGACAAAATTGTCACATGGAGCTTCAACTACCAACTTCATCTCACTTCAAAATAGCACCTCTGAGTTGTTCTATGAAACAGATTTTATATTTACACACTTGTCAAAAGGTTTTATTCAGTAGCTGCTACTTCATTTGGTTCAGCCACTGCCCTCCAGGCCCAAACACACTCTAGTATTTGACCTCTTTATATAAAAACTACATAGGGAAAACAATAAAACCCAAACCGCCAGTAAGTTCCCTCAAGGAAGGATGTCTAGCCCTCTGAAAAAAAAAAAAAAGGGAAGGTGATACAAGAGACTAAAATATTTTTCTACCTTGCCTAGATTGTTCTACATATGGTATATGTTAAAATTCTCAGAGTTTACATAACATATGTCATATGAGAGCAATAAATTACTTTAATTGGCTCAAGTGTGAATTTTGAATGAATGGAATTTTTTTTTTTAGGTGTTTAAATGTAACATAGAATTTATTTTTCACATTAAAAGGCCACATGTTCTAAGACAAATTCCTTAAATAAAAAGATAATAATGTAAAAGCTTTTTAGTATCCAGCATTTCTAGTCTGAGCAGGGAGAGTTCAGCAGGTTCTTAAATAAAGTAGTTGAAATCCTATATGTGAAAATATCTGCAGAAATCATTCCCCTACCACTTGAATTGCTCATTCAACAGGCAAATATTTTCAGTGTATACAAAACACAGGCTGTAGCCCACCTAGCTGCCTACACCAGCACAAAGAAGAGCCAGCAAATGTAACCTCCATGGTACTGCATTGCTGCACTTTCCATGAATCTAACTTCTCTAATCAAAATATTCCGCTCAGGGTTTTAGATGAGCTTGGCTCTCTCAGTGATCTGGACATATTCCAGTGTAAACTTTTTTTTTAATAACATAACAGGAAGGAGGAGTAAACAGACAAAATAGAGAACAACTTGCCTGTTGTGAATTTGCTAAGTATTTCTTAAGTATTATGCCCAGTTCTGCACAGTACTGAATTAAGGCTCAACTTTGTTGGCTCAGATGTCCAGAGTCCATTCTCTTCAGTGATATTCTGCATTTGTTTACACAGACAAGACAGAGTTTCTTTCCTGGTGACACAGGCACTAAAGAAGAGGCTGCTGCCTCTGTTGAGGCAGTCTTCCTTCTTTGTAAAATTATCTCAGCCTGAAGCACCTGGGCAGGGACTCCGCAGAATTTTGAATATAGATTCAAGGAGTGAAAAACAGATTTTTTTATTTTTTTTTTTTTCTTTCTTAAGCACAGGTATCTGCCCCAATATAATCATCTACGCAGAACTAACCTGAGTCTCAGCATTTGTATTTATACCTCAAGGGAAGGACAGATTTCAGAGACGATAAAAGTTGTTACAGGCTAGAGAGCCATAATAGAAAGCCAGCCCCTCTGGAGGAGTGGGAATTCCCTTCTTCTCCAGCTTTTGTGTCTGCTTCCCTCATGCAGCCCCCTCCAAATCTCTTTGCAATTAAACTTCCCAGGGATCAGCTAACAATGAAATAGCATCCAGGTACTTACCTCAGCATTAATCCTCAACAGTGCAGTGGAATATGTAAGCATGATAATTAACAGTCACAGCAATTAAAGCAATTTCATGTTGTGATATTCATTCCCAGCAGAAAGGAAAATCTAGTTGATTTCTCCTGACTGAGTGCCAAGATAGCCAACATGACACTGAAAGATTTAACACAGCAACTTGCAACACAGAACATCTGCCTCCTCTCTTTGGTAAAAAGGAGAATGAGGTGACACGAGTTCTTACTCCAATCTATATTTTGCTTTCCTCCGCTGTACTGCTTTGGCCTACATCGAGTCACAAATACTGTAAGATACAGCATGCTAACCAACTTTATTTCTGTTCTCTGATACGCTTATGTTCACAACCTGTATTTAACTACATGTTAAAATACAAGCAAAAGCTAGGGACTGTGTTCTTTGCTACATCTGGCAGTGAAATGTAAGAAGAAAGCCAAGTGAACTGAAAGAACTGCCAAAGTGAAAATGCATTCCCCTTAAGCATTCCACAAAATGTTGGTCACTTGCTACAGATCTTGGAGGAAATACCAGTAGATTTCTGTCACCCAGAGCAATGAGGAGTCAGGGCATTGGCACAGTGGAACTGGGAAAGACATCTTTACAGGGACTGGAATTATACAGCTAATCAAAAACAAGATACAGATACTCCTACCACCAACAACTATGTTGTATCATTTTCTCTTACCGGGAAAAAAAGGCAACAAATAAAACAAAGATAAACTAATGCACAAGCTGTTTCTCTGCAGAGCTATAGAAGCAAAGAAAGCCAAGCTAGCAAAAGAACAATTTCTATTGTCATCTACGAAAAGCACAATGCTGTTGTTTAAAAATATAAATTGTATGTCTAAACTTGAAATAATTCAGAAACAGTAATAATGGATAATATAGATATGTGAACGTATAAAGTCTATTAAATAGTATGTTCTGTGTTTTAATCCACAGAAGCATTCATACTGAAGAGTATAAATTTTTATAAGTTTTGACTGGAATAAAAGAAATCTGAGTTTATTTGGGGGCTTTGATGCACACTATCTGCATGATCTTGGGACGCTTCAGAGGCAGTCATATATATTGAGTCCCAACACACGGAAGAGGAGAAGCTGGATTCTCTGTCCTTTACACAGCAGAAAAGGAAGGGAAGAAGGAAAATGCGGGACACTTCTTGACTGACTGCCAAATGCCAGGAATCTTCAAAGAAGATTTTACCTCCTGGTTCACTGAAGATCTGTAACGCACAGAGCTGCAACGATCTGAACTTTCTATGTACAGTGTATAGCAAAGAACTTAAAGGTTTTGCATATGAGCGATAGAGAGCTAAACATAGTCACTGAACAACTTCTGACATGTCTGGGTGAAACAAATCATGCTTCCAGATGAAATTCATCTTTGAATAACCTGGTTACCCTTGGCAGAAATTTCCACATTTGGCAATAGCATAATTTCAGTGTCTACATAGAAGCTGGATGCTAGGGGCTCAGCCAGGAATTACAAGACAGAAATGAATAACGTCTGGTGCTCACTAACACTCATCATAGCCAATGAACAGAGGCTGGTGCATCTCTTAGGCTAATTACAGGTGCTATGATTGAATTAGAGAATAGACATGGTAACCCTTGTAAAATAGGCTATGAAGTTGCAGGTCCAAGTGAGGACAATCATATCAACCCATACTGCTCAAAATGGGTGAGCCAGGGAGGCCAGGAGGACTGGTGTTACAAAGGTATGGATAGGCCATACAGAAAAAAAACCCTAAGGAATACATGTAGTAATAGTTTAGTACAATTGCAAGTGGTTTAGGTTTTAGTGATCTGGGGTGATCTCAGCACTTACTTTTTTTTTTTTTTAATAAATTTAAAACACTTTTGCAGAGAGCAACGGTTTTTACTCTGCTACAGCAGGTCCTAGACTCATTTATGAAAAGTATAGATTTTAATAACCATGTTTTCTTTTCCGTTTCATCTCAACAGTTTAGTGATTCTTCTCCACAAGGTGGCAGAAAGACCACACAGTTGACCAATAATGGTTATAACCAACCTCTGTCTTGTCACAGAATTACCACTTTAAAAGTCCTACCACCCAAGTGAAATAAATCCTTAAACAATTAATTCTATGTTAATTGGAACAGTGCAATATATCTATATAATATAACAAAGGTTTAGGGAAGAAGATCACAAACAGAAGAGATTAAACTGCTTAGTCATCATGACCTACTCAAACATTATTATGCAAATGGAGGCTTTGCACAAATGCTGTCCAGTGATACCTTGGCTATCTGAATAGAAATGGATATGAAAGCAATTTGGATAAGAAAGAGGATCATATTTTAATAGAAATGAAACCAGCCTGGAGGGCAACACGTTGGGTGAGTTTTCAGATAATAAAGCTTCAGAAAAAGAAGCTCAAGATAAAGTGGCTTTTAAAAACATGTTTCAAGATGGCTAATGAGGGCACAGGGCATGTGCTGGGGAAGGCCCCCCCCAGACCCAGTTCACACAGGGCTGTGCCTCTGGCCATGAAATGGGATAACGCTCATGTGCCTGTCAGACAGGAGCATGGCACAGGCAATCACCTCTCGGGAGCAGGGCTAGCACGAGAGGAGGATGCTGGGTGCGGAGGGAGGCAGGCAGGCAGAGCAGGCTGCCTGGCCAGCTGGCAGTGGGAGCCTTCTGGCAGGACTCAAGATCCAGGATTCAGGGCAGGGGCAGGAGCAAGACATGAATTCAGCATGAAGCATGAGACTTGAGATCATGGTAACAGACTTTGCGGCCTGGAGCAACTTGTGAGCTCACCTCCATGCCTGGCGGGCTGGGGTGCCCTCCTGAGCCACAGAGGGGATGAGCCTGGGGACGAGCCTGAAGCCCCCCTGCCTGGCCAGGGCCCTGCAGTGCACCACAGGCTCCCTCCTTACAAAAAGGTTGTAAGTCACATCTCTAAACTAGAGATTACATTTCTGTTCCTCTCCTAGATTTGCCTAAACTGGCTATAACTGATCACTGCAATTCAGAAGGGAAGCAATTCTTGCCCAACACCGTATTTTTTGATTGCGCCCCCCAGAATCTCTCTCTGTGTCCATCTGACCCTGTTTTTTTTACAGCAGATAAAAAGACATGCTGCATGTACAAAAGAATCCCTCTCTACTTCTATACCAGATCCTCCCAGGTTCATCTATATCTCCAATCAATAAATTGCAATCTCCCCCTTGAGGATCAGCAGTAGGAATAATCCTCACACCCTCCAGGAAGGTCTCCAGCCCTGCCACACCGTATGAGTAACTGGCCTTTTAAGAGGCTTAAAAAATAACAATTTACGAAATATCTTTTAGTGGAACCAACTGTTGTAGTTATTTTAGAATAAAATAAGAAGCAAAAGATAACCAGAAGTCAGGGCAAAAGCCAGTTAAAACGGACAGAAGCATTAAAGCCAAGTACACAGCAGTGACAGAAGTAAACAGTCATGTGCTGAGAAGGCCTGACACAACCTTGTCTCAGTGACAAACACCCTCTTCAACTTGTGAAAATGTCCATGGTTTTTGTTGCAAAATGATTCCAAAGTCTGTTGAAGCCAGATAATCAAATTAAGGAAGCATTTAAAAATCAGCTTAAAGTGATTAAAATTTTTGTGAAGTGTAAAAAAAGGGATTTTTAAATCACTTTTGCTTGTCAAGAAGAAAGTACATCATCTGACTGAATGTGTTGCCCACACACAAACAGAACAGCTACAAGAAGCCGGGCTGTACTACACAACAGCTTCAACATCTACCATAGTGCCAGAGTGACTGCAGCCTCAGCAGTGTCATCCCTCCCTCCTGCTCCGGCCCTAGAGATCGAGGAAATAGGTTTGTGAGAAGTTGGCCTTTTCTGTGCAAACCCATCAGACTTGCAGAGGCACCCCAATTTCATCTCTGTCTCATCCACGTGGTGTCAGCCGTCTGACCTCAGAAGCAGGACTTCTCTGCCTTTCCACCTCTTCTACAATCAGGTAAACCAGACCTAAGTTAAAAAATTAATTCAGTGAAATACATTAAGATGTTTGGGATGCCACAAGCAAACCTTGTAGCATCCTTTATTGGATTTTGGGGTTTCAGTTTAAAGCAGCCAGAGTCCCCAAGGTAATTTAGTGGAGTTTAAGAATAGCTTCTGTTTATACCAGTGGGACTGTGCATCTACAGAGATATTGCCCTACATCTGAGAGAAGCCACGGCATTTAACAAGATTGTCCTCACAGAAAGAGAAAACACATTTCAAGTGCTTCTATTTCATGTATGAAAAAGATTAGTCTTATTCATGACCTAAGCTGGAAAAAAAGGTGATTTTGCAGCTGAAATTCAGGAGACAGGGATTTGTCACCCTGACGGTTCATAGGTTCTCCACATGGCCTCAGGTGAGCTGCGTCTCTGCTCTCACCTGTGAAATGATGGAGGTTCTGATCTACTTAAATCGTCTTCTTTTTAGGACAGGAACAAATGCTGAGGGCTTGCTTTTTCTTAACGGAAGAAGACTAATAAGGCAAACATCAATAGAATGCCCTTCTGTGCTTACACTAAACTATTCACGGTGCCACAGAGGAGAGAGGAAATAAGAGCACGGCAGGCCCTGCGCGGGCTGTTGAGTGGGGGAGCTTCTGCTCTTCTACTTTTGCCCTGATCCCCAAGAAATTTGGTATCAGAGCTAAGAAGGAAGTGTATCAGAGTAGGCCGAATGTTCTCTATCCATGAAGATGCCATCTCTAGAGTATGCTAGGTCTGTATTTTCAAGTCTAGCCAAACAGGGTCAGTACTGATTCCCCCCAGTCTATATTGCAAATTCTCCCCTTGATAAGCACTCCCATGCTATACCAGGTGGATGCTTGTTCTGGCTGACAACTTTTAGGCTTTCACACTGCCAGAAGATGGGGCACGCAGGAATGAAGGAAATGAAGCAGGACACTGGCTTTAAGTCCTTTCACTGAGATCTTGCAGTCTTCTAAAGCTGCCTGGTTTCAGTGCTAAGTACTTGAGTTACTCACTAAGAACAGCCTGCTCCCTCCCCCAGAAGAATGAGCTGGAGGAAACCCTGCAAATGGTTCCCAGCTTTCGACAAGGGCGGTTTCACTATACAAGGGACAATCTACTTTGCGAAGCTACTTGTTATAGTTAATGGGCATCAGGGTGGTACAGAGAAAATTACAACCAAATGGGTTTAGGTAGAATGAAGGTAAGTTACTGGAGCACTACACAGAAGGAAGGCACTTTGCTACCAAGCTAAAGCACAACAGATCTGATACAGCCATTACTGATCATGTACACACAGCCATAACTGCCTTACCCACTCTCTGCAAAACTGAGGATAGCTTTATGCACTCTTACCTAACAGCTATCATTTAGCACCATACCCAGCTAAAAAGTATAAAGTCCTAAAAGCAATGCGGTCAGGAACCTCCCTCACAGATGTTTTTTTCTGTGGCATCTTCACAGATGATTTATCCCAAATTAACCTGTTTAACTAAGTGTGGCAGAGACAGCATGGCTACATCTTTCTTATTCTCATAAACATTATCTGAAGTGCAATCAAGTTTGCAATTCTTTAAAAGAAAGTCCCAACCCTGTCATAAAATGTGACAGAGCTTATCAATTGTCTAAAAATATGAAAGCATTTATAAGACTGTATCTTCATTTGCTGGGAATACTAGAAGAAAAAGGAAGAAATTAACGCAACCAGGAATTTAGCAAATTCTATAAAAATCACACAGACAGGAAGAAAATTTGCTCAGTGTCAAATCCTTAGTCAGTTAAGCTCTAATTGCACTGTAGTTTAAGATGGAAATGACTTATAGAGCTCATCAAATTTATGTCACTGCAAGGGCTGTCACAGAAGATGTATCAGATAGTAAGCTGAGGATACATTTGTTCTTAGCAAAAAGGCCAAGAAAAAAATGTATCTTCTTCCTACATCCATCAGCTGAGGAGAGAACACATAACTGGTTTAGAAGATAAGGCAATAACTAATTCAGTCATGTGGAAAGAGCTGGCATGAAATCCCTCCCACCACCCACAACATTTTTCCACCCACATTGTTTGTGCTGCTGCACAATCCCCACCTAAACTTTAAGAAACTGAAATTCATCTCTTGGCAATCCTAATGCTTTGTTATTTCAACCCACGATTCTTTGCTTCGTTGGCGGCATAATATGTTAACGACAATGAAATCACTACAAGCCTAATTCAAGACCTTCAGATGTCCACAGCAGCAGTCACTTGAAAGGGAATCTATCCTTATTAGAGGAGAGAGGATTTTCAATCAATAACTGTCAGCTGTACATTTTCTTAAACATGCTGTCAATGGGATTTCTCTCCTTCCTTATATCAGTCAAATGCTTTTCATACTCACAAATGTGAGAGTGCTTTAGTCACTCCATGCATCTGTTTGGATTTTAGTTTCTCCAGTGAGAATGCCAACAAGGAGGCCAACGTTGACTCTGATTTTTCTGTTATCTATACACACATGTAGTAGAAACTGTATTGAGACCACAAACTCATTTCACATTCTGTAGGTCACTGAACAGCTGCTGGTAATGATTTTTGCTCACTAATGACCTAGGTTATATTTGAATCAGTGCCCTAGAGGTGAAAAACTCTGTATTCCATTACTGATCCCCTGAGTCATAAAATCCCTTGATAATTTTTTTTTTTCTAGGTGGCTTTTGCAGTATTGTTATTTATTATCTTATAAAAATTGCAAGTTCATCAAGCTTCAGAAAAACGCATAATAAAAAGCTGCATGTATAACAGATGGAAGCATTTGCATTAAATGACCCTCAAAATGTGGCAATACAATGGAATCAACACTATATAATAGTCAAAGGGGTCAGAAGTAAGAGGCTTGCTACCCATTGAAAGGAAATATTCTGTCAGGAGAATAGAATTGCATAACCAAATATATGAATAAGACATTATTTCTGGCACAGTCAAAAAGCTATACTAAATTAATTATAACCTTGGCTTTTAGTCCCATCCTCAGGTAATACTCCAACATGTATCACTCACATCTTTAAGTTAACATGGCCATTTCTACTGGGGAAGCGTACTTCTTCTAGTAAGATATTATGCATATCATTCGCCACATTATGACCTCCCATGTGTTACATACACAATTCTCCCGCTCCCAGTGCGGGATTAATTAAGAGAAACACCCAGGCTCTTAGGAGAACAAAAAACAACTGTACTGTGAATCTTAAAAACACAGACTTGTGTAAGAAATGTAGTAAGGGGTTAAAAAGACAGAGATAAGTGCTTTGGTGTCCGATGTACCAGTGCTTTTCAAATATTAGACTCTTCCTACCTGCTGTGCTTAGCTTCAAAATTCAGCACTGCCACAGGAAAAAAAAAATCTGTTTGCTTTTTCATCCGTGTACCACATGGCTTTCACTTTCATCAAAACACAGCAAAAGTGTCACAGGGGAATCATTCCCTTGGCTGCCTTAGCACTTCTGATCTTTGACCTCCGCTGGAAATGGATTCCAGGCACACTTCTGCCTGACAAGTGAACCGTGTAAAATCTTGATGAGGTGTGTGTTTTGTTTTGTTTGATTAACAAGCCCTAAAATCGAGGGAAAGCTTTGTCTAACAACGAAAAAAGCCCACTTTCTTTATCCGTGCTTTCCCTTTCCAAATTTACTGACCTAGAAGAGCAAATGCTGTCTTCTACATAGGGAAAAAGCACATTAGTACATCAAAGCGGCGTTTTAGCAAGACACAAAGGGCAACAGCTACGCGTGCAGACCTTGTGGCAAAAGAGGAAGGCTTAGAGCCATGACGTCATAAATCTCAGCAGCTCCCGCAATGCACTGAACGCGTATGCGCAGCATAATGAATCTGCTCCCTCGAGGAAAAAGCTTAGGAGCAGGAGGAAAGAAAAGATTATTTTTAGCTAAGGGAACCCTTTGTCTTACAGCATTAAAAATCCTTCTCACAATAGCAGCCTTGTGCAGTGCTCTAATTTTAACTCATGGAGTGCTGTAAAACGTAACAATTACAGAGTAAAGCGCCACTTTCTGAACTTGCCTATTTGCTTTTTACTTGATGTCCTTTTGGCTCTGGTTAGAATTTTGCACACATCAGAGCTTCAGATTTTAACCATAGAATTCAAAGCTGCTCTTCTTATCCATTACCAAGTTACACATTTTCATGAGTAACATAGACCTAAGCAATAGGAGCAATAAGCATCGTTTATTAGCCTGAAAGGTTTAAAATGTAATACCTAAAATTAAAATGAAGGTCCATTCCCATTTGAACATTTTATCTAGTGAGACACAGATCACCCTTTTCCTCTAATGCCAAAGAAATTTGATTCTACATCCATTAATAATCCCAGATGTCAGCCATAGACAACATTTTCATCAATCATTGCATTAAAGCACTGACCAAAAGATATACCTATAAAAGAAGAAAGCACACTTTCTACTACCTTAATGTCTTTAATGTGTTTTCAAGATTTTAAGCCATTTTGCTGAAGGCTACTTTTAGTAAAGTGAAGAGACAATTGCATATACATTTCAGCTGCAAAAAATTTGATTTTGTTTAGCAAAGAAAAAGAAGTCTTACAACCTATTTTAGCTGCATCCTAGATACTCCCAAGTAACATACTACATTTTGTAGTATACCTAGCTGTTTGCTAGCACTGACTTGGATCAACCTTGACCTGACCTCTAGTACACATGGAAGAGCCGCAGCTGCCTACTCTTGCTCCATGGGCCGGGGTGGCCTGGCATAGCTCTGTTAAATGGTATAACAGGGGTATGTCTACATCACACAAATCAAACCTGAGGTGAGCTACCCGAGCTGCCTCCAAAAGCATTAATTCAAGTACCAGAAACAAGACAGACACATCAGTGCAGTGTGACTCTGACTAATAAGCAGGGCTAATTAGTCTATATAGCAGCTTGTACTAATGAATTTCAATGAAAATGGGTTAAATCTAATTACCTAAGAGTTTTTCTGGTTAAGAGCACATACACAAAGTGTGACTATGAATTTGCTGGTCCACAGTAACCATCCACACATTTAACCTTGCGTTCCAGTTCCTGTCAGTTTCATTACCCAACCATACTCCTAGAACAGGCCTCCTGACCAGCTGTTTGAGAAGTTATGCCAAAGACCAAAGAAGGTAGATGTGGAACTACCACAGGTGATCCTTTACATTAGGACACAGCCGGTGAACAGAATAAAACATGTGCTACTAACATCAAACCATAGTTGTTCTGTACATTACTGACTTCTGCTTAGGGCAACCTTTTAAAAATAGAAGTACAAGATAATGGAGGTGGCAATCAGAGTAACTCTGGTGGGGAAGGAAGAGAGAAGTATTTACCACCTATCTATCAGAAATCCCCCACTGTGCTGGCCCACATCATTGGGCAGCTCTTGGAAATCAGATGTCCTCAGTGAACCAGCTGGAGGCACAGATTATGATAGATTCATCACGTACCTGCCACATACAACTGATGGTACGCCAGGACTTGCCACAGACAGTGCCTCTTTGACAGCAGCAAGTCTGTTGCATGGAAATTCAGCCTCTGCCCCCATTTCTATAGGTATTGTTGTTCCAGATAAAAAAACCAAACTCTCCACAACTGAAAGCCTGGTGATGTTTTTTAAGACTGCTCCAACTTTGTTTGCTACTTACTTCAAATGCAGAAGAAATTGAAATAATGCATAGCCACACAAAAACTTGCCTTTCAGAAAAGTGCTTCAGAACATGCAAAGCTGCCGTTTTCATAAGGAAATTTGGTCATGGTTATTTCAGGAAACAAGTGGATGCTTATATGTAGCATGCCCATCCTCTCTGTCACTAAAAAACAGTGTATATAAGGGTTCCTAGCCTTATTAATAATTGCTAGTTATCACAGTAATTAGGAGTTTGAAATGCTAATAAATAGTTGCCAAACGTGTTCTAATTTCCTAGCACACACAGTAGATAATGTATATTGCTTACTGACATCTGATACCATATATGTGCTAATTTACTGGCATCTACAGAAACCATGAGAAACTAAATATGTTACACAAAAAATGTCCTAACTCAAATCTTATGGTCTCATCCAGGAAAAGCATCTGAAATCTGTTAATAACTTGAACTTTAGCTGTGTCTGAATGAGATACAGTCTTGATCCTTTTAGTAAGCGAGGCAGCAAATTCAAATGTTTCTAAAAATACAGATACTCATTATGACCAAACACTTTCCTGGCATTCAGTTCAAACAACAATACTAATGAAGCATGATAATCCTTGATGGTACAGGATGTTTAAGCACCTAATTAATATTAACAGGCAAAGACTAATCAAGGGTTATAAAGAAAGTGCTATAAGCTAGTCTAAGAAAGATGAATCATGCAATACTTGCTTGAAAACAAATTCTACCCTGATTGCCAATAATTGGACTTTAATAGGTAGGCTCTAGTGCATGTAGACAAGTTTTAGAGTGGAAGTAGTTACAGTGGGGGAAGTAGTGACAAGTGACCTTTTTCAAAAAACCAAAATTTCCTCATGGAAAAAGTTCGGTTATGTAAAAATTTTAGAGTTTCTGACAAGGAAACTGCAATGACAAATAACGCAGATCAACAGAAGGATCAAGGATTACTGTATCCAGGATTTTCATATATATATATAAAAAAATTTCCTAGGGAAAAATTTGCATAAAAACACTTATTTTGAAGGGTGGATGCTACATGAGAATCTGGAGAAACAGATTGGCCTTTGGCCCTGAGATTGGCACAGCTGATGGGAAGAACTTTACCTTGGGAAAGGATGTCTAATTCTGAAGAGTAATGTACTCACATAGTTGGTATGTTCAGTGAAAGGACCATGTTTAACTGGACTAAAGAACTAAGTGTGGGCAGTGAAAAACAAAGCATCCTTAGATTAATGAAAAGATCCTGAGAAGCAAGTTAGAAGAAATGGATGTATTATTGAGGATCACAAAATAGGATGCCATCTGTAAAGCAGAAACACAGTGGTGCAGTAATTCTGAATGGAGCACAGCTATTGAAACGCTGTCCAAGATAGTAGGAAAAGATAAAGCTGTTTGATAGCCTTCTTCATCAATGGCATGCTAGATGTGAGAGAGAGAAGAAAGGGAGGCTGCAGTATAGGTCCAGAGGTGAATAGACAGCACTGAAATTCATTCATAGAAGTAATTACCAGGGGTTGTCTCATCATTGACAAAAATTATTAAAAAAACTGTAATAACACTACTAAAGACCTGTTTATTTTTGGGATGAGACAGTAGTTTTTATAGACTTTATAACCAAATAGTCTCTTTCAGTAAGAGCAAAGAAAAGAGGAACTGATCTTGAATTGAACAACCATGAGTTTATTCAATACACTGAATAAAAGTGTATAAATATATACTTATATTATATTATTATAGATATGAGAGTATAATTCAAGAAATACTAGTGTTTGTAATTTTCTGTTTCCGTAGGGCACACACGGGACATGCTTAGTTAAACCTACTGGACAAGGAATTTTATGGGCTTAAATAAATGTGACACTTGGAATTTCTTTACACCAGATGGGCACATTTCCCATCTGATGTATATCTGATGTGTAAGTTGTATATGAGTCCAGGAAAGCAAAATCTCTTATGGGATTAACATACCAGACCCAGCTACATAAACAGCAACTATTGCTAGGCTGGAAAGGAAAGAGAAGCCTGGGAAAAATGAAGGCCAAGCTGTCAGTCTCCAATATCTTGTCTGTATAGCTCAGAGAGCAAAATTGACGGGATCCTTGCCAGCAAGTAATCTGGAGGCAAACATTCATTTTCAGGGAGCTTCAAATTGAGTTTTTGCCTGGAAAGTGCCTCCCAGTGAGATTTTTTCTTTTATGGGATGGATTTTCCTTCTCTGGCCCGCTCTGCTTTTGCTTTAGGTCCTGAATCCAGTTTGTTATTTAGCCCCTCTGCTACATTCTCCCTCTCTCTGTATGTGTCCATAATAAGGCTTACCTTCCTATCATACAAAGTTTTTTTGTGAAGACCTGTCAGTTAATTAAACAACACTTCTTGTTCAGTAAACATTATTACCAGCTAAAACAGGTACCCTTTCCTTTGGTTGAGATAATCGTGTTTCTCTATGGCTTTTTTTCTTTAAAGAGAAAAAGGAGATGTTTGCTCATCTCTTCCTGATTTTCTCTTCCAGACAGCTGAGGGCTATTTAGCTCATGTGTGCTATGGACAGTCTGCTTTAAAGGACCTTGGAAGGTGGAGTTCTGACCAAAGAGGACCTCCTTCCATTGACTGATGTGAATAATCCTATGTTTGAATTTTGGAGAACTCTGGTATGAATATCTTATTACACACTGAGTCTAGGAAAGCAGACAAATAAACAAGGACCGATTAAATCCTATTTACTGAAATGATCTCTCTGGCTATTTGGCAGTAAGAATGAAGGATGTCCACCTGGCACCCAATATGAATTTGCAATGGTTGGAGTTGATTCTCAGATGACTTCCAGTACACGGCCAATGATGACTTTCCCGTCTTCCCCAACTGCAGCTATGGGGGAGAAGGACAATCTCTTCTCGCTCAAGAGAAAATGCCTTTCTTTATGGATTTCTGAGGATTTCATAGACATACTCCAAGGCCGCTGACAAACAGGTAAGGAGAGTGAATAATCTGTACGACTAAATGTTAAATGACTGCTACAAAAAAAAACCCTGTTATCCTTTCCCTTATGACACACCATTTCCTCTCTGACTTTTCCCTATCCTAACTGCGCTCTGTCTAAATAAATGTTAAACTTGACCAGCTGGAATTAATGAGCACTTTAACAAATCATGTAAAACTATTACAAGTTTTGAAATATAAACTGATGTTATATTCCATATTGAAAAAATAAAGAATTCAGTTATGGCATCTCTCTGAAAAAATTTAGTACAAAAAAAAAAAAAAGACAAGAAAAAAAGAACAGAGAAGATGGTGCTTTGATATGAAGACAAATTTAGAGGAAGAGTGTTGTACTTCTGAAAACCATGCAAAGGAGATAGTACGATCATACACATACAGAAGAGAAGTTAAGCGAATGCTCTTTTTTACCAGAGATAAGTAGTAGCATTCCCTTAACTTCTGCTCTTTTTTCAGTTGTTACTGCTCTGAAGTATCTGTACTCACAGCTGCTAGATAAGTAATAGATAAGAAATACGATATTTCAGATGTCTGTTGAGATCTTGTGATATAATGAGTTGCAAAACACACTATGAGAATGCAGGAAATATTAATCCTCATGTTTCAGGATAACCATTTCCAGGGCTTGAGAAGGTCAAGACGACATTTCCTGCACAGTACATGATTGCTGCCCTGATTCGTACAAAGATTTCACCTTAAAAAGCCCTTGTAAAGCCAGAAAGTAGACAAAGGACTGACAAGATACTCTCTTGCAGTATGGCAACTTTAGTTTCTCCTTTTGAAGATTAAAAGCATCAAACTTCTCAGAAATTTAGTTCAGTTTTCTGTTTCAGATTCAGTGAAAAAGAAAACTTTTTTTTTTTTTTTAATGTTATCGATTGATTTTGGTAAGACTCTGAAACAGCCCTGTCTGGTTCAGAACAAATTAATCCAAAGATTTAGAACACTTTAAAAATAAAAAGGTTAAAAAGGCAGGAAAATATTGTAGCTGAAGCAGGATTAAGTTGACAGAAATTTCATATGTGAAATACATTTATACCAGAAAAGAAAAAAAGTGAAGAAAATGAGAGTGTTGGAGATAGGCAACATTTTGTAAATTCTTGTTCTTTCAGCACTATTTTCGGCAAGGGAAAGGTGAAATTAAATTCCCACAATGGGAAAAAAAGAACTAAGCAAACCATGGAGTCAAAAAGGCATAAAGCTCCATATTATTATTATTTTTGTGAGATAGAAGAAGAGAAAGAAGAAATAAGCGAGCACCTGCATATTCAAGAGAGAAGGACAGGATATTTGAGATCTTTTTCTGTTTCCTTGAAGTATTGTATGTGTGTCCTTCATTTAAACATCGTGGGCCTTTGTTTGTGAAAACCTGTGCATAACAGTCAAACAAGGTGAGCCTAGGAGGCTTCGTTCATTAGCGTTTCTAACTGACTTAGGAAGCTCAGCTGCAACATCCTGTTCAGAAATGCAAAAGTCTTATCTGTATTCTGATGTAATGAACAGACACGGTATGGATGGTGTTTAGAATAGAAATTCAGAGTAGGGTGAGACTGCCTTAAAGCTTGTGTTTTCTGGAGAACAGGAACTGGTTACAAAAGGCTGGCAGACTACGCAAGGTATGCGAGCCTGCAAGAAGAAAGGTTCTCTTATGGATTAATCACAGCGGTTTCTTCTGGCTGAATGAGATGCAATCATTAAGGTTCACGTGCTTTGTTCTTATATTTTTCAGTGTTTAACTTTTTCAGATCTTTCAATGGCAACATCAGATCCAGTTGAATTTGATCACCATGAATCAGATTTGTGATCAGGGAAGTCAGTCATCTATATTAGCTAGTCGTTCTGCCAGATTTTTCAGTATCATCACAGCGGACGCTGTGAGCCACATTCTCCCAACATTATTCTCCCTGAGCAATTTTTCTGCAAAAAATCTTGTTGACTTCAACGGATAAGTGAATTTTATTCTCTCTGGCAGGAGAGCTGATTGCAATTTTTATTATAGGTACAAATTGTTCCCCAGCTTCTATCCACTATCATTACCCATCAACCAAAGATCTTTTTCTGAGAGCACTTTCTATTGCTCAAAATACTAGTCAATGCTTACGTTAGGAAGAGGTGCTTGGGAGCACCTGTGTGATGCTACAGAACAGATCAGATAGGAAGGAATAAAAAGGTGGTGAAAAATGAGCAGCTCCTCTAATAGTTGTTTCCTTTTGGAAACACACCTCGTCCCAGCCTTGTTCCAGATGTGCAACCAATCTTGTAAATAAAGCGGCAATAGGATGCAGGTTGATTGTTTTGAGGTCATTTTCTAAATCTTTTCCAGGAAAGAGAGAAATTTTGGGACAGTTAGCCTACTGCATGTTCTTTCTAAAATACAGTGCCAAGTTTTCTGCCTTTTTTAAAAAAAACAACAAAAAGAATTAAGTAAAGGGGGATTCACCACCTTCCTCTGAAACTCACTTAATTCATCTGTATTGAATAATTTTTTTTATGTGACATTTTAAGCTTCATGACTTTGCATTTCAATTGTAAATGGATGAAAAGATGTGTTAGCAAGAAAGCAGGAGTGGTACCACCAGATTTGGACGGAATGAAAATAAGTTTTATAGCTGAAGTAAAAGATAGGGGACAAAGGCAGTCAAATTTCCTACTGAACTAAATGCTCCCACATCGCCCCATACACAAGCAGTGAAGCAGACAACCTATCTGCAAGGCTACAGCTCAGTTACATGAAGATTTCCTTTCCCTCTTGCTATAAAAGGCAAATGGAAGAAAAATTCTAGTTAGATGGCAAGTGAATTATGAAGGATAACATGAAAGCGAAGAAATAACTCACAACCAAGACTCTTCTTTTTCTTCCAAACACTTAAGACATTAGAAACATATAATCATATTTCTTTCCCTAAATTTCAATTGTCTGCTGAAGCATTTGCATACTGCAAATCAAAAAACAGTAGTAAGTGGGCTCTGCCTCAAGATTCATCTTCTGACACAGAAGAGTGTAAGTAAAAGGCACAGCCTGAATTAAACAACCCACTCGGGAACCTAAGCCTGACTACAGGCCATAATTTTGCAAATAAAAATCTTTTTCGCAGGCAAGGATCACTTGTTCATAAGATAGATGAGGTGAAAACTATATCTTCCTTCTCGTTTTTTGAACTCACTCCTATCACCATCTATAGTCCACAAAAACCTGGAACCACTGAGTGCCAAAGGCTTTACCCAGTTGGATGGCGAGAGTTCATGGGTGGCTAGTCTGCAGCAAAGGAGTTTGCCTGTGCATGCCTTCCAAGATTCAAGTCTTTGTGAACGGTTTGCTCTTCTACGCCCCCTCCAGCCACACAACTGAAGGGTAGGGGAGAGAGAAAAGCAAAACTCCAGGAAGGAGCCTGAGAGAAGCTGCAATTAAAATAGGCCTGGCCAAATGCCAGCCCTGAATACCTCTAGATACAATGGGTCCTAAACCTAAATTAGGCCAGCTGCCAGGCTTGGGGATGCATGCACAACCATAATCTCCCAAGAGCAGACAGAGACAGCAAAGTGCAATTAAGTGTTCTCAGTTCACCAGTCAGAGCAATCCTCAGGCACAGCAACACTTGCCAAACATTTTCCACATACAACACGAATAACAAAAAAAATAAAAGATTTGATTCAATTCCTATCACTTTGGAGAAAAAGAAAGCGAAGATCTGAGACCTAGGAAGGGAAATATTAAAAGACATATATGGACAGAGCTAGGAAAAAACATATATCACAAAAGCAAGTTTTCAAAGCTATTTTTTGACAAGGACACATACCTACACATGAATGGCACTGATTTACCTTTCAGTAACAAGGACAGTTGCAAAAATGTTGGCACAGAGGCAACAAATTAAAGAAGAAAACAGCACAGCAATATACTTTGGCTACAATTTATGTTTGTTGCATTCTCAGCTTGTACAAGACAGACTTCCAGTAATCCTCTCTTTGACACTACCACCATGATCCAACTTATTCCCCTCATTAGGCTCAGTTATTCACCATCTGTCTGTGCGAAAAAATAGTCTGAATATTATTTCTTCCTCATAATGTGGAAGCAATAATGAAACACATTACAGGAAAAGCAAGCTGGAATTAGGATACCTCTCAGTCTAAATGAGAAAGAGCTGGAATTCATACTAAGGCTGCTGGAGTCCAAGTCCTGCCACAGCCTTGTACCGGGAGCCAACTGCAGGGACTGCCAGTGAGGGAGAAAGCGTTAAATCACAACCAGCACTGCTTAGGGTCAAGAGTCAGAAGAAAAGAGAGTTTTAGTTATGAATAATGCCACTGTAAAGAAAATAACCCTGTAAACGCACACAAACAACAACCAAAAGCCATCCAGGTAGAAAGGGCCACGAGGGTTAGGTCAGCCCTCATAGGCTACTGCAGCATGGGGCTCTCAGTCTCTTTCATGTTAAGCACAGCCAAGATGCGGTCTCAAGTTTTGAGTATCAGGACTTCGCACCCTCCTCCCATCTCATCCCACTTTCCACAGCATAAAAAAAGGCCAGAATGGGTTGAGAGTGATGGTTGTAGCTTACCTGGACATCCGCAGGAGCCTGCTGTCCGGGAAGCGCCCTGTGAAAGGGTGTGCAGCGGGCTGCAGGGACATGCAAAGGCAGGGCTGCAGGTGCCAGGGCAGGGGACAGTCCCTCGGGGCACTTGTGAGATGGCTGCTGCAGCCTGAGATGGGGCAAGCAGTGCATCAGGTCAGTAAGACAGCAGTACCCTCGGTCTGGGCTCAAAGGACAAAGGAGCTGGGAACAGAGAGCCACCTGTGCCTGCCGGCTGCTCGGCTGCCTGCCCACGCGGCTGGGCAAGGGTGGTGGGGAGCAAGGAGACAGGTCAGAGTGTAAGCCCTGACTCTGGGAGGTGCAGGCCACTCTTCCTGCAGCTACAAACTAGGGATCGTTCTAGTGAACTTCATTCCCCTACAAACTCTAAAGATAGGGATAGGGATACAAATACTTCAAATGATCCAGAGCTCTCAGCTGTTAAGCTGAAAAATCTGGCCTAACCAGCCAAGCTTTGCAATAATGAAATCAGTTTTGCCCTGGTACTTACTTATTTCAGTTCTAATAACTAATTGTCTTTTTGTTTACTTCTGTACACAATGCTTATGTGGAGATCCTCATAAATAAATCTGGGGATATTGAATCTCACCACCTAGTAGCTGAAAAATTAATCCGTATGCCAAATTTCTCAGTTACTGATCATTTTTAAATGCCACTAACTTTTTTAGGAAGTCAGAGATACCAAGAGAAAGAAAGAAATACCCAAAGATTTCTGTGTACCTTTTCTCCCATCCTGCCAAAGAGAGAATCACAAGGTATTCATTGTCTGGTTTTTTTCTTTTATGATTGACAGAAGTGAAGAAAATCTCCCAAAGGAGCATATAAATAATTTAAATAATAATACACGCAGTGGTTGCCGGTAGCCAGCCAAATTCTCCCCGGCTGTAATTCTGCTTGGCTCTGTAGCATTCCATCTCCAAAGCAGATAAACCAAATGCATAACAGAGAATAATGAAAGAATAAAAAATACCAGTAACCCTCTCTAGTAACAGTTATAATATGCCTTGATATAGATTTAAAATCTAAGCTGTATTTTCAGAAAGGTTATAAGGAAATTATGGGCTGAGTTGCTCTGGGATCTTTGGATGGAAAACACTACATATATTCAAAGTCATTGTTAACTACCACAACTTGCATGCCATTACTTTGAACACAGCCAATCCAAAGTACGCGTAAAAGATGTTATAGGAGTATTTTAAATCAGGGCACCAAGCCAGAGAACATTAAAGTATATAAGCTGCCTTCCTGTCTCTAGAGGTTTTAATATGACGAATGCTTGAACTCCTGTTAGCCTTGTTACAAGAGTTACGATGTAGTAACTGTTCATCTGAGCACAACCAGTCCATTGTAAACCTAAGTAAAATGGATACTGTCCTCCAGTGAAAACTAAGCATTGTTTTTTCTGCTTTGTTTTTTGTTTCTTTCATGCAAAAAACATTTGAGTTTAAATTTTCATTTCAACACGACAAAGTCGTTAAACGATCTGGGTTCACCTGCTGATTTAGAAGACTACATCAAAATGGCTTTTTGTTTGTTTTTTATATCATTAGGGAGTTAAGGGGTTCTTTTTCTTGTAAATATTCTAGAGAACTAAATATCTGCACAGATTAATTTGGAAGCTGAAATAAATTTCATTACTTTAAGGAAAACATGGTTTGCTACAGCAGCCCAAAGAAAACCTGTTATTTATCTTTTTTCCTTTGAGCATCACACCAGCTACAATCTGAAATAAACCTGTGTTGGGGGAGAGAAGAATATATACAGTTTTGCCTATCAAAGTCAAAGCGCAAAGCACAAACATCATCAAGCTTTTCAAAACCTTTGTCAGCAGTAGAAATGTTCTCTCTGAGGGGAAAACCAAAACAAAAAAAGAAAAATTACTCCTCTTTAAATCCCTTCTATGGGATTTTACTTTTTAAGTCTTTGAAAGCTCCTTCCTAATCCACAGCTATAGAGGCATTTCAAACAACAGAACTCAAGGACTAGATGTTTTGTGGTTTATTCTACATATGGAATCATTTACTTAACAACCAAATTGCTTGTGATATTAAGAAATTATTATAGGGTTTCTTAGCACTATCTTAGGTGTCAAGAAACATTCTTTTCCCATGGAAAAATACTGCAACCCATAATATACCCCACTGCTTACGGGTCTTACGAAGTTAGCCAGGTTTAAGTGTTATTCCTGAACTTGAGTTAGCTGCACACGTACAAATTAACGTGGCAGTCCTTAGCTATGTTATCTATGGAAGGAGCTGGCTTTCAGAAAGTTCCAAAGAACGCATCTGCCTCTGAACCAGCCACTGCTAGTGCTGATGTTTCCTAAGGCTATTTGGGGAGAGCAGTGTTCTTCCCACTCCAATACATCCACACCACTCTGTGAATTCCACTAGAAATCATCTTTGCTGATTCTGTGGCTCAATAAGATCTTACCAAAGCCTCAATTGCTGCGTTATTATGTGTCATGTGTACTGCCTCAATATGTGGTCGGTCTGCTCTGTCATTGCTCAAGCTCTTCGTGTGTGTGTGTGTGTGTGTGTGTTTAAAAATTCAGAAAAGGATCACGGGTGACATTCACTTTCTAAAAGTGCGGAGACACAGCTAAACATGGACCTGATATGCACATACGGTAAAAGCTTGCAATTATGTACAAAACACTGTAAAAAGTTAAATCTGGCACAGATAAAAATCACTAAGGACTTTAGTGTGAATTTTAACCCAGCAAACTCTACAGAATTTTCTCCTTTTCAAAATCTTATAAAACAAATACTAGATGAAACACAAGTGATTGTATAGAACCCATAGAACCTGCTTTACAAGTATAAAGAACATGTACTATTTATCTGCATGTGAAAGCAATTAAAATTCAAAGCATTAACATGTATAGTAAGAATAATGAGAACTTTAATGGGTCCCTGCGGAGCATAGGCTAACCTGGTTTGTTTGGCTAAACTCTTTCATAAATATAACTGCAGTGGAATCGTGCACACAAGAACAATAAAGCAGAGTAAGTGCCTGAAAAAGAGAATCAAATATAGGTGAACAAAGCAAAACAGCATGAATAAATGTAAATCCAGTGTACCAAATATAAATGAGAATTAAAGACGACGGTATCAGCACGCAGTGAGGAAGGCAGCTAAACAAGCATTGCTGTCTCTCAGCCATTACCTTTCTCTCCTGCTTCCTGCCTGTTTCATGTGACAAAACCAAGACAAAAGCAATAAAAGTAACTTCTGAAAAAATATCGGATACATACCACAACATCGTACTGAAACGTCAGCACATACAAACCGCTTTTGCCAGATGACAACTGAATAGACAGTCAAAAGAAGTTTCCCTGCAGTCCACCTCTCCTGATGCTGTAAACGGACCCGAGTTGGCTGCTTGTTAGACAACTAGTTTGCATCAAAGCAAGCCATCCTCCCTCAGAGGAGTATCTTTTAACAACCTCTTAAGTCTTTTAAGCACCAATTTTCCAAATATGCTCCAAGGACACAAAAGAAGTCGGTCACTCCAATCCCTGCTTTAACTGAAGGATTTGATTAGCCATCCAGAACGTATTACCTTGGGACACATGACAAGCTTACATCTCGCTATCTCCACTGCATGGATTTTCGAACTGTTTGTGAAACAGCTCCCAAAGGGCTGTATTGCAGTATGGTTTTAAAGCACATGGAAATGAGTGATAGTTCTCTGTAAAATGTTACATTTTAACCTAAAACATAAGCCCCTGAATCGTAAACAACTTGGACACGGACAGAGTAGGGCAGGAAACTTGGAGAAGTTACTGCGAAAGTTGTCCCAGCGTAAGCCTTTCCTGCTTATTTTCACAGGCCTGAAAATACTCTTCATTAATCAGGTTAGATCCACAGCTGGCTTTCAGACCACCTATTTTTCAGCACTTCACGGTCTAGTACAACGCGCAGCCTTTAATTGGGACTTAGAGTTCCATTATGATGTGTGGAAAGATTTGATAACTAAAAGTGGGTCTACAAAAAACACAGTCTTGGCAAAAGAAATCCAGACTAAACTGAGGGGTCGTGTCTGCGTGGAAATCACGGTCTTGAGCCTGCTCCTGGAATTTGTTGTCTCCAACAGCCACTGCTCATAAAACACAACCAGAAGACCAAGCTGTGGTTTTTCAGTTTCATCCTATAGTTAAATGGCTGCAACGTTCGTTTGAGAGACTGAAGAGTTGTGCCCGGATCCACTCTCCTCTTGAGACATTTTGAACTTCTTTGCCCTACCTCCAGTGACGGCGTGGGCTGCTTTGATCGCTTTTTTAAAAACTGGGCTTTGAATCTTTGCTTCAACTAATATTTATGTACATAACATTCAGGAGAGCACAGACAGAAAGGAAAAATGGCAGAGACTTGGTATTTTTTTAAAAAAATGTTAAATATTTTAACTTGTTGCAAGTCAAAATATTCAAATTGTTTCAACATGTAGTAAATGTGTATGTGTAGACACAAAGCCGCAGTAAGAACGTCTGCACCAACAAAACAAAACCCAATAATATTAGTTTCAATTATCTGTGCTGAATTGCACTGATGCAACACTGGAAATCTTCTAAATGGAAATAATGTGCTCAGACACATCAGTTTATACTTCTCTCTATAAACAGTTTTTTTGCAATATTTACTTTCATCAGCATCAGCCTGTCTACTCACACTTTTGAATCGCAGCAGGTTCCTGCAGTGTAAGAGCCTTAAGAATAATAAAACAAATGGCTTTCTGATTCAAGAGATTAGCCTCTAGCACACATAGCCATTATTCTAGCTATAATACAATTCACATCTGGTCAAAAGAGATGTAATGTGCAGAAAGGGTCTGTCCATCATGCAGGCCTGATGCATTAAGTCTTTTTTTTTCCTGTTCCTATATATTTGCTGTGCTCTAAGGTTCAACGGTGAACGCGAACGGAGGTCTCGCAGCCTTTTTTTTTTCAGCTCAGAGGTCAAACCTACTGTATGAAACATAGAAAAAAAAAATCTTTTCTAAAACTAACCCATGGTGAAGATTATTATTTCTTACGTATTCTATTAAACAGGGATAGTCAGTGTTTACAGTAGGGTCATTACTCAACACAAAGGTATTTTAGTGAAGTATTTGCCTCAGTCGCGCTGCTGACAAAATAAAGTAACAGTAGCAATGGCAAGTTGACATTTGTTTTCATAAAGATAATTATTTAAAGTGGCAGTAGTGAGTCTCTCACAGTGGTAGAGAAAGAGAAAAGCTGCTTTCTTTACAGTGCAGACTTGAAGAACTATAGGCACAGTAAGAACACCTCGAGATAACAGCCAACACAAAAATATGTATGAATGCCATGAGTTCTGTTTTATGTCCCAACCAGTACATATGCTCATTTCTGACCATGAACAGGCTCAAGCAAAGACTTTTTTTAGATGACAAAGAGGAAGAATTAATTTAGAAATAGGAAAATACTTAATTCTCTGGTTTTCCTCGCATTCAAAAATAATGCTTAGAAGAAATCTCAGGTTGAGTCATATGTGTATTTTTAAGGCAAACAGCAAGGCAAAACTTGGGAGAGGATAAATCTGGATGAAGTCCTGTGCACAGTTTCAGGAAAAGGGTAGAAAGGATACCACACTGAGAACTGAATGAACAGCATTATCCACTTTGCGTGAGGGATCACACTTTGCCTACTTACGTTAATGGAAAGAAAAAGTTATTTTAGAGTGAGCAAAACTGTTACTCTACCTTCCATAAAACTGAATGAGTTAACTCAAAATTCTAGATAGTCTAGAATAGCTAGATGGGACCTCACAAGAACATAAAAACCTCATTAAAAAAATGAAACTATACTGAAAACCAATTAAATATGAGAACCAAAGAAGTGAACCCCCCACCAAAATTATTCATAAATTTCCATGTAATAATGACTTATTATCCAGGGTTTACTGCTGGCAGAAGGGGAAATGACACAACTCTGCACACTAGGCTGCACAGAAATTGGCCACACTGGGAGACAGAGTTGATCAACAGCAAATCTGAGATGATGCCACATGTAACTTTTTTTTTGTTGTACAAATGAACATCACAGATGATGAGAATACCTCAGATGAAATATTAATAAGACATTCAATACAGCTATTCCGGAGTCTTTAATTGAGGGCTAGTCCAGCTGTGCAAGTCACACAAATGTAAACTGGCTGTACAGTCATACACAAAGGATAACAGTAAATGACATAACATCAGGCTGAAGCTTTTGCCACAACATCGCATCCCAGAGACTCATATAAGCCCCATTCTGTTTAACTGCTGTATTGATTAATTGAAAGGAGTATGCCAAGAAGACAGCAGCATGTTGGTCAAATTCTTTGTCAATAATACATCTCATGAACATTGCCGTAACCTAGAGAAGAGATTCAGGAAGGTTTCAGTATTGGCAGAATAGAGATCTTTAGCCAGGAAAAATACAAGCTAATCCATCTGTGAGAAAAGAAACCGAAACACAGCAATAAAATACAAGTGAATATTCAGTGGAGCGTTGTGGCCACGGGAGATCTGGGAGAAAGCGAAGAAAGGAACAGCGGTGTACGAACTCTGCAGGGGTCGGTTCTCCAGAGGTGCGCTTGCAGCACTCGGCCAGTTTGCTCACAGGGGCTGGCAGCACACGAGCTCCCAGATGTTCACCTGGAGATCTGAGTGATGATGTCGAACCTCTGGGGGAAGGCATCCTGTCCTCCTTCCTACACAACATCTGCACTTAGGGCTATGTGACCTCCTGGCCTTTAGCTGTCTGTAATGAACTCGTCTGCTCTTACTGCACGTCTCTCTGCTGGAACATTGACTCAGGTGTATCCTGTCCCCTAGCAAATATTGTGTGGCTGGAGGCCTGCAGCCAATACAAACCATCACCTCAGAGGAGTGAGAGCTGAGTGCCAGGGAGAGAAGGAACTCAGATGATGTTGCTCAACAACTTCTTTGTGCAAAAGGTCTGCAAGAGTTCTGCTTCATTTGCTGTCCGAGTTGCTGATCAGCACTGCTGAGCAGAAGAACCACTCCGCACTTGATCCCTTCCCGAAAAAAGGAAGGAGAGAAAGGAGGAAGGCATTCAGACTGAAAAGGTAACATGAGGATCGCTCCGACGTCTAATTCAGCCTGAGGAGACCTGAAGCTATTGGCAGTGAATGCTTTCAGTGATGAACATCAAGATGTGCAAATCTGGTTAAGAGAAGGAACGTGAAAACTGGCCAAAGTATTTTAAGCAAACAGGAAAGTAAGTGATTTTTTGGACTGGTTCAAGCAGGTATGATTTTTTAAAGTAATAAATTAATTTTAAAAGGAGTACAATCTCATAGATCAAGCAATTAAGTAGGCATTTTTAAGTAAATTAACATTTTACTTTTAAAACATTATTACTGAAAGCATGTGTAGTGAAATATTTCACAAATCTTATCGCTTCCCTGAAAGCATTATGGCATTTCACAAAGAGAAAGCTAGAAGAAAAGAGAAATAATTTCCTATCTTTCAACAGGAACGTTTTGGGGTTTGTTTTTTACTTGCCTAGTTATGTGCTTTTAATAACTAAGCAGGCAAAAAGAAAAGAAACTCATTCACTCAGCTCTGAAACCCAGCTGTGAATCTCAGCTGAAGGCAGCTTGCTTGCGGTCCATAGACAGTACTGGGTCTACAGCTGGAACCCCCAGCCCACATGGCACCTTATCCTGTCTTCACAGAGAGCACATCAAGACATGCCAACCCAGAACAGCCTCGCTGCTGAGGCCCAGCAGTGGGCTGCTGCTCAGAATAAAATAACCACTTGGAGGCCAAGCGAATACTACTACATCCAGCTAGCTAGGCATCAGATCCCCCAAACCACCGAAACAATGACGAAGGAAGCTTATCTAAACCACACTCACAGCAAGGCCTTTACTAGCCAAAAGAATTCGCGTGTCGCTGTTACATATATTATTTTGGCGCCCGAGTGAATCGGTGATCTTCCCCTTCCACTCCAAACTCAAAGACACATGATCTTTGATAACATGATCAGTACCCCAGTAAACCCCCTCTTGGTTCCCAGACATACCTTAAAAAAGTTCCAGTTGAATACTGATGACATAATTGGGGTAGAAAGAAAACAAATTTATCTTGTGTTAGTATCTCAACGATACACAAACATGCTAGACTGCAAAAAATAAATCTATTTATATATTCTTTATTATATACATACTAGCGCTTTCTGCAGTGGCTTTGCAAAAAAATTGGTCCTATGGTTATCCGACACTTTTGCCAATAAAACCTTCACATTCACACCACAACAGATTGCATTTCTAGAACGATATACAGCGCATTCTATATCATATGTGTGCATAGCTGTATCTAGAAATATATCAACAAGAACATTAGAGAAATATGCTTCCTAATAGGATATTTTTCTTAAAGCAATCCTTTCACGTTAGTACCTTTTACAGGTGTACTGTAAGTTGTTTGCTTTGTCATTTAAGAAACTGCTGCTTCAATATTTTGGAATGCACTGTCAACACTAAAGGCTGCAGGGAGTGATACTGATATCACACTCCAAAACCAGCATAACTTGATTAATGGCCTCTATTGCAATGAGGAGTCACGCTGCAGTGCTATGGATTTACTTTCCTATGAATTTAAAGAAAGTGAGATGAATGAGAGGAGGACAGCTGTGTGGTTTTTTTTAAACAAAATCACGGCCAAATCATGGACTTTCAGACAGTGGTATTTATTTCACAAATTAAAGGGGTTTTTTGTTGGGTTTTTTTGTTGCTTTTATCTAGTCCTGGAACTGATGAAGGGAGCCATAAATTTAATTGTCAACAAACCTTATGGAAACATGACATTAAATCTTGAATTAGCGTGTACTAAATGAAATCTTTATTATGGGATTCAGTGCCTAAGATATTTGCATTGTTTATACAACATCACACATATCTTTGCAGACAAAGCTAAAAACTCTGTAAGAAAATCCTCATTTCTTTCAATTTTAGAATAAGGACTTATAAAATGTTAATTAGGTACTCTGAGAAATGGGAAGTATTTTAACATTTTGGATACATCGAAGTAATTCAGAAGTGAAGACATCTAACTTACGTCACCTAACCATATTTCTCTCTTGAATGTTAGAAGCCTCCGCTAAAGAACAAACATTAATTCTAGAATCCTCACTGAACAAAGCAATTTTAATATTTTTTTAAAGCAAGCCAGCCATGATAATTGAGGAAAACAGCACATCTGCATTAAGTATATATGCTTTAAGAAGAGACACATCATTTATTCCTCACCACTCAATTCAGTAACCGTTTTGAAAGGCCGCCTTTGCTTTTATCCAAGGCTCACTGCGTCTTTTGTGGTTTTTCTATCATCCTTCTCAATGACAGCGTTGGATCACAGCGTTGTAGCATGATTTAATAGCTAGTATCTCAGGAGCAACTAATAATAAAACCGCCTGCCTCTTGACTTCTTTGAAAGGCAGAATTGCAGAATGCCTCATCCCGTATCTTCCCCCCATCACTCGCGCTTACTGAGGAGGCGCCTGTAACCAACACTTCACACCATTCCAGTTCCTTGAGTGGACAGTGCAATAGAGGAACCTGGGTCTCGTGAGCTTCAGCTAAAACCAGTCCCCCTGTTTGAATGGTATCATTTTAAAAGTACACAGTGGTAATAAAATTCAGAGCTTATAGTATATTAGCTTAGGGGCTAATCAGCCTTACACGTTATTTACAAGATACAAGATATTACACTGGTGTAATTTGTATTAGTAGAGTGGTCAGGACTGTGCCCAGTTTGGACCACCAATATACTTAAAAGAAAGGCAACGAGAATACTACAAGGTTTATAAACACAAACTGTAAAAAACCTTAAAGGAATGCGTTACTTGGACAAAGAAAAGATAGCCATGGAAAGCAGTGAGAGAGAAACGGGACATAGCAGTCTTCCAGCATCTACAGATCACCGTAAAGGTGACAGTGATAAATATTGACCACGTCCACTTGCAATAGAACTAGAAGAAGTGGGTTTATCTTGCAGTAAAGAAGATTTAGCTTGGCTACCAGGAAAAACTTTCTTCCCGTAAGGATACTGAATCACTGAAATAAGACATGGAGAAAGCGGTGGAATCTGTTTCACAGGTTTAGAAGAAAAGTATAGATGAATTTCCATCAGAGATACAAGAGTGATTAAGACCTATATTTGTATATTCAAAGATAATATTTATTTTTATAATATCTCTTGTGGGTCAAGAGTTGTTGTGTCTCAATACCTGTGTAAATTTTTAAATCCAATGAGCATTTGTATTGATTAAACCAGCACAACAATTTAAATACAGAGAAGTAATCAAACAAACCCACTCGCATACTTTGAGCTACAACCCTTATGTTAACACGTGCAGCCATTCCCCTCTGTTTGAAGTAGCTTACTTTTGCATCTTGAAGTGGATCTTCACCTTCTTAAAAACTAAGTTCTTCCCCCTTTGAAGACCTTTGCCTTAACTCTAGTTCTTATCCATTTCCATATTTGGTTCACTATTTTATGGCCTTTTTTTTATTATTCTCAATGTTGTATAACTCCCCCCCGCCCCCGACCATACATTTCTTAGACAATCTTTCCAGAATCTTGTTAGCGGAAAACACTATATGGCCATAGGGGTCTACCACCTAGCAAGGGAAAAGAGAAAGAAAGTAGGTTGTCACATAAGGAAAAAGGTGAAAGCAATTCCAGAGGATCAGAAAAAAAAAAAAGGGGGGGGAGGCGCCCAATAAGTGAAGACAGAATCATTATAAGACCTCTCAATACTAAATGCAGTTCCTATTGTATGCTTATTCTTTCTAGAAAATATACACAAATTTATTACAGTGCTATTGGTATTGTATGCAATGACATCTCACCAACATAATTTACAAAAATCATCATAATCCCAGCTATTGTACATGTATTGGCCAGTTTACTTTTTTTATTGTACAGGTGTGGCCCCTAGATGCACCACCCCATAGCATGAAAAGTTTCTTGTTCCAAAAACTTGCCATTTAAGTATAAGGCAAGAGACAACAGCTGGCTATAACAAATGGGCAAGGCGACGTACGGCGTAACAGCAGGTGATGCGAGTCAGGCAAGGCCGTTCTTTGCTCTTCGCTACTTGTTGCATTTGGGGAAGTAGGGCGGGCCGAAGAATTTCTAGCAGTAAGCTTGCTAAGAATATCATTTGCAGTTCTTGTAACAAACCAAAGGGTAAGATCAGATCCCTAGATTTGAGAAGACCACTATACTCGTGCCCATACATTTTTATACGCATCTTTAAAACAACTATTTTTCAGAGTGAAAAAGAAAAAGGACTTCATTATTTTCTGCTCAGTATGTGCACACGAGGGTCTCATGCATATATTTGAACATCTTTCTTCCATTTTGCCCTTCAGTTATTCTGAAAACTTATTTACACAATTCTTTATCTCCTACATCAATGAAAATCAGAAGGATCAGGGAAAGTTTGCAGTTCAGGAACAGAAGTGTGTTCCTTTAAGCCTCTTAAGGAAAAGGGCAAATACTCACATTGCTGATGTGAAACAAGAGGATAGTTTTCTAAACTTATTTTCAAAATCAGAGGGAGAGATCTTTCCCTCTGCAGTATTTAAAGAGGGCAGTACACAGCCACGTACCACAGGTTTTCAAGGATACAACTGCACGTGAAAGTCCAACCTTTGAGCCTCTGCCCTGCCTAGAAACAAGACACAAGGGACCAGCTACCCCCAGTGCACCTCTAGGAACGGTGCAGCTGGATCTCTTCCACGGACACAGAACAGGGGCCAATTCCCAATTCAGAAACTCACAGATGTTTCTGAAATTCACAGAGGTAAAATCACTCACCTTTAATTTCTCCTCTGCTTTGTGAATACCAAATATATGGATAAAGCATGGATGCTCTTCAGGAAGCAGAGAGAGACTAAAAATTCATGCACTTACAGCAGATTTGAGTTTTAGTTTCCGACACAAGGTGGAAAACTCAGCATCTGCTGCACATAGCTGAATCTGAGACATTTGGGGACACAGAAATAATAGATTAACAAGTAGAGAAAACAACAGTGTCAGAGAGCCGTTTTCATAACTCTCCGTGAGTACATGCACGTATGTGAGACTTCCACTGATCAAGTAGAAGCTGCCTGCTGGGGACTTCACAAGTAAATGAAAACTGCAATTCCTTCCTTGCTAATTGAACCTTCACCAAAGCAGACTGTGCAACGTTCCCATCTCAAGTTAGCTTCTACTTCACTTTTAAGGTGAAGGAGAGAAGCATTTTAACAAGAACACAGGACTTGGTCTAACTTTATCAGGTAACTCTAACCAAAGACTGTTTTCTGACAACATTCACTAAACCTTCTAAGTTGAGCTAATACTGCCATTGAGTTAATAGGATTTTGTACATGTGTAGACAACTTCTCTTTTAAAAGAAACTGGGTACAGGTCAGAAACGCGAATACAATGAATGTAGGAACACAG
The DNA here is from genome assembly GCF_965638725.1 of Aptenodytes patagonicus. Classification (NCBI taxonomy): domain Eukaryota; kingdom Metazoa; phylum Chordata; class Aves; order Sphenisciformes; family Spheniscidae; genus Aptenodytes; species Aptenodytes patagonicus. The sequence goes on along the minus strand of NC_134955.1, from coordinate 42,648,050 downwards.
TTCTGCTCAGTATTTTTGAGAGTCAGGGTAGAAAATATAAAACTGGTATTTATACTTGGCCAGATTATGGGATAAGGCTATAAAACAGGCTATGACAGTCATTCCTGTAGTCAAATTTCCAGTAAGGAAAAATGAAGACATGCTTTTATCTGCTTGACCTATTGCTTCTCTCTTTGGAAAGTTACATGCACGGAACAGGCTCTCTTTTCCTTTGTACATGGGTGCTCCAGATGTTGCAGTTGCAGTAGCACCAATTGCAGCTGAAAACAAACTTCTGCCAGTTCAGGCAAAAAAAGGTCACCCTAGTTGTTCTTCAATAAGGAAGACTGTCAGCTGTCTCCTTTTTATATTCTCAGTAAGAAATCTGGATGCCTTTTACTCACCATCAGAATAAAGAATAATCCAGGGCCTCCTATAAGCAGATACCTCCACATAAGATTTTTTTTTGAAACTACTGAATGCAATTGTAGTAGTTTAAAAATGGCATTAATATGCAAATAAAATATACTTATACAAAGCCATAAGAAAGAATCTGGTTGCTATTCAGAAAATTGTGATGCCACTAGGAAAACTAATAACAAAGGGTTATTCTCTTCAGTGTGAATGCTTCACTGGTATTTCCAGAGGGTTACTTAGCTAATTCTAATACTTTCTTTGAATAATAAATTCCACCCCCCAAAAAAAAATGTTATTTCCAGTTCAACAATAAAAATGCATATTAGCTTTTTTTTGCCCTCCTTTTTATTTTTAAAAAAAAAAAAAAAAATCCCCAACCAACCCAAAAACCCCACAGAAACTGTCGAGATTGTGGTTTTGGCCAACCATGTATATTCCTGAGAACTTTGTCAGGGTGGGAAACTCTCTTATCCTACATGAAACCAGAAAAGACTTCCTGTAAGCAGGCGTTTCTTTTAAAGCTCTTGGTTCTTACGTTGAAAGGGAAAAGGCTGGTGCAAACTGTCTTCAGCACCTCCACAACAGTCTCCTCATCAAGCATGCGACTGGATGGCTGTTAAGAGCATTGCAGCACTGGGAATGGCGTGTGTTCGAACATGTCCTCATATTATAAAAATGCAGACAGAAGCCACTGAAAACACTGGAAGGGAAAAAATACCCACCATAAATATTTCCTTCAATTCAGTTTAAAATTTCTAAGCTCCTAAAATTCCCACCCTTTCTTAGCTTCGTACTGATGAACTAAACTAGTGCACATCCCATTTGCTCATATTTAGTACGCTTTCTAGTAGTCCTTTGCTTCAGCTGCACGTGCAACACTTACCTGCAAGAAGGCAATTGCTTACTTTTTTTTTTTGCAAGACAATTAAGAATATGGAGACATTTATCATCTAAATGAGTTCAGAACATACTGTTTACTACTGTTCAGTGCAAGAATAGCTGTAGGCTTCATTAACTAGTACATCAGAAGGAAGGAGACTCATCGAAGTTGTAAGCTACTTGTTTCTTTACATTTCTGAAGAAATTTTGCCATCCTAGGGCTCTGGGCACCTGTCCCATAAATTAATGCACAAAGATAAATAAGGTTTTGTAGCAAGCCCAGAAGTTAACAGACATTCTTGTAGTGCAATGAAGGAGAGGTGAGACCTAAAGCCAAGTACTCCCAAATGAGAATGCCCTGCAGCAGAATCCCTTCTTCATCTTGAGGCAACTCTAGCAGAGCAGCTCTGCTGTTACCAGGGGGGTAAAGGGGGAGAGAAAAAAAAAAAAAAAGAAAAAAAAAACAGGAAAAAAAAGGGGGGGGGAGATGGTAACGTTTCAGGAAATCAGACTCAACCCATTTAGAGATCAGTAGCTTAAATACACATTTATTACAGCCAATGTTTTAAGTAGAATACTGGATGTGGGGCAGTGGTCAAAATCCAAAGGGAGCTACGAGACCCTGCCCCTCAGCTTATGAGAAGCACACGGTCTTGGAGAAAAACAGAAGCATCCGGTTCCTCCCGATACTTTGAATACTAGGAATGGACATAGATGTCTGGCGAGTCTTTTAGGGTGTTTTCTGGTGTCAAATTGTTTGCTCATTTCCCCATTGGGTCAGAGCTCAGCTTTGACAATAGCATTACATGCACACCAGTTCACCTCCCTTCTGGAGAAAGAAAAAAAAAAAGTGTTAAGCTTCCTTCAAAGAGGAACTGTAGCCATGACTGAGAGGATAATTTGTTCCACAATTCACTTACTCTGCCACAGACAGTCTTCCAAATGATGCCAGCAGGATTCACGTCTTCATACACTACTTCCATGCCTTCACTGAATAAGCTGGGCATTTACTTCACGGTGTCACTATCATGCTACAAAAACACACCTCTGACAGGTTAACAGTTCAGCCCTCATTTTTCTTAGAAACGACCTTCTTTGAAAAGAAGAGAGAAAACAAAGTAATACTTGATAGCACCACGTACAAGCCCAAGGAGAACGGAGCTTGACTTCTACTTCCCCAGAAGTATTTCAGGTCAGAGGAGAAGCTTTGTATCCTGGTAAATAAATCTGGCCAGCTATGAGGAGATGTGAAGATGACTTAGAGCTGCGGATCGTGGTGGTAATACCACTCAAAACTATTCTATATTAAAAAACAACAACAGACAACTCTCAGGGCAGCACGCTTCAGGAACAGGGATGCTGAGGAACAAATCGAGGTTGGTATGTATGTCCTCACCGTTTAGCTGTACCAATTTTGGTTGAAGGCCACATGCTAATCCATGACCCTCTTTCTGTGGGGCCAAAACTCCACATCAGACATAGAGGACTTGGTGCCCCAAACTCTGCAAGAACAACACCTGGCCCTTGAGGTTAGAGAGAGGAGTATAGGGAAGAGCTTTCCCATCTCCTCCTCCCTTTACACTGTCAGTGGAAGGCTTGAAAGCTCCCCACACACAAACCTCTAGCACAGAAATGAAGCCCAGTTGAGGTGAGCATCTTCACCTCACTGATATACTGAGAACTCATAGTATTTATCCTTCACTGTTTTCAAACGGTCTCCTAGCTGCTCTTTCCAGCACTCTTTCATTAAAAGCAGGTTAGGATACGGAAAAGGATCACCCCGACATCTACCTCCTAGCGATCAGAATCTCCAGACATGGGCAAGTGCCACATTGCCCCAGGTCCTGCATTCCCAAAATAGCAAACGAGTGCACACAGACAAGTGCAGACAAAAGGGGACAAAGAGTATTGACAGACACTTACAAACGTTATGTGGGACCCAGTATGTTTTCCAGGAGACAAGCAGTATGATCATGGTATAAACTGTAAGTTTTGACTTTAAGACTAATGAAGTCAAAAAGAAATACTAAGAGAAGAAAGAATAAAGCAAGCAGTCATCTGTGAAGAAAGAGATAAAGAAACCTTTCAACTCTAATATAGTTAAATAAGGGACATAAAGTCAGGCTTATTTGTGTGACCACATGGGATAACAAAATTAAACCAATGTTAGAGCTAGACAGCTCACAGACAGGATATCAAAATTAGATACATATGTTTACATTCAGCTTTCAAAACTTAACATCTGAATTGTAAGCAATATTTATCTGCAGCAGGCTGGCCACCTGTTACTATGTTAGAACCACTATATCAACATCTACTTCTTTACTAAGTTAAAAAAAGCGTATGTATATATATACACATACACATACATATTTCAATAATGAACCACGGACATTTCATTCTCTTTTTTTTTTTTTCCTACATTCTATGTTTAATAATTTCATCTAAGTGTTTTAAGAGGCAGCTGTTCAAAGTAGATGATTTTTTTGAGGTAGGTTTCTTGATCTCTTCTTCATTCCCAACTTGCACGGGGTCAGTATGACCAAGTAAGGGCAGTCACTGCAGAAACTCGGGTCGCGCTGCCAAGTACCGAGGGTGGAACCTTCCAGGGGAGACCACACTGCCTGCAATTTAATAGCGCAACTTGTTTCTTTCCAGATGCTTCAGCAATTCATCGCACTGAGTGTCAGTTAACCAAAGAACTTCAACTCACAACTTGCCACTCTACATTTTCTACTTTTAATTCAGTAAAAGCCTGCAAGAGCAATTTCGGAGCCCCTGACAATTCTCATCAGTGGTAAAGCTGAGAGAACTGCAGGAAGAGATGAGAACAGCTACTTTGCCTTCCCTTCCCTTCTTCAGTTGTGAAGCAGAAAAATCTGTAAGAACAGCTAGATTGTGATGCCGTAATTCTGGGGAAAATACAAGCTACGGCTACACTATATAAATTGGTCAGTCACATCAGCAGCCAGAGGTACTCTTCAAGTCAGCGTATCCACCCCCGAAGCACTGACATGCAGTCATGGCTAGAAGCACCACCACAAGCTTCCCTTCCCATCTTCTCTTAACTCAAACAGCTTGTAAGTAGAAGCAACAACGGCCTTTCATTATTATCACACTCTAAGACTGAAAACCACAGTTACTGCACTGTAGGCATTCAGTGAAATTGTTTAATTCTCCACATTTTTTAAATCACACCAAATAAAAAACAGCAACGGACAAATTATTATTATTAATGTAAACAGGTACATTAAACCCTATTCTGCAATATAAAAGCACCAGAATGTTGGCTAGGCATCACCAGCACTCAATTCAGCAACAAAAATACCAGGTCTAAACACACATGCATTGTATTTTATAAGGAAGATGAGAAACATGTAGGCAACAGCCATGACATGCACCATCGACACACGTGGGAAAGAATTTGTCAATAAGAAAAGGAAAGAAGTGCTCGCTTTCACTAGCCATGATGACAGATTAAATTCATCCCTTCCGATTCCATGGAAACTAGGAATTAGTTCAAGGATCGAATTTGACACAAGCGAACACCACCGTTACACTTTGGTTCTCTAGGACAGCTATTCATCAGAAACTTGTGGCCTGCTGTAGAGCCTGAACGCTGCATTGTGCTTCAGATTCAGCAGAGACGGTTTTTGATACAGCAATCTAAAAAAACTGAGATTTGCACACTGAGCAAATTAGAGGTAAGATGCATCCTATTTGAGATTAAAATGCTCCAGTATCCGAAAGTGTTAAGATATATAATAAAACCTGAACAGTGTTCAGATTTGAAGGCTGGCAGGAAGTTTTTGCAGTTACTTCTGCATCGGCCATGAGACTCGAGATGCTCTGAAGAAACAGACTGAGCGTAGACCTTGCACGCACAAGAACTAAAAGCAGTACTATTATCGAAGTTGGATTTATCCCATATAGTTAGCAGAATTATGACCAATAACATACAACTCTGAAAATTTAAAGCTGACCTCAAACCCCACAGTTCTTACTTCAGGTTTACAAATTCCGTAGGAAAAATAATTTTAAGAGACCTGTTCCTTTAGCATGGTAGAAATCTGAAAAACTGATTTCCATAATCACAGCCTTTCTTGCTGAGCAGCCCAATCAGGTGAAAAATGTAAAAGGCCACATGAGCCACAGAATTTCACATGCACTGCACAGTTCAATAGGACATGGTGCATTCTGTCACTTCCCAGCTCTGTTCCCTAGGGCACGCACATGTCCGTCTGGGGGGGGCGGGGGCAGGGGTGCATTACCTACAGAAGTCTTCACCACCATTGTGAGAATCGCTTCCAAAATTCAGCAGTTTAAAAGACGTATCAAATGCAAGAAAAGAGACACCCTCCCCCCCGAGAAAGCCTTAAACGCTCGGTGCACTCAGTTTAGCGAGCTTTACTGCTAAATTTCATCTCTGTGCATGTGAACGGTAGGGTGCTTTTGCCTTTCAAAATTTAGTAGGCAACTAAACTGAACATTATACACAGTAAGCATCTTAGTATTTTATTCGTTGTATCTTTTATACAGAATAAGCTTCACTGATATTTAATTCACTGCAGTATTCTGCTGATGTAGCAACAAAAGATTACATTATAAACAAAGAACAAAATTTTGACTTTAGATTTTTTTTATATGTGTAATTTTTTCAGTTGACAAACAGCATCACAATTACTGAAATAAACTGAAATAAGCACGTAAGCTAAGGCCAATTTTTTTTAGTCTCCAATTGATAGTTTTTCTATATTTCTCATAAATATTGGAAGCTAAACTCCAGCAACTAAAAATAAACAGATCTATAATTTCCTTGCAACCAGGATTCAAATAATGGAGAAAACATACAACAACAAAAAAGTTTCTTTTCACTTAAGTTGACATCTGTGATCTATTTACACTCTACATGTTAAAATTCCACAAGATCACGGAGGGTAAGGAATTTTGAAATAACCTGCTAAGCATTACTTAAAATGGCACTTTTGTAACTCAGGTCTGGGATTTTAGAATCGCTAAAACATTGAAAGACAATACACTGCAGTATGTCTATACCAATATCACATAAAAAAGACAAACTACTCCATAAAGTGTCACTGAGATGCTCAACCAAAAATAATATACATTTGTATCTTTATCAAGATAGATATTACTGTAAAAATGCTCACATTAAAAAATATAGTTATTATTGTTTGGATTTTCATTAAAACTAGAAGGGACTACATGAGCCGACGTATGAGGAATTCGTATATAATGACATGCTTCCTCATTTTATAGCACTAATAAAAATAATAATAGAGAAAGCTCTATTATAAATCTTTAATAACGATGGTATAATTTCCTAGTATCTTTTAAAAACTTTACTATGTGGGTGTATGTGCATGCAAGCCTGTGCACCTGTGCTTGTGTACATAAACACACAAACACAAAAAAATATCAAAGTGTATCTATTACGCATACACACATATCCACATTCCTGCATATAACACTTCTGTAATGCAGACAGTATGCAGGGAGTCTTCCATGTGACAATCAAGCGCCACATGCCATGCTTTCTTATTATTTCTCTTTTTATGTTTTATCCAGTAAATGTAACAACACTTTCATATTTGGCCAAATGTGTCAAGATTTTTAAAAATCATGAAGTGATTTAGCCGTAACATCATACACAAGAAATAAATGATACTGCAAATACTCTGATCGCAAGTTCAACATGAAAGTTCATCGTGAAATGGAATGTAAGGTATTCTAAAAATTAGTATTCAAAGATTAGTTAAATATTATGGCAAACAACTTGGAATTTGTAGAAAGTTTAAAATGTAGTTCACATTACAAAGACTGGAGAAACTTTATAGATAGAACTTTTAAATATGATATGACTGGCATTTATTTTTAAGCTTACTTCTATTAGAAATAGACTTGTTTCCTGTACAGGTGATGCTTTGTCTATACCATATACAGTAGAAAAATAAATTCTTTAGCAACCTAGAAATAGTTTATAAAACTCTTGAAGTTCCATTTTCTTTGCTAAACATGCCAAGATTAGACTGACAACTATAAATAAAAGCTATATAGACAACAGGTAAAGTAGAACAAGTTAAGAATACTACAATTTACAGGACAGACTTTATTGTACTATTAATTCCTGTGTGCTTTGCAATAGGAATAGGGTTGGCTTTTCTTTTTTGTTTATGTTTTCTTAGAAAAGATAATTACTTGCAAGAATATAACACAATATCAAGATAATTTATAATATACATGTACTTCAAACAGCAGCCAGGTTTATGGTATCATAGTAATCTAGAATGATAATCCAAGTCATAATTAGAAGTACAATACCTAGGACATAAGTGGGAAAGGCAATTTTTATTTTGGGAAAATGGAGCAAATCAAACTCTTAAAAGCCTTAATTCTCAAAATCATCTATTTACTATAATACATACAAGACGATCTTAAATCTTGTTATAAGTGAAGATTACAACAGTGACCATCATAAAGCTTTTTTTTTTTAAACTACACAAAACATTCTAGCAGCTGAATGAGCCAAAACTGTTTTCTTCTTTGCAGACCTAAAAAGGTATATTTTGAGCATGAAAGAAAAAAAGCTGCTATGAAAAGTTTCACAGGTAGTGTTTATCTATGGTCTCCCCTTTGTTACAATTTGTAACCTTCTAAATTTTTTTACCACTAACAAAATATTTAACCAAAAGATTTGTTTAAATTAAGCAGCATTCTTTTACAGCAAAATTGGTACCAATGTAAAAGGAAAATAAATGAAAAAAAAAGATAATTTAAAAATATGGTGCCAAAAAAAAAAAAATCAGTCATTTGAATTTTTAGTACAACATACCACAGGAAAAAAAAATATGAATACAAGTTTATGTGATTTTATATATACACACTCCAAAGAGGTTAATTGTCAGTACCCAAAGTATTTATTGCTATGTATTAGCAATGCATTTTTGTATATCTTTAAAGGGTCACATAAAAATAGATTTAAAGAATAGATTAATTGAAGTCCTAGATTAAAACATTGTTTGGTTTAGAGAATTTTACTACAACAAAATTCATGTTTATGTATGAAAAGTTATATAACCTTATATGAAAATGTTGTGAACTATTTTCTAAACACTACATGTATTCCCAAGAGGGAAAAATTAAAATATCTAAAATATATTAGATTAAGTTTACAAGACCATCAATGATCTTTTAAACATGCAGCTGTTTACAGAATTAACAGTTTTACAAAATGTTTAGTTCAGTAATGGAACATAAAGAAATAAGTAGGCAACATCAAAATTTTTGTACAATATTTGAAACTGACTTTTACAACAAGCATGTCCTTGGTATTGTGCTGTAAGAAATAATAAGCAAGTTCACCCACCCTTAACAAACTGTCCACAAGTTTACTTACAGGTAAAGATGGATGGTGAGGGATTGTAAAATTCTCAACAGTGCATTTTGCATTCTTCCATAAACCATCCTAAGCATACCGTCACATAAGTAGCCAGGAGATTACAAAATAAACTATAGCTGGGCTTTAGTTGTTTACACAGAATGCTTGAATGTGAATAAAATTGCCAAAAATAGCATGTTAAATAACAAAAACAGCCATAAAGCAGGCTGTAAGCATTGAATGTTTCATAAATGTAATTTTTTAAATCATTAAATTTCTATAGAAAAATTTTATTCACAATATATTGTGACAAACCGTCACAGGAATGATATAGTGATTGCAATAAGGTATCATGCAGCAGCAGCTTTGTACTTTATAGCTATTTTTGCTTTTAAAAATTAAACCTCTCCAGTCATGCTTATCACATAGTTTTTATCTGCAGTGTGTACAAATGAGGAACACAGTACGGGATATAACAAAAAGATGTCCAATCAGCTGGATGGGAATTATTTTTCATAAATATGAAGTACATTACTGTATCCTGAAACATGCATGTCTATAGCTTGACTTTACTGTCCAGTGCCAGGCTGCCTGCAATCATCTTCTATTTATATAATACCAAGAGGGTCTGCTGGTAATTGTGACTGTATCAGCTGAGGCTGCAGTGGTGGTGGTAACTGAAGAGGTACCATTGGTTCCACCATCTGCACTGCGTTGGAAGGCGGTGGCTGACATGCCACTGGGTTAGGTGCTTCTACGATCTCTCCGTTGTAAAAGAAAAATTGACACTGTTGAATGAAGGTCTCTATAACCGACTGGTGGATTTTGGTGGTAGAAAGAAACTCTCTGTTTTCAAAATCAGGTCTCATCAAAGTAGGCCAGAAACAAATCGATAAGTTATCTGCAGTCATAAAGTTGGTTTTATATTGCTGACTAACCCTGAAATGAGAACGACATGCACAGAATGAATTAAAACCGATATGCAATCAACTAAAAACATTTTCATAGCTCTCTAACTGTAAGCATTATTATTAAACAATCTCAAGATTTTTGTTACTTTCCTCCAGCTATCCATTAAAACAATCGTTCTTGTTTTCTTTAAGCAACTATGCAGAAGAAAATTCAGAAACCATAACTTTCCTAGATTTGGATAGCTAACAAATATAAATCTGATTAAGCTTTCAATCGAGAAAGAAATTCAACATTCCACCAACATTTTGAAGTGACAATAATAAACAAACTTTAAATTTCTCAACCAGCTACAGGATTTTGTAAAATTAAAATTTCTTCCATTAAAATTTCTAGAAGAAAAATGACAGAAATGGCTTCTTACTGCAGGATATTAACTAACATCTATGGCACTCAAAGAAAAAGGCATCACATTAGATCACATGTTAAAAATAAACACAAAACAAAAAAAAAAAAAAAATCAAGTGTTGATTAAAGCACATCTGCAGGTTTTTTCATACTGGCCAGCAACAGAATTTGGCCAAGCCGTAAAGATCATCATCAGTGGAAATTTCACTAATATCAACACACATTAATTTTGTTTTCTTTTTCAATGTATAATGCAAAGGTTTCCAACTGGGTTTCTCTTCCTAGAAGTTTCCTGCTTTTAAGCAGGGGCTGAAACAGGTTCTTCACTTATGATCTAAATTCATTATTACAATACTATTACAAGAAAAAAAACCACCAAACTCCCATAAAAACCAACAAACAATCCTGTTACCAAATTTATCATCTACAATTAAATGTCTCCTCAGAAAAATGCACTGCTTTTCATAGTAATAGGATAGAAAAAGCCAGGACATTTTGTTTTCCAAAAATACTCTGCGTTCTAAAGTAACATCACAATTTTATCTAGAAGTAATTAGTGAGAGAGACGTGAAAAATCGTGTGTTACTAAATCTGACAAACACCTAAGATATTCAGCTGGGAACATGCAATTCCTATATTACAGTAGACAGCACAAATGTAACTGAGCTACAGTTGTCCTGCAGAAATAGACGGAAAAACAAAACTTCAGCAACTTGTCAGTTACAGTTTTGATGATTAACAAGAGCAGACTGCAAGAATTTCTGACAGCTGGCTGTAGTCCATAGATTCAAAAGCTGTGAAAACCATAGTAAACACTAGAATTAATGCTATAAGAAAATATTTTCACTCATTTACAATGCATGTATAGTGGTAACTATAAAGGGTAAACTTCCATTTTAGCATGCGCATTACTTATTCCAAATAGTGTGAGGGTACACAAATATTGCCTCTCAATCTGTTTTGAATAAGTTTGGTCCAAAGGATATTTGGACACTATTTCTAAGTGACAGTAATATTCATATTCTCTTTCCTAAAAGAATTACATTTTAACTTCATTTAAGGATTAAAAAAAACCCTCCAAAATATAAATGTAAGCTTACATTTTGCTTAGCATTTTTATAAAGAGTTTTCTTCCTATACTGAATTCTTCTGTGTATAAATTCCTCCTAAATGATACACTAGATATAGAATGAGTGAGTGTCACCACAAATTAAATAAACTCTAATTGTAAGACATTGTGATGGAACAGTGAATCTGTCAGAGTTTTGAATCGGAACTGCCTGTACCTTTTCCCTAAAATGAGTACAATGAAAAACAGCAAAAGGGATTTCAAACTCTATAATGGTGTTTCATCAGAGAACAAACTACAACAAGGTAAGTTATAAAACTGGGGAAAAAATACCACCTGCTATGTAATAAAACAGAAATAAAAGCCAGATCACCTATTTTGCAGACCTTTTTTCCTGTCATTTTTGCTCTGAATTTAACATTTTTCAAGGGGCTTCTTCAGTTGCATAGGCTAAAATGTATACCCTCTGACATCCTTAAGCACCTCTAGGATTTGATTATGTGTTTGGTCTCCTCATGCACCTTTTTTTCCCCTTTGTCATGAGTTCACTGCTTGCCGTCTCTCTCATATTGTTTCTTAAATCTAATCTGATCTAGTTGTAGACTGCTGTTGCTGTGGACAACAGGTGAAATTTCATTCTTCCCCTCTTCTCCCTCTCCACCAACTTTCTGGCATCAGACCACAGGGTGGCCACAGGATCTCTGAGATCAGCTAGTGTATTCTGCAGAAAGTTAGATTTCCCCTATTTCTGTTTTCCTTTAGAACATGCTGCAGCTGAATAATCATTAGATCCAACAAATGAAGCAGGGGGAACCTACAGCTAGAAGGGAAAAAAGGGGAAGAGCATTGCACCTCTTTTCCAGTTGCAGCTCACAAGAAGATTAAACATAACAAACAATCAACTTTATTCTCTGTGTTTAAACTTTACCTCTGTCCTTTCTAAGGGTAAACAAAAACCTACCAACCTGTAGGCCATCTCCTACCAAACCTTCCCAAACTACTTCAGAAACCTCTTGTAAGTGCTTAGCAAATGTCTATTCACCTTCTTTTATGTTCATTCAAAATGAAAAATGAAGAGTCTGTTTCTCTTGATCCCGCCACCTTCCTCCACTGCAAACTCCTCAGGAACTTCAGGCTGTAAATCTGCTCTATGATCAGACTTTAAAAGCTGTACACCTATGTCTTCCCCAGACTTCAGAAGCATATTATGCCATATTAGCCCTTATGTGTAAAGAGAGTCATTATCAAGAACAAACATAAAACACAACCAGTATCAAAAAAGCCAATGTCAAACCAACACTGTCCTGTTTCAACTCCATCTTTAAAACTCACTTCTGCTTACAGTTAATCAACCACAATTAGATAGCTAGTATGCTCTGAAAGGTGCTTATCACACTAAAGAAAAATTCATCTCACTGTTGCCATTTATTATACTCTCATGGTTATTGGTGTCTCATATTTCAATAGCAAACTCATCTGGATAATATTTCTATTTTTTGTTTCAATATCCAAGTCCTATGCTTGTGGACACACCAAAATAATATCAATCACCAACCACTATTAACAATACAATACCACATTTCTTACTCTAACGACTTATGATGTAAAAACTAAGCATTTAAAACATCAGTTTGTGAGGAGAGAACTCTTCCATCATGTAGAAGTGTTTTACCTCATTTCACGAACAATTCATTTGACGAACATGTCCATTTTAATTATACACCAGCAGTGATTTACCACAAATTAATCTCTTAAAAATAAATGTAGACTGTAAAGAATTTACCTACAAGTTCCTTTTAAGATCCTGTACCCACCTATGTCTACCCCTCTATATAGGCAATTGCTTAACGCTCAAACAGTTTTCTTATTGAATGGAACGCAACTACCTGACACTGCAAATGAGACAAAAAATGACAGCCTTTCTTACTTAAAAAAAGTTTATTTTGCTACTAGCAACCCGCAATGTAAATCAGTCATCATTAAAAGAAAGAGAGTGGACTGGAAAGCAAAGGCCAGTATACATCACTTACATTCTCCATTAAGTTCTGTGATTGATGTATTTCATTTGTCTGTTGACATGCATGCATTAAAACCTATTCAGGATTTTTTAAAATTATATTTAGCTCTTTTACTTGCAGCAGTCCAGGTACTTGACACTGTACATTCAGCTGTGTTATGCAAACAGGTCACCAGCTGAAGACTTCTGACAATTCAGAGATTGCCACTCTTCCACTAAATTCAAGTGACACGAAAACTTCTATCAGGTCGATTAAGAACTATTGAAAAATTTCAGGTAAATAATAACTGTGTCAAGTCTGAGATGTTTTGTTTTACTTCAGATACATGCAAGCACATCTTGCAATTTGTAATATGTAAATGTATGGTATAATTATATCCATTGATATGATTTTATCTATTTTAGGGCTGGATTTGTATTTGGCAAGACTGCAATGGAAAAATTGATCCATTTACCTGCAAAGGAAAATGGATAACTTTATAAAGCTTTAGCAAGCCGTATTTGTGATGGAGAGAAGTGTAAAATTAGGTGCCTAAATTCTAAAGTTTCTCATACATTCAGTGAAAAGAGAGGACTCCTTTCAAACTGTAATAGAAAGCACCTACATTCTCTCTGTTGACTGAATAGGGAAGTTAAAAGGTCTCATTTCTGCTCCCGTATTACATGCCCAGTTAGATCGTTACAAAAACCTGCAAAAATACACACACACACACACACACACACACTAGTCTGGAACAATTTAACAACTTAAATGTCATGAAAAGCTTATTGGTGTGTATGTACAAAATTGTCTGGCTGGAAAGCACCATTGCAGAGAAGGACCTGAAAGTCCTCGTGGACAACAAATTGAACATGAGCCAGCAACATGCCCCTGTGGCAAAGAAGGCCAACGACATCCTAGGTTGCATTAGGAGTGCTGTCAGCAAGTTTGGGGAGGTAATCTTTCCCCTCTACTCAGCACTGCAAAGGCCATGTCTGGAGTACAGGGTCCAGCTCTGGGCTCTCTAGCACAACAGACACATGGACATACCGGAGCAAGCACAGTGAAGGGACACAAAGATCATTAAGAGACCAAGGACCTCTCAAATGAGGAAAGGCTGAGAAAGTTGGGACTGCTTAGCCTGGAAAAAGCTCAGGGGAAGTCTTATCACTGGTTGTAAATATCCGATAGGAGGGTGTAAAGAAGGTGGATTGAGACTCTTCTGAGTGGTATCCAGTGACAGGACAAAAAGCAACAGGCGCAAACACACACAGGAAATTCTGTCTGAGCATAAGAAAACACTTTTTTACTGTGATGGTGACTAAGCACTAGCACAGGCTGCCCAGAGTGACTGTGGAGTCTCCCTCCTTGGAGATACTGAAAACCTAATTGGACAGAGTCCTGGGCAATCTGTTCTAGTTGACTCTGCCGAAGCAATGGGGTTGGACTAAACAATCTCCAAAGGTCCCTTACAACCTCAACAATTCTGTGATTCTGTCTAAAACTGCAGAAAAAAAAAAATCACAAGCTAATCTTTAAGTGACAGATTACTGGATAACAAATTTTTTTGTTGAAAAAGGTTATTTTAGCTTTGGCAATGTTTGTTCTATTTTTTAATAACGTAGTTAATCTGATTCAGTGGATTTCAGAGAATAATCCCATTTTAGCTGAAAAAGAAACATGAGTAAGCTGGTCTTTTTCTTCCTGGTTTTTTATGACTGAATATTGTACACTTGTGCACATAAAGGGTCAGATTGTGAGGCAGTATACATCTACTATCATCAGATTATTTTAGTAAATAGAGAAATAATTTTTAAAGAGAAAACCATTAAATTTCCATGCAAGAGGCAAGATTTAGGAAGCAAGTGTAACCAATACTGTTACTTATAGCTTTGTTCTACATTTTACTTATTCAGCAAGGGTTTTGAGTGCTACATTTTAGATTCTGATTGAAGCTAGCCCTGCTTTAAGGGGTAAGGGGAGGGGGTGTGTTTAGGCCAAATGACTTTCACGTCCCTTAAGACCTATATTAGACTAATTTTAATAGCTACTTCCTGGAAGGACAGAAAAAAAAAAAGGAAAAGAGATCTAACTGAGGTGCACAGTTATTCTTTCAAGCTTTTTTGTTATGTACACCAATCATTCTTATAACTTTATAGTAGCGATGATGCCAGATATTTATACGTCAATAAAATCTGAGAACAGAATATACCAACCTTTTCTAATCAACCTCTAACTCCTAGTTTCATTTTCCACATTTATACTAACAGATGAGCAATGCAGCATGAAATTTTCAATTCTAGCAGTCAATTCATTGGTACTAACACAATCTTATTTGCAATTGCTACAACAAACAAAATTTTAGTAGAAAAATACTAAACCTGTTTAGATGTGTTATTACATATTTGAAGACATCATAGTTCACTGGGTGGAATTTCTTCACAATTTCTTTTAACTCGTGTAGTCGTTCTGTTTTATCCAGGATTTCTGTAGAAATAAGTGACATTTATGTGATACATCTAGAAGGACGTACTAAATAAAGTGTTGGTAAGTCTTTTTCCTAGTATAATGGTACAGATAAGATACCCACAGAGAAATATCAATTAAGAAAATATTTCATAAAATCTGCATATACTATTGCATAGAATAACTTTTTTATTAAAAAAACACAAAAATATTTTTCTGTATTTAAGCAGAATTACTTATCTGTGTTTAACAGCAAAGAATCACATGAGTAGCTCATTGTTGGCTTGTAGAATGATAACTAACAATGTGACAGGGTCATTTCTTGTTAGATTTTCCTTTGCTTGCAAAATGTTATGACTTAGATATACCTGTAAGATTTATTCGGAATGAAGTTTCATGAAGATTTGGGGGAAGGAAGACATTCACATGAACTTAGAATATCTTGAGCTTATCAGTTATTCAAATAATTTAAAAAAATTATGAATGAGCCTGGTGCAGCTATTTTAAATATACTGTTTAAAGGAGAACAGGGATTTTCACAGGCCCAAGGGACATGATTTATGCTTCAAAGAGGAAATAAGCAACATGTAAGAAAGGACTATAGAATAAAATAACACTTTTTTTTTAAAAAACAACGAATGCTGCTGCTAAAACACTTGTGGAAAATACCACTAAAGTATTGTAGAACCATACATTCTGCAGAATATACTTCTATTCCATGATGATTCATATCATAAGAAGGAATACAAGTTCACCTCTATTACTTGACTGCACTGCTAAAAAGAAATTTTATGTACCTTGGTACCTTAGAAATAATGTTAAATAAGCTCCAATATATCCCAAATAGAAATTTAAAGCAGTATTAATGGCATTTTAAAACAGTAAGTCCACTATATTCTAAGCTATTGCATGTTTTGACTGAAATTTAACTGATACACTTTTAAGAAAAAATAAAACCTAATTACATTAAACAAGCAATTTGCCTGAAAAGTACAGCAGAAATAACACAAATAAGTATCTACAGATATCATCCAAAAGTATGAAATTTCTAATGGACAAGTCCAGGCCCAAGCCTTAGGTTTACACTAGTGTTTTCATGTTTTGAACAAAAAAGCATTAAGAATACTGTATGTCACAGTATTTTTTGCTACGCAAAAATACGTAGCAGTCTTTTTATGAAACAGTTTGCTGTCAATACAAGAGAGAGTCTTTAAAAAAAGGGAACAATTTAGTCATTTCACTTGAAAGTGTCTGAAAAATGTTTGTAATGCAAACAAAACTAAGCATTTCATCTTATAAAGATTTCAAAAAGAATTTGAAAAACATCTAAAAGAGAATTACCATAATATTCCATAGATGCATCTGATTTCTAAAGCCTACTTTGAATGTAAGACTTCATGAATTCAAGGGGTTTTTCCCCTGTTAACAACTGCAATACAGTTCCAAGATCTTTCATCATATGCAGCACTAATACAGGATGGAAAAAAAGTCTATTTCTCCAATTAAATTTTCTAGGAAAAGGGGAAATAATAAGCCACAACTTATTTAGCAAAAATAACATATTACGTTTATTTCATCATATAATTCTGTTATTTTTGAAGTATATAAAAAAAATGTACATGTCTAAGCAATTTAAAAAATATTTCAGTGCAGCTACTCCTTTCAACTTACAATGAAGTGAAAACTGCAATAAGAGCAATCAATATAACATAATTAGATCAAGACAAGATTGTTATTACTTACTTGATGTTTCTAACAACTCTTGATGCAAAGAGTAAGGAATTAATGGATCTGGCAGATCTGCAAAAAAAGCTTTAAGAGCCCCAGCCACTGCATTTACTGTTACTCCCATAGACTCTAGACTGATACTATGATCTGCAAAAAAAAAATTAAACAGCAGTGTAAGTAAAACCTACAGCTATCATTCCTCATAGTATTTTATGAAAATAAGAATTTATTCAAAACACTGAAAATGCAAGTGTTGCCAAACGTTTGTTAAAAAATGCACTAAAAGGTGAACCTATGGACAAGCTGCCACCACTTTGACCCACATGAAATCAAATGTAAGAAAATCTGACAGTATAAGGAAACAGTAGAATATCAGAAAAATAGAAGTTGTCTAGTTCTCCATGCAGACTTAAATGCTTTTCTATTTGCAATTGACCGGCTTCTGATTAATCAGTTTTGCCCAATAAGAAGTTTTAAATTCTATTTCCCAATTTTTTTTTTTAAAAACTGGTACATCAATCTGCAGAATTCAGGTGATTTCGTTCGTGTGACCACATGAAGCCTTTTAAAAAAGGACAACAAAACATACCAGTGACCACACACAGACAAACCTAGTGTTATACACAGATTATGTGAAACAGAATAGTGAGGCATAAAAAAAACCTAGTACATTCATTTTCCTTATCATCTAGGAGGAATTTTACTATTTTTCACAGGCTCAGCTTCATGATTAATACCAAGAACTTTTAAGAAGTGTTTTCATTTTGAAATATCAACTGAGATCATAAATTAAATGAGAAAACAAGGAAAAAAAAAAATAATGCTGACCCTCTCTTTTAACACATCAAAGTGAACAGCATAATCTACCAATCATATTCCAGTATATTCTAGCACAAAAAAGGTTGTCTTAGAAATTTATTATCAAGATTTAATTATTAATCTGTATTACTCAAGAGAGCTTTCAATAAAATAAGTATCAAGAAGTACTACATTTTGAGGGCATAAGGGGGGGGGGAATTGAATGCCTTAATGCCTAGGATTGATGAACTATTAACACAAGGAGCAGCTAGGACTGCATTTAAACTCTTTTAAACACCAGAATACCGCCTAGAAATTATTTTAACAGCACTTAAAATCAGCTGTAACAAGATTCTATCCCATCTTTGGTTTATACACAGCTTCACTGGTAATAACCTGGACTATACCAGTACAACCTGGTATAGCTGTATATTGTATTGGAGATGCCAGGGGAGGGGAACCTCAATCCATCCCACTCCTACCAGTTTGATGCGAGCGCCAGCAATAGATGCCCAGAGCCTGGAGAAGGAACACAGGTCAGCAGAAGAGTGCCTGAAGAGCAGCACAAAGGAACTCCAGCCAGTAAGACAGCTTCATCGGGGGCCCAACTTAAATGCCTCTATGCAAATGCACATACCATGGGGAATAAACAAGAGGAGTTAAGAGACGTGCGCACGCCTGCAGGGCTACGACCTTACTGGCATCACGGAGACGTGGTGGGATGGCTCCTATGATTGGAGTGCTGGGATGGAGGGATACAGGCTCTTTAGGAAGGACAGGCAGGGGAGACGAGGAGGGGGCGTCACCCTCTACGTCAATGACCAGCTGGAGTGCATGGAGCTCCACCTGGAGATGGATGAGGAGCCAAAAGAGAGCTTATGCGTCAGGATTAAAGGGAAGGCAGAGACAGGTGACATTACGGTGGGGGTCTGCTACAGGCCACCTGACCAGGAAGACCAAGCAGATGAGGCCCTCCATAGGCAGATAGGAGCAGCCTCAAGCTCACAAGCCCTGGTCCTCATGGGGGACTTCAACCACCCCGACATCTGTTGGAGGGACAACAATGCAGGGCATAAGCAATCTGCGAGGTTCCTGGAATGCATCGATGATAACTTCCTTCTCCAAGTGGTAGAGGAGCCAACGAGGAGAGGTGCTATGCTGGACCTTGTTCTCACCAACAAGGAGGGGCTGGTGGGGAATGTGAAGCTCAAGGGCAGCTTTGGCTGCAGTGACCACGAAATGGTGAAGTTGAAGATCCCGAGGGCACCGAGGAGGGTGCACAGCAAGCTCACTACCCTGGACTTCAGGAGAGCAGGCTTTGGCCTCTTCAGGGATCTGCTTGGTAGAGTGCCATGGGACAAAGCCCTGGAGGGAAGAGGGGCCCAAGAAAGCTGGGCAATATTCAAGGATCACCTCCTTCAAACTCAGGAGCAATGCATCCCAACAAAGATGAAGTCTGGCAAAAAACGCCAGGAGGCCTGTGTGGATGAACAAGGAGCTCCTGGACATGCTCAAACACAAAAAGGAAGCCTACAGAGGGTGGAAACAAGGACAGGTAGCCTGGGAAGAATGCAGAGAAATTGTCCGAGCAGCCAGGGATCAGGTTAGGAAAGCTAAAGCCCTGATAGAATTAAATCTGGCCAGGGACATCAAGGGCAACAAGAAAAGATTCTATAGGTACGTCAGGGATAAAAGGAAGACGAGGGAAAATGTGGGCTCTCTCCAGAACGAAATGGGAGACCTGGTTACCCAGGATACGGAGAAGGCGGAAGTATTCAATGACTTTTTTGCCTCAGTCTTCACCGGCAAGTGCTTGAGCCTCACCGCCCAAGCCGCAGAAGGCAAAGACGGGGACTGGGAGAAGGAAGAGCCACCCACTGTGGGAGATCATCAGGTTCGAGACCATCTAAGGCACCTGAAGGGGCACAAGTCCATGGGACCCGATGAGATCCATCTGCAGGTCCTGAAGGAACTGGCGGATGAAGTTGCTAAGCCACTATCCATCGTATTTGAGAAGTCGTGGCAGTCCAGTGAAGTTCCCACTGACTGGAAAAGGGGAAACATAACCCCCATTTTTAAAAAGGGAAAAAAGGAAGACCCAGGGAACTACAGGCCAGTCAGTCTCACTTTTGTGCCTGGGAAGATCATGGAACAGATCCTCCTGGAAACTATGCTAAGGCATGTGGAGGACAGGGAGGTGATTCCAGACAGCCAGCATGGCTTCACCAAGGGCAAGTCCTGCCTGACTAACCTAGTGGCCTTCTATGATGGAGTGACTACATCAGTGGACACAGGAAGGGCTACAGATGTTGTCTATCTGGGCCTCTGTAAGGCCTTTGACACGGTCCCCCACAACATCCTTCTCTCTAAACTGGAGAGGTATGGATTTGATGGGTGGACTGTCTGGTGGGTGAGGAATTGGTTGGATGGTCACATCCAGGGGGTAGTGGTCAACAGCTCAATGTCCAGATGGAGATTGGTGACGAGTGGCATCCCCCAGGGGTCCATATTGGGACCAATACTGCTTAATATCTTCATCAATGCCATAGACAGTGGGATCGAGTGCACCCTCAGCAAGTTTGCAGATGACACCAAGCTGAGTGGTGTGGTTGACACGCCAGAGGGACGGGATGCCATCCAGAGGGACCTGGACAAGCTCAAGAAGTGGGCCTGTGTGAACCTCATGAGGTTTAACAAGGCCAAGTGCAAGGTCCTGCACCTGGGTCAGGGCAACCCCCGGTAACCATACAGGCTGGGGGATGAAGGGATTGAGAGCAGCCCTGCCGAGAAGGACTTGGGGGTACTGGTGGATGAAAAGCTGGACATGAGCCAGCAATGTGTGCTCGCAGCCCAGAAGGCCAATCGTATCCTGGGCTGCATCAAAAGCAGCGTGGCCAGCAGGTCGAGGGAGATGATTCTGCCCCTCTACTCTGCTCTGGTGAGACCCCACCTGGAGTACTGTGTCCAGCTCTGGAGCCCTCAGCATAAGAAAGACACAGACCTGTTGGAGTGGGTCCAGAGGAGGGCCACAAAAATGATCCGAGGGATGGAACACCTCTCCTATGAAGAAAGGCTGAGAGAGTTGGGGTTGTTCAGCCTGGAGAAGAGAAGGCTTCGGGGAGACCTTGTTGCAACCTATCAGTACTTAAAGGGGGCTTATAAGACAAATGGCGGCAAACTTTTTAGCAGGGCCTGTTGCGACAGGACAAGGGGGAATGGCTTTAAACTAAAAGAGAGTAGATTCAGACTAGATATAAGGAAGACATTTTTTACACTGAGGGTGGTGAAACCCTGGCACAGGTTGCCCAGAGAGGTGGCAGATGCCCCATCCTTGGAAACATTCAAGGCTTCTTACAACCTGAAGCAACTCTGAGCAATCTGATCTAGTTGAAGATGTCCCTGCCCATGGCAGGGGGGTTGGACTAGATGACCTTCAGAGGTCCCTTCCAACCCAAACTATTCTATGATTCTACAATTCTAACCTACCAGAGCATTAAGTACTCAGTGCTATGAAGTCAGTTTGAAAGTGCAACCCTTTTATATTGCACTATGATAAATCCATGGAGAATTCAAGTTCTGTTTTGGCTTTAAATAATAAAATCTGTCATTACCTTGATCAAACTGTTTCTGAATGTTGTCTTGATCTGTTTTATTCCCACTAACACGGTACAGGCCTTCAGTACATAATCCTTAGAAGGGGAGGAAAAAAAAATATTCAAAAAAGTGTATATATTATAGAGCAAAACAGAGCTAGTCATAATTACTTATTGAGAAACCAAAAGTAGGAATAGAAATATTAAGTGCCTAAAAAGTAATATGCTAACCATTATAATGATATAGGACTACCAAAACACAAAATACCAGTTGTCTATTGAGTCTACTATTCCATTTGAGTCAGAGGAAACCACATTGTAGGATAACAAAAACCTGACTGTAGGCATTTGTGGAATAATGTCCCCAAAATTATTCTCTTCCTGATCTCAAGACACTTGTTATTTCCATCTTTTTTTTTTTAATCATCCAAAATCTCAGTTCTGAGGTTTGGTACCCACAGAATTTACGTTTTTAAAGACTGCCTTCACAATTTGGGCTTAACAACTTACTATGGCAAGCAATAACACACTAATAAAATACTCTGCAGAAAAATCAAGCGTTTGTAATTGATTCCTGATTTTTTAATTTCATGGTGTAACACACTCCTGTATGAGACAAGGACTTAATCTTCTAACATACTTTCCCTTTTACCATTTACATTTTATGAACTTTGCATCCATTTCTCCTCACTTCTTTTCTAAGGTAAATTATCACATCATTTACAAGTCTTCCTTTAAGGGGCAGGGGAAGAGGGGAGAGGGAGAAGGGTGTTAGGGAGCAGAGGTTCTCCAGGCTTATCATTATTTGTTTTACTATGCGTTATGGAGTTGTCGTAATTACAGCAGCCATTCTAGGTAAACAACATTAAAAAATACACCTTTATTATGCACACACACACACACACTTGCTCACTCCACTCCAGTGATTATGCTTCCTATCACATTGCTATCTTTTTTGCCCACAGCTACTCACTGAATGAAAGCGTCCATCCTGCTAATCACACCATTACCCAAGATCTTTTTCTTTGTTAATTTAGAACCCATTAAGGAATACAAGCAGTTTATAGTTCCATAATTCTCCAAGTTACCTTTATGGGTGCAAAATTATCTATATGCTAGATCTCCACAACAGACATGGTTCTATTTAAAAATTCACAAGTTTTAGAGCTTTATGAAAAATCTTGGCTTTTTACTATCACAGCCCAGTAACTGAATGCATTTTAGATTATCAGATCAATACATAACTCCTCTGCCACACCGCAGTCACCGAGTGTGCCTTTTAAGTTACCAAAAAACACTAGGAATCCTGTTAAAATGCTCAAAGTACAGAAAGCATTTAACTGCTTCATACTGCTGGGAAATGTATACCAATTAATTTGGTATCATCTCTTCTAACTCAATTTTTCCTTCTTCATGCTTCGACAATTCACATGTCTCTTTACTGGCTGCATCAAGGCTATTTTAGTAAGCTTTTCTTCAATAAGCTTTTATACCTACCGTTTAGCTTTCCAACTCCATAGCCAAGAGTTTTCTTTTGTAAATATATACCTAAACAGTCCTTTCAAAAAACCTGATCCTTATTCACTAACATCCTCAAAAACCACGAGGAGGTATAGTTTGGTGGCACAGGGCAAAAAGTGGTTTCAATGATTCAAGGGCTTCCACAGCTGGAAGGGGTTTCAAACCTGTCTTCAGAAGAATGCCCTGAATGTGCTACACACTATCACAGACAGAAACACTTTGCATTCCTCTTCCAGAAGTTGTAAATAAAGAAATAAAAAAAAATCACTGGTAGATAAGAACAAGCTAGGATGGCGATTTTCTTTGTTTAGTATGGGAGAATTCTCAGTTGGAGACCCTACAGCCCCAGGGTATTCTGTGTTTTATCCACCTACTATTCAATTTCTTTCTGCACAAAAGGAATTGAATGTGCTGCAATAGCATTTTCTGAGAAGTCTGATCCAGTCACTGTTTAGTAGGAGTGTTTAAACCTTGAATGCTGGGCTGCTCTGGAGACAGAGATACTCTACTGCTGTATCTGGCCTTTCCCCCCACCCCCCCGCTACTTCATCATGTAGTAGACACCTCTTTGCTCAGACCAGTACAGCTCTGAGAAACATAGAAAGACAACAGCACTTCAGAAAATTTTCAGGTTAAACAAGGAAATGCCTACTGAATTTAGGTATCTTCCACAAATAGCGAAGTGCTGCAATTCTGGATTAAGCTAACTAAATTTATCTTTTAAATTCCTCAAGCAAAAATAATTTTTCTTGCTTGTTTATTCTAGAAAGTAACACTTCATGAAATGGTTGGTCAACTGTCATTATACTGTTTCTCTAAGGCACGCAAGGAGACAAGTTTAATCTGTTTGTGTGCATACACACAGCTAGAAGTCTGAAAGTATAATTTTAAAGTAATGCTTCAATTCTCTCTGTTGTTTTTTATTATCCAACCAGGTCTCTGCAATGCTTGTTACATCAAGATCTTCAAGTATAAGACATTCTAGTTCATTAGTTTTAGCTTTTAAACTTCTTGCATATCTATAATGTATATCCATATTGAGAGAGAGAGCATGCAACATTTATTTTTTCTTGACGGCTTTTTAAAAATTCAGTTCCTTCATCTGCAAGCCTGTTGATTTTTTCAGAATTCTTATCTATGTTCTTATCCTGCTTCCCTTCCAGTCCAGCTGTAATTTTCAAGATATCCTTACTGGACACGATGGCTGTTGTAATATTATATATCAGAATCATCTGATTTATTTGCTTCTCTGTCCTGCTAGCTTTACTACACCTTTAGGTTTAAAGAATTAGATGCTCCTTATTTCAAGTCACAATAGCCTACATTTACTTCAAGACAGAGCTCATCTCCTTTGTCTAGACTACTCCTTTCTCAAAGTACCTCCTAGCGTCTAATAAATTCTCTTCTTGTGCCTTCTTTTGGGCTGCCAGTTGTGATCAGGGTTCCATCCCATCTAACTGGAACTTCACATGGGGTTCAAAGCATTTCAAAGAAAGTAAGCAAGGTGGATCTGCACCTATATGCATACTTAGTTTGTAGGACACTTCCATTCTTAGGCACCAACATATTTCACAACTCTTGGTTCCTCCACAGAATGTACTAACTTCAGCACAAGGGCAGACCAAAGTCTACCTGGTACAATATCCAGTTTCCACACCAGTAAGTAGTATATGCTTGAGGAGAGAGGTAGGAACATTAGGAGAAAAAAAAAAAAAAAAACAGCAATTTTTCTATGGTATATCCTCCCAGCTTCCTGCAGATGGTGGCTTACATAGGCTTTTGCATAAGGTGTTGTAAGAGACACTTGGGGATTTATCCTCCACTAATTTGTCCAAACCCCTTTAAGTCATTTACTTGTGGCCTTTACAACAACCCACAACAAATGCAGTTTTGTAATTCAGGAATGTACATCATGAAAGCACATGGGGTTTATGCTCAGTACCTGAAGTTTTCATGAAATCTTTTTTTCTTGATTAACAAGAAGCAGTAACTTCTCTACTCTTTCCCAGCAGCAGTTTTTTTAAATTTATATCATTTCCCTTCCTCAGAAGTTTTCTAAGCTAATCAATTCAATCCCTCTTTATCCAAGAGTTACTGTTATTGTCATATGCAGTATCTTTTCCAATTCTTTTCTACTCTAAGGCAGACTGATCCGAATTGTAACTAGTATTCAAACCGTGTGTACACCATGGAATTACATAACAGCATTTTTCCCCATATCACTCACTCTCGTAACTCTTTTCTTTTTGCTTCCTTGATAGCAAGTATTGAGAGTTGAAGTTTTCAGACAGCTGTCTATGATGATTTTAAAGCCTCTTCCTGAGTGACAACAGCTATACTAATATTTAGCCTGCTGAAAAGGCACACAGTATCTGCCCACTTGACATTCGTAGCCAGGTTCCACTATCACTGTTCTGTCTACATTTCTGAATAGATGATACCTAATCACAGCAAGTCTGTCTCTTCCCAGTATAATTCCTTCCCCTTCAGTGACCAATTGAACTTTTCAGGAATCATTCTCCACTACAATAGCCGAGACTATCATTCCCACACTTACCTTTGTAAATTTTGTGATTTGTATCATTCTGTAATTTTATTCCACAGATTGACCTGGTGTACCTCTTCTCAACCCCTGCTACCCAGACTACAGAAGACTAAAGGAACCCCCACCTTACTGATCCAGAATAACAATTTCTATGTACACCTAGAATATATGTAATTACAGAGCAAAGAACCCAAACTCTTTTCAAGTAAGAAGAGTCTAGCACTAAATTTACTTACATAAAATACATTTAAAATTCTACATTTAATGTGTTCTTATCTGTGCATATCAACACCGGCATTTAAATATCCATGACATTCAATTCCCTCACTTGAAACCAGAACCAATAGTAAGTGTGTAACTTCTTCTTGTAATAATTTTATTGAACATTTCAATATCCTATAAAAGCAAGCAGTGTAAGAAAATAAGCAGTACTTTTAGAAAGACTCAAAAAATAGGAAGCTCTCATTCAATGCTGAATTAACATTTCTATAATTTACATTAACCAATTATTAAACAAGCTCTCAATCATTTTATGAAGTGTCACTCAATCACATATTTCATGGCCTGTTCATTTTGAAAAAAGAATAAGACTTCAATTAATATGACATGACAAACATGCCTAGGAAAAGGTAGGTGCATTCTTTACTTCATTAAAAATGGGTGACATCTGAATATACTCTAATTTTCCAGGCATATTAGCTGTTTGGTCATTTTGGGCCTGGAGAAAACTAGGGGAATAGAGGAGCAGCATAAGTAGCCTAAGTGCTCTGCAAAAGATATTGACATCTTGGTCCTATCCACATTGTTTAGGAATTCTTTACATAATTCCCATGATGTTTCCTTTGAAGAGATACCTTAATTAGCAATACAACTCAAGTGCACAACATGTGTTTATGAATATTTCAAAACATATTTGTTTACACTTTTCAGTGATTCTCACACACTAATAAATTAATGTATGCGCTCCTCCTCCATCCGTCTGGTAGTCACATCTTCCATTAGGAGAAACAACTGATGCCTGTTTTCCCCTCCTCTCGAGTGTGGATACTGTTTCCTCCCTGTTGATTAATTCCAAAGTTGCAAAACACAAACTGGTGTACAGTTTCCTAAATTCTGAAACCTATTCTATGCCAGTTTTGAAGTGATCACAGAAGGGATCCTCAGGAGGTCATCTAGTCCAGCCTCCTGCTCAAACATGGGTCAATGCTGAATTCAGACTGGGTTGCTTATCTAAATCTGATCTTGAATATCTCCAAGGACAGAGAGCCCACAATCTCTTTGGGCAACCTGAACTAGTGCTTAAATAATCCTCAGAGCAAGAGTTTTTCCTTTCTTTCTAGTTGCAACCTCGTATTTTTATGATCATTGCCTCTAATCCTGCTGGCACGTACTTCAGTACTTTAGCGTGGCTGCACCTTCTCAGTAACCTCCTCACAGGTATGGAAAGCCACTTCTGGGTATCTCCTCAGCCTTTCCCTCTCCAAGCTGAACAAACCCACAGGTCAGGAGCTCCAGCCCCTGACCCTCTTCTGCCAGACTCAATCAAGTTTGTCAACACCCTTCTTGTAGTATTTCAGATGACGTCTAACAAATGCAGAGTAAAAACGAATAATCACTTCTGTTACTGTAGTGCCTACACTTCTGCTGGGACAGTCTAACACAGAAGGCATCATTAGCAGGATGCACTACTGACTCATGCTTAGCCTATTCTCCACCACAACCCCCAGATCCTTTTCAGCAGCATTGCTATCCAGCCAGTCAAGTCCTCAGCATGTACTACTGCAGGGGTTTAGTCCTTGCAATTCTAGTTGCAGGACTTGGCATTTGTCCTTGCCGAATTCCACCAGGGTCCTGTTGTCCCATTCTTCCAGCTTGTCTACATTCCCCTGAACAGATGCCCTGGCCTTGAATATATTAACCACACCACCCACTCTAGGATCACTCACAAATTTGATGAGGGTACAAAATGTATTGTAGGGCTATTTAACTCTATTGTTACTGTATCTATCCAGAATCAAGAGTAACAGAATCATGGGCTATGCATTTTTTTTGCTAAACATACAGTTTCATGGGCAGTTGAGTCAACGTAACTGATCATTATGACTGAAAAAGGTGGTCTGACTCCCTGCCTCATCAATCACTGTTTCTGCCCTTCCCTTGCTCCTAGCTGCATAGTCCTGCTCCCTGCCTTGCACTTGTTTTGACACACATTTGACCCTTAACTTACCAGTTGTAATACTAAACAGCAGGACCTTGTCCATTTTTGCTGATGTAGTTTTCCAAGACAGTGAACTCCACTGATTCAGAGACGCCTGACAAGTGCCCAGAATGAAAAGTGGCAGAAGCATACAGCAGGAGAGGATCTAACTGGCTATTACACTGTTTCTTATGAAACTACCCTAAGAACGTTGGGCTTCGTACACCAGGCCGAGGGATGGCCACTCTTGTCCCATTCTGTTCTCTCTGTCCAACAGAAAAGACTCCTAAAAGCCTCTAGCTCTCCAAGCCCTTTGAATAAAAGGGGAGATAATCCATCTTGAATGTTTGGATTTTGCAGCCACTATGAATATATTGCAATGATTTATCAGCCTTTTTACCTCAAGTGGCGCTGCTGACTCATTTTCTTTGCCTATTTCTACCCAACTCATTCTCTGGAGACAAACTTTGCGTTATCTATACTTTCAATGTCAAAATCTGGCCTCGTGGCAGATTCGGTGTAAAAGACCTGGGTATAACTTAGGTGGGAGGGAAATTCACAGAAGGCAATAGTCTTTTACTCGAATTACCTCCAAAATTGTAAATTTAACAGCATTACAAAAAGGCATAAATATCAAAGGCAGTAATTACTATACATATACCGAGTACGCAATTTTTAATTTCACCTCCTATAGCTGTCCACAGAGACCATGTGAGACATTAAATGAGATGTGGCTCTGTCAAATTCCTTCTTCCTTCTTTATTCCATTCCTTGTCTCACATACATTGAGTAGCTAAATTATTAAAATACATATTATTCTAATAAGCTTCTCTTCCCTCAATTGTTTCATGTAGAATTAACGCTATATTAATGCTATCAGTTTTCTATGAAGTATGGAATCTAAAATTTTTAATCTTGTCAATGAAGCACATGGATATCAATATTCTACAAAGATTTTTTTAAACATATTTGAAAACCCAAAGAAAAAATATATTAAAATACTGCTATTATTATTAGAGTTGAATATAGTCAAGAGTTAAATTTATTAAATGGCAAAACTGTGCTAGTATTTGTAATATTAATTTGATGCCCCCTTCCTTGGTAAACAGAATGAAACATAATTTATACCAAACTTTTCACCAATGCATAATGATGCATACAAAAAGTAAATCCAAAATACCAATTAAAAGAATACTGAAATATTAAAGAAACCCTCATATGGTAATACTATCAGTTAGCATGAGTAATTTTTGCCCAAATTATTATAAGTTTGGGAAAATTAAAAATAAACAATAACAGTACGTGTTGAATAGCACACAAACAGTACTTGAAATTAAATTGGTGGCACATAAAACAGCATAAAAATGTTACTAACAAAACACTCGAGCTACAAACTTGCCATAAACATGTAAACTTTTTACACTTAAAAAAATTAGACATTCAATAGATATTTTTACATGGTATTGCAATACAAAATTCAAATCACACCAACATTTTGTTGACGTTAAACATTAAATTAGCCTTCAGAAATCTGCGTTCCTCTCTCTCAAACAAAACTATCAGAGTATCAGAATATCCTTACTCTCTACATGATAATTCTTAGAGAAACACAGAATTCATGCTATTAATACAATTAAACAGTTTAACTTCAAAAATTATCTCAATTCTGCTGCGTACATTTAGAAAAATAGTTGTACTAAAAAAAAGTAATGGCCTAGATTGGATAGAATTTTTTTTCTAGCACATCTTATCATAGCACCATTACTTCTATTCAAAAACAGCCACTACAATTTTCTTAAAAATCAAAACTGAACTCTAGTTTCCCTGCTAAATACATTTCCATAAGTCTAGTTTGCAGAAAACCAATACACTTTAAAAGTTCAAGTGATGCAACAAAATGACCTTCTATTCAGTCCATCAGGAGAAAGCAACAACAAAATGCACCAGAACAACTGTATCATCAAAATCTTCTTTTGAAAGCCCGTAACTGAAAATAACTACTAATGTCAAAAAGTCAATTTAAGTAGCTGCCCTCAAGAGCAAGTTACATGCTGATTTGCAAAGAATGTGACAGCGGTAAAACCATACAAACATCAGCAGCTTATACATTATGCTATGTCACTAATGATAGAAAAGTGTTTATACAGTCTGTAAAAGGTTACAGATAAGACCACAATATCTTTACCAAAAAATAAGTTTTCCTGAAAACATTATACATTTATACCAAGACGTTTAGTGGAAAACTTGATAATTCACAATTATCAAGTTACTTACCTGAGAGATAAAAATTCTTTTGATCATCTTGTTCAATGAACGAACAAGAGCGAGCTCTGACAACCAACCAAAAGATTACTCATCCTGCTACAACTACAGTGAATTCAAAAATGGAAGACTTGGATAGAGAAAAGGTTTTCCTATAATCATGGACCACGTGTGAATACACAAGCAAAGTTTGTTTACAATATTTAGCCAAGCTTTCCTCATTCCTTATCCAGAAATGACAGTGCGATTAAATTTAAGATAATCTTACATGGTATTGTACATGTATTTTTTTAACCAATAGGTCCCAACAAGACAAAGTATTATGTGCTATTACCGCTTTGTACTATTAGTATCAGCAACAGTACACGCTGCTGCTGAAATGGAGGTTCTGATACATACTTACTGCTTATTAGGTTTAGATCTGCTCAAGTATTAACCACTTCGTTCCCTCAGTTTCTACTTCCAATACTATCAAAAAGATTCCAAAGGGATTCAAGCCCTAGATTATCTTTCAAAAACAGAAATTACTTTACTCCATAAAGCTAAACCAGTTCAGAATAAAACTTCTTGTTGGAAAATATCAAACTAAACAGGAACACACAGAAAATACCTACATCTGTAGGCCCTGACTTAGGATCCCTTATCTCTACCAGATCTCCCTTTACCCTGACAGGATCCACATGGCTCCTTCAAAAGAAAAATCTGTTGATTTATAAAAGGCTAGAACTTTTCAGCTCCTGGATTTACTTTAATTTTTCCAGATTGTCCCTCTTCTACTGATGCACACTTTTTTTTTCTGTGAGGATATTCCAGAATAGTATGGTAAAACAAAAATCTGATGGTATTTTCTGCATGCGCTCAATTCTTTAAGGTTTATGGTGGAGCAAGAATCTTCAAAGACACTTTCTGATATTATCTTCTCATCTCAGCATCCAAAACAAAGCAGAGAAAACTCTTTTTCACACTGCATACTTTCTAGCCTCAGTCACAATTTAGATGAGTGGGTACAAAGCACCGTCTTGTATAATTTCATGAGGCAGAGATAGGGAACATTAAACATTAATATTAGCCCTTCAATTTGAGATTAATCATATCTTTGCAAAAAACCTACAATTCCGCCACAGTGCAAATTATGTGTGGTAATACAAAGGGAAGGAGCTGAAGTCCACGAAAGTACCTTAAAAGGAAAAGCTAAACAAATATGTCCCCTGTAAGAGAAATATACTGATTAGCCTCATTCAAGAAGACTTGGAGAAGACTGCACTTCTTGATTAAAAAGACAATGCTAGTAAACACTGGTATTAAGTTCAGTAAGTACTGATAGCAGGCTGACTTGCTAAGAGACAGCTGAAGTATTGGATGATTCCCCAGGGCCAAGCAGTTGACAAAATAGCTTTATCAAATGGGAATGGTACTATTCTGGACTCCAGCCTGAAGCCAATAGATCCTGACTTGCCTTCTGCAGATGGATCATCTCCAAAACTGTATTTGTGGAATTTTCTCTCAGACAGTCCCCAAGTCAGTGATGTGAGTCTATCTCAGTACAGGATTTGAAGGCAATGCAAGTGAACATCTTCCTCTCTCAAAGGCAAGAAATATGTTCTATCGGAACACTGCTTGAAACTCATCAAATGCCTACAGAATATTAACCCAATATAAAAGTAATACACACCAAAAATAAAACTCCCACAGCCAAATTTGGAAGTTGAAAAGAACAACCAAAGCTACTTACAGAGAATCGAGAGCAGGAGAAAGAAAATTGTAATACAGATCAAAAGCAGAGGTTTTGTTCCATCTTTACCAAGTGCTTAACAGAAACAGCAGGACAACTACTGTCTTCACAGCCACAAACAAAGCATGCAGACGGCACAATGTTTGTCCAGCTTACACATATGGCTATAATTAAAATTCTCCAGCTTTCAGTAGCTGCATAGCAGCATCCCAGGATGAACTAACGTATACTGAACCAGCTAAAGGAAAAGCAGTACCTCCTGAGTCACCACTTTTGAGGAGCCCCTCACATTTTGAACATAGCAGCAGCTTAACTAAACATCTTATCCTTCAAAGACAGGTCATTAGAGGAGAATAAAAGTGTTAAATCTTCTGGGTGCTTGAGTTATTTGATGACTATGAGGAAAAAAAGACAAAGAATCATGTTCCCACACTATTATAGTTCTCTCTCTCACCCCATAAGCTTTGTTTCTGAAGTCTACCACAAAGTCAACAGATATCAGACAACATTACTTTAAGCAAATACAATTTTCTTTAGATCTGGATTTATAATTTTGTTGTTTGAAAGTATTCTTACAAAGTTAAACATGCTCAAATTTAAGATATTACTTCTAGATTCTACAAACTCTTCGAAAAGTCATTTGGTCTTCATTACTGGTGAATGTCTGTTTTACATAGCTATACATAGTAGCTATATGTAGACATTTTTAAAGAACACAAATTCAGACAGTGACTCACCCATAAAATTATGGTGGTTTGGTTTTGTTTGTTGGGGTTTTTTGCTACATACAATAGCAAATACAAAAAATATATTAAACTGTCTATACCACTCTATTACTCCTTGCCCTTTTCCTCCTTCCCCATTTTTTCCTGGGTGAGGTGGGGAAAGCAAAAGCAAGAGGGAGGAAAATACAGCTCTTACCTTTAGGCAAGGAATCAATAGGAGGTAAAGGTTAAAGACTTATACTTACATCTTTACTTATAAAGAGTCATATTTACATCTCTAACTGCCAAAAGATCAGTGCCTGAAGTTTCACCTAATTTTTTTTATTACAATAATGTAGTATATTAAGTCTGCAAAAACAGCTCTTAGGCTCACTACCTGTAGTAGTTCTTCTGGAAACACTATTCTTATAGATGGCAGTAAAACTGAATTTTAGTTTAAGAAAACCCTTCAGTTTTTCTTTTGCTAAAACTGTTACTGTCATCTTACAGCCAAAATTGTATTACAGAACTAAGAAAATGTTGAAAAAAGGTGCTGTTTTACTTTATGCTAAACAATATTGAACTGCAGACACCCATCAAAAGATGGTCCTGCTCATGTTTCAGCTCCAGTCAGTCAGTCTCACGCTCTCATTTGCTTCAAGTATAGCAATACAGCATTTATACAACTTCAGAGCAAGCAAGATCTGCACACTAACTGAAAACTAGTGCTCGCCATCTTTAAAAACAAAAAAGAAAACACCAAACAAAACCCAACCACAGGTCACTCCCAAACCTCAAAACACCTCCCCACTCCCAAATGCAGTCTTCTGTCGGACCAGCAAGATCGCCTCATGGTCACACAGTAAATAGGCTGAAAGCAGCAAGAGAGGGGACAAACACACAACCAGGGAGCCAGGGAGAAAGGAGAGAGATGAAAACCATACTGTGAAATTTCACCATCATGCAAACACATATATGTTAATATTTTACCTTAAACTAGAAATCTGCAAGTTAAACAAATTGCTTAACATTTTTCATACAGAATTACACAGTATTTAGAAAAGAAATGTTTCCATCTCTGTAAAAAGTTAAAATGCAAAAATAGGTTTACCAGCAAAATAAAGCAAGCAAGCTGACTAATTATGCCATACCAAGTACCTGTTTTCTGCAATTGGAAAAAGTGGATTTCAGAGCTTTTTAATATATGAAGTAAAATGCAGTGGCAAGTGAGACATGTAAGACTGGAATGCCATTGGGTTAAAAGTCATTTGGCATTAGAAAATGGTATCAGTTTTTTAAATTACAGGAAACAAATATTAAACTTCAATGTTTGTCAAAAAGAAATTAAATATTTGTGCAAATAAAGACAAAAGACCATCACATATTAAACATACAATTTAGAGAACATATTCTACTTTTAAAATGTGCTTTTCCCATAATTATTTATTTCTAGGATAAAATTCTAGAAGTACTTTAAAACAAAATGAGAGGTTTTACTCGTTATGCGAAGTGGGAAAGTCTTTCCTCCAGTAGTTCTCTTATCTTACCTGTATCTTCAATGAATTGCACACATTTTTCAACAAACAGAGGTATCGGTTTCTCAGGTGTAACCAGATCCTGTAGTGGCATCCCAAAGTAATTACTTTCCCAGTTTCTACGGATTGGAGGATTGAATGTCTTAGTTTTCTTTTTTGGCTACAACAAAACAGAGTTATTTAAGTAATATTCAAGTAGTATTTTAACTATTGTTAGTTAAAATGTAGTATATATATATTGCAACTATTCAGTAAAAACAAACAGATCATACGTCTATCAGACATTAAAATTCCTCTATGGCAAACTGAATAAGAGCGTACTTTTAAAATAGCAGACGTTAGATAAAAAGCACTCAAATAACTTCTAATAGATTTGGTCATTTTTGTACCACATTAGGAACAGGATGACCCAATGCACCAGTAATTGAAATACCATGGGAACAAAAATAAACACGCTACTTGTTTAGAGTGCTACGACAAGACTTTACATACTAACTTTCAGCACCACTCACCAAGGAATCTACATGAATCACATTTGAACCACACCTCTATAGAAATTTTTAGGACAAGATTGTGAGGTGTCATATCACAAAAAAAAATTGAGCGTCTTCTGTATGCATCTTATTAAAGATACTAAATAATCTTCATATTGCAGCTATGCTAGAAACATGATGATGCAGAATGTATAGTAATCAGAGTTGTGTGTATGTCAGAGTTAGAGTTGCAGGCACTCCTATTAAGCATGATTGCTTTATTACAGGCACAGGATTTTAGCCAATAGGAGGTTTGCACCCAATCAAATCTACTAAGATGATGAGTTTCATATGGAGTTTTCTTGTTTGTTTTGATCCACCCCCACCCCCCGATAGAGACTTTTATCAGTTCAACTGATAAATCACCTTTGAATGATTACAAGAATTATATTGTATCAGATACCATGTTTCATCTCTGAATGTTGATGAAAATATTCAGAGATGGCCATATAAAGTAGTCAATCTATTGGCTGTACTGTGGCAACTGAATGAGGAAACTGAATGAACACCACCATTAAAATCTAGCATTTTATCTCTAAGTTTATATACAGTAAGAAGTTAGTTAAAAGCAGTTACTTTTTCATATAAAAGCTCTTCAGCCAACATCTTATAGTACAAAATAAAAGAAAAACAAAAAGCAAACCAGCCAGATTTAAATTTAATAACAAGGTTTCTAGAATTTTATAATTTATAATAAGACTACACCTCAATTAACTATTAAGACAAAACACATCTCCTTTCTATGTTTTACATCTAGAAAAGTCTTGAATTTCAATCTGGGTAAATAAAAAAAAACCAAAACGGTTAACTTCTAGACTTTTGTACCATCAAATTTACTTAATCAGTCCTTACAAACTGCCTAGAACTTCAGGTTAGCGAGGTACATATTCATGATTGACTTGCCCACTGAGAATTAATGAGATGAAGTTGAACTCTAGAGGGAGAAGTGGAAACTACAGCCTAAAGAACATTTCTCCAACCATCACCCTACAGCACCTGTGGAACTTCTCCAACACTTGACAAAAAAATTTGTTAATCAAAGCCTTTCAATAACCTAATTAAACAAGTACGGCTTTTTATGTGGAATGCCTCTTTGTAAGACAGCTTGTGCTTCTTGAAATCAGCAGCAGAGTACCCGTGATTGACCACAGTAACAGAAGGTTAACAAAAAATTAGGCTTATCTTTCAAATTTGGGATTTCTATAAAAGGTTTGGCACTTACAATTTAGAAAGAAGGAACATTTATTAGAGAGTTCTTCAAAACATTAGAAAGAAATTGCTCTCCAGCAATTCATGTCTCCAAGTTTTACATTAACTGAAAATTTAATAAAAAGTTTAGGGGAAAAAAGCTTAGGATAAAACTTTAGGATAAACTTTCATGACTAAAGCAGACAGTATCTGAAAGCATTCTTTTCAACTGTCAACTCTTTGCATAACATTAATCATCTTGGGTAAGATATCAATGGTTCAACCAGTATGTGCCTTCGGATTAGAAACAGCTTTTTCTTCTTTCTTCTCCCCTGCTTTGAAGTCCCCAGTACTCAAACTAGTTCATTGGCCATTTTCTCTTTAGTGGCAAAAACGTATTTATTTACGCAACAAATGTGTCTAGTTCTGATGAGCAGCAGCTGAAAGGGCGAAGTTTAAGCTAAAGGACATGTAAAACTCAGTGAAAACATTTTTGTCAAATGTTGAATGAAAGATCATTTTAGAGATACATACATTAACACAATGAAAAAAGCAAAAACAATTTTTTTCTTTCCCAAGGTGGTCAGTGCATATGCCCACTATCTTAGAATAAATGCAGCAACACTCAGACTGTGCATTTCAGACCCAGCAGACAGAAAAAGACTGTGTGTCTTTGATTAAGACATATTAGCTTAACATAATTAAATACAAACAAATTTTGTTGGTGTGAGTGGAAAGCAGTCTGGTTAAAGGAATAAACTAGGATTTTACAGAATTTTTATGACAATTATAATAGTAAAGAATATTATTATCTATGTAGAATACCTGGAAATTGTATGAAATATCAAATATGTCTGCAAAGCCGGAATAAAGAATGTTTTTCTTTAATAACTGTCCTGCATTTAGAAGAATGGTTGTAAGGGACTAAGTTATCAAGTATGACATTATACACTCAAAAAAGCAGAAACGTTTCTTAGATGAAATGTCTACCTGAAACAATCAGTTTCATCTCCAATTTGGAAAGTGAGAATTTGTCTAAAGAATTTAAAGAAGAATAAATAATAAAAGAATAAAGAAGAAAAGAAAAGAAAAAACCCTGAAGTCCTTTTCAAACTGATCTAGAAGTAGAGTAGAAGAGATGATCATTGCAGGGCTATTCCATAAACATGAAATTAGGATTTCACAAGGCAAAGTTACAATAATAATTTTATCAGCTATTTCCTATTATGTATCATTATGTATTTTGTCTCTCTCCTGTCCAATATTTATTAAAATACCTCTCTATGATTTCCCTTTCTTTCAGGGCATGAGTGGGTAAACTCTTCAATGATAGCACAGATCAAATCTTCCTGGAAATAACACTATCTGCACGATCTTCGCAAAAAAAAAAAACTTTGGCAAATTAACAACAAAACTTTAAGGTATTAAAAAAATACCATGTTATTTCCTGATTTGAGACTTCCATACTCCTTAAGTTGCACGTCTAGACTTCTTAAGCGGAGACCTCGTTCTGAACGAAAAGGCATGTTACTGTGCAAAAGACCTGATCTTTGTCAAAAGATTAACTGACTTCAGGAAAAAAACACAGGTCTTATTTCTAACAAAAATAAGTGTTAGTGAAAGCTTTTTTTTAATCCCTGTTCCCCACTCTGAGAAAATAGCAGCTTTTCTGATCCATCAATCATAGCAGGGAACTTTTAAATCTGCTAGTCAAGATGATGAGTATCGTAATTTTTTCTGTGTAAAATTAACTTTTTAAAGTTCTCTAATGAAACAATATTTAAACAAAAACACTGTTAAACATTAAATTATTAATTTAGTTAAACAGCACCTGAAAAAGGTGAATAATTTCTAAATTCCTAGATTTTGGCAGAGAGATATGATTTTGCCACAGGTATTTTTAGTTCAACTGTTCTGCCCAATACACCTAGTCCCCACGATATGGCAGTCACCTAATACTGCATACAGTGAGCACTCATCTAGGCACAGTCAAAGACAATTTCCTATGCTGCTTCTACATCATAATAAAAGGTCTAATAGGCACCAAGTTAGAGAAGACAAGAACCAGCACAAAAGTTTTGTTAGCTAATCCTAGCAAAAAGCTCATTGTTTCACATACCACTGTTTTATGTTAGTAATTAAAACACAAGCCTAACACCATAAAGCTGAAATCCTTAGTTTTCATATAAATATGTTTTTTTAAAAATTGGTTGCTACACTAATGTTGAGCTTTCCAGCATGGGTT
The DNA here is from genome assembly GCF_965638725.1 of Aptenodytes patagonicus. Taxonomy (NCBI): domain Eukaryota; kingdom Metazoa; phylum Chordata; class Aves; order Sphenisciformes; family Spheniscidae; genus Aptenodytes; species Aptenodytes patagonicus. Next base: position 42,609,949 of record NC_134955.1, on the reverse strand, counting down.
TCACCACTTGCTTCTTGCCAAAGACAACTTCTCTTCATACCCTAACAGAGGTTAATGCCAAACCTCCAGCTCATCCTTAAATATTTTGGCAGGAAAGCATTTTAACTCTGAGAATCCCAAACTTGCCTTGCATTGCTGATACCAAAAGCATTTACCTGAAATATTGCTTTAATTACAGTAGTTTAATCACTGAAACGTGTTGCAAAAATTAGCTGAAGAAGTCCTAATAAAAGACAAGGTAAACATGAAAACATTTATTCTAGCACGGCACAGTATCCAATTCTTGATTTCAAAACTAGAAATATTATTATAAAACACATAAAACCATGAAAATGTAGATTTAAAGTATACTCAAGATTAACCCTCTTGACTGTAGGTAACAGGGAACCAGCTAAGCAGCACTCATCTTCTAGAGAGAAACTAGGCTGAGACTTCAGCCAGCTGCGAGTCTTGAGAGTACAATGCACTTAAATACAACCTTTTAAAATTAACTTAGAAAACGAAAAAACTGCCCAAACCTATCTATCAAACCCCTTTATGGATGGGTGGCTTACTCTAGCAAGTCCTCCCTGTTCAAGAGGGGCTCCCCTTCTTTTTTCCCCCTCTCACTTCCATCCCACCAGAACTACCATCATAATTTATTTATCAAAGGGGAAATTCAGCCACTTCTCTACCTCCCACACACTTTATTACTACTTTTAATACAAAGGAAATTTTCTGCTTGCTTCATTTGCAGTCAGCCCTAGGGTCACAGAGGGCAAAGTCAATATTTTCAGGACTATTAAAATACTTCATAAAACCACGTACCATGAACAGCATTCATTTTATAGGCTTAACAAAGTATTTGTAATCTCCAATTCATGGCTAGCTTGTCAGAAACTATAGGATATATAAATAATGCAGATGACGGTCCCTAACAAGCTCTTTCTTCCCCTCATGCCTTCTGCCATTTTTAGAGTTCCAGCTTGTTACACTAAGTTTTAAACTACAGAGGCTCAAGAAGGCATATGGCTCCAAATATGCATTTTAAGAGTGCTAAATTTGAACAGATGAAAACTGAAACTACAGATTTTGATATTTCCTATACTCAGGGGGGAAAAAAAAAAAAGAAAAATCACTGCACATTCCAGTCTGAAGTAGACAGTGCTTTGCTAAGTCAACCATTGAATTTACACAAGAACAGCTGAACAAAAATGTAAGCTGATCTCCCGCTTGTCACATGTTTACCATAGTCTTATTAAAACTGAGATCAACACACATGGGTTATACAGTTCCTGACACTATTTCAGTAAACAGTTTCAACATAAAATTTCATATAGTTTTGAAATTATAATGAGAGCAAACAAGTTTAAACATAGGAAAATAGATGTCAAACCTGCACTACTTATACTGTGTTCTAAAACAAGTCAGAGTAAGATATGTGAGAATTCGTCTAGGTGCTAGTGGATTTTTCTTGCTGAAATACAGACAAGTTTTCAGATTAATTTAATTTAAAAGGCATCTTACAATCATCTTGGTGTAAAGGAAAATGAAAAGAACATAATTCACAATCTTCTTTGGAAGCAACAAATGTTGTTTGCAAACAAGGTTACCAGGCATAAAGTTTTATAGCGCTGTTTTTCAGATTTAATTTCACAACACAGCTGGAAACTCCAGTCACCAAAAAAAAAAAAAAAAAAAGAAAATCAGACCTTGAATAATGAAACTATTGGTCAAATAACAAATTTAGCGAAACTTTTTCAGATTTAATAATTTTTAAAAATGGCATGTCAAAGAATTGTCACTGGTCAGTCAATTTACTATATTGTTTACAAGATCTCTGTAGATAGGATTTGTTTTCAGAAGTACTTAAAATTTCTTCCATACAAAAAAAAGAAAGATACTCATACTAATCTTATTCCTACTTTTACAAATGTATTAACAAAATAATTCTTCCGTAACAAGGCAAGAATCCTGCAGAATTTATTTCAAGATGAAGCTCTGCCTTTCCCTTTGCAGAAATTTATTCAGGACATTTGCTGTTCTTGATATGCTGGGGAGGATAAAAAGTAAAACAACTATACTTTATAGGAGGGGCAAAAAATACAGCCTAAATTAGACACTCAACGTATCTCAAAGTGTTCACAAAGATAAGAGCTCTAAATTAGATGGGTAAATTTTTAATATTCATCAATTCCATTGTAAAGCTAAATAATAAGGGTATTAATTGTAACTATATGGAATAGCTACAGGTTTCCAGATCAGGCAGGCTTCCTGCTGTACAGGGAATTACTAAATTAAGACAAGGGTCACAAATAACTTGCAATTATTTAATGTAGTAATAATAATAATAGATAAAACAGTAATAATTGATAAATAATTTTAAAAATATTTCTATCAAGCTTGTTTACACATGAGAAGACTATCATGAGAACAATGAAAAGCCACGGAGCACTGTGGTTTGGGCCTCATATCAATGCATAAACTGCATGACAGTTGCAGCTTTAGGGTTACTGCACACACATGAAGAGGTTCCTCCTGTCTGAGATGTAAGAAGGCTTCATCCAGCAAAATCCTTATCATCCAGGAATGTTCACTGCCCTTTCACATCCTGAAATTCTCTGCATTTTCTCTCTGTTGCTCCGTATCTCCAAACTCATCAAGTTGAACTGAAGACAAAATTAATTTATTACATGGCCTGCAAGGCTGCTGCTTTTAAAGAGACTGGTGTGTACGAACACACAATAGTATTCTACACTAGACCTTAGTATTACAGTGTTAAAGATTCTAATAGAGATAAGTATCTACTTGTAGTTCCCACTTGCAATTTTTGAAAAAAAGACACGGAGATGAATGAGCACACATCTCAGCTGGAGAGGCCTAACTTGGCAAAGTGGAAGCAGCTGAGGTAAAGTTGCCTATGAACACTGTGCCTAGTTCCTCCAAGTTTGTAAACACTGGTAAGGAAAGAAATAATCAAACATAGAAAGCATGTTGACATAGGAGAGAGTTTACTGTGGAAAATGCACTTAATCTGAGAGATAGTTTGCATAGTAACAGCAGAAAGGATGAGGTGCTTTTTCATAACAGAAACTTTTACAAAAAAAGTTCCATTGGGAAAAAAAAGGCACATCATAGCTTAACAAATATTGGCATACAACATGCACTTGAAGCTTTCAAGCACAGTGTGCGCACACAACTCCACGCCAACTTGGCTAAATAGTCCTATGACTCTGAAGCCAGTCCGCTTTCTTTTTTCTCCTTCTCTCCACTTTTCTTCATATACTTCCCTACCAGAAAAAGTTTAACAGTCCACTTGTTAACAGCACATGCAATGCCATACAATAATTTTTTCAGAACATTTAGAAACATGGTAATAACATAAAATAGGATAAAGGTGGGTGTATCACAAGTTAGACCATGCTAGACTGATTCATCCTTCTCCATTGAAAACACGTATTCTTTTCTAAAGGCAAAGAAACTACAATGATCAGTTGGTTTTACCAATCTGGACTTTAGTAAGGTATTCGATGGTGGCATATAGGAAACTATTGTGACAAGTGGAGTAACAGAAACAGGATGATACTCAACAACAAAAAGGACAAAGTCATAGACTAATGGAAAAATCATGCACTGGAATGTGCATGTACTATAATGTACATGTACTATGCATGTGTACTATACGTGTGTGTATGTACTATAATGTGCATGTACTATAAACCACTTGTACTATACGGTAGGAAGTCATTAGCTGGAAATTACCAAGGACAAGAATAGGCCAAAGGTTCCTAAAGTGACAATAACTGCAGCTAATAAGAAGTTGGGTGCAATCACACAGTTGTGTCAGGTAGTAATTTCTAGTACAGATCAACAAACATTAAGATTACATGATGCACTGCTATGACATTATTTGCAATAGCATACACAGTTTCAGTCATCCTCACTCAAAAACATAAGTTCAGAGGGAATTACAAAACCTTTTTTAATCTTCTAAAACTCAGGTCAAGAAGCAGCCATATTCTGTTCACCTGTTTGGAGGTGACAGACACCACAAAAGGAAACAACATTTCAGGAGAAAGGTTACCACAAGGAAAGGTGAAAACTGGAAATTGCAAGAAGATTCCTCACCAATACAGAGGACACAGAAGTTCTGGAGGAGTTTTACAAAATAGTGAGAATGAGGGGATAAAAGTTTTCAGAGGAATTATTTCTGTGATAATTGAAAACAGTGCTCAAGGATGGTTATTCCAGTTCTGACTACCAGTATATAGAAACAAGATCTGAGAACACAAACACACTATTATGGACAGCAATGGGCAAATAATTCCGACCAAAGCACGCTTACTTAACTGGTCTGGGTTTCAAATTGTTTAATTTCCTTTGGTAGTAAGCAATGTTAGAAGACCTTGCAAGTAACTGCTCGCCACAGATTTGTCATTGCTATACTTTCCACAGTAAAACATTTTAATTTATGCTTCTGAATAGCAACAAGTATAACAATTCTGAGTATTTACTTCTGCCTTTAATAACATGTGTTCACGATAGATTTTAAAGAGTTTGGTACATATGCATTAGCAGATCAGTCAAACTACGGCTGTTAATTTCAGTGTTGTAAAAAGGAACTGTTGTTTTTCCTATTCTATTGTTTGCCAAAACTCACTCCCTCCTTCCCATCAATTTTTTACTTGAATCCTATGATCGCTCTACACCCATCCCCCGCCTCCCTATATCTGTCCTACTGCCCATACCTTTATATGAATTCATATTGTAAGTTGGGAGACCGGGGTCTGAAAGCATCAGGATAGAATGAGCATCCTTCAGGCAAGGTCATGTCTCTTTCTTGAAACACATTATCCTTAAATGTTTTCTTACTCTGGGCCTGTCTTTAAAACATTTTCCAGAACCTCCAAGAGGAAAGTAAATAGCACTTTAAGAAACTTTCACTGTGTTTAACTTTAAAGTAATTGCCATAAATGAGGGGAAAAAAAAGCCAAACCCAAAAAACCCAAAACAAACCAATGCCCCCCAACGCAGTTTTTAAAAAAATTCTAAATGTAAAAATCTGCATAGGCAAATTCTGTCTCTACATGAAACCTGCTTTGCATAACTGAAAACTGAAGTGCAAAAACACAAATGACTCTGCATAGGAGCTTTCAGCAATACCATACAAGAAACCCACCCAGAAACACTACATCTCAAACTCCTCAAGCCAACAAAGATGAAAGGAGTATCAAGAATGTTACATCCTATCTGGGCTATTTAAAAAGCAACAGCATGCTACAAAGCTGATTTAAAAAAAAAAAAAAAAGAATTTAAAAAAAAAGACCAAGTTGTAATCTTTGACAGAGACAATGAGGACCTCAGACTTCAAAGGTTGTGTTTTTCCAAACAAATTCATTTTGTTCATAAGATTTCTGTATCTCAGAGTCACTATAATTATAGCAAGAATAGTTACACATGTATCTTATGTTCCCTTTACATACAGCTGAACAATTTAGAAGAAGTATCAATAAGAGCTTTAAGAAATACTCAGAGAGGAATACAAAAGTTTTATTCACCCCTTTCACATTCAAGGGGTCAAAATTATTAAAAAAAAAACAAAAACAGCAAGCAATCTGTAAATAGTGGTGCACTAATATCCCTCACATGGACTAAATAACACTCAGCAAGGAAAATATCATTTGAATCTTTTTTGAGTTTTTGTGATTACAGACTGCTAGCTGCTCATCTAAAACAACACAGGAAAACATGGTGAATTAAGTTCCAAAACTAATAAAACTGCCTCTCTCTTGCAAAAAAAAGTCAACAGTTAAGAAAACCAAAAGAGTATATTACAAACTAGAATGACTCATCACATGAACTGGAACTACTCTCACTTCAACATAATGCAAGTCAACGCACATAGAAGTCACTACTTATCAAAAGCACTAAGCACTCAACATTCTTAGATATTTTGAATGCTTGCAAACATTTTAGATATCAAGTTAAATTTGCTTTCTCTGTCATTACAATAATTTTTACTTCTACTATTAAAAGTTTTCCTGTGACTAATTTGAAAGTATCAGCCCTGGACCACAACTTGCAAGTAAAAAAAAAAAAACCACCAAAAAAACCCCACCCAACAAAACCAAGAGGTACATTAAAGAAAACTTGAAACAACTCTTGTACTCTTCAAGAGCCTTAACCACTACAAAAATTTAAAACAGCCTGAAACTATTGACTCAGGCTGCCTCTTAACAGGCCAAAGCCAAAAGTAGAGGCTTTGGTAAAGATATCAGGGGGTTTCCTGAAACAATGCCAGGAAGATAAGATCCCACTATACTGGGTCTACACAGTTTAAACATAAATATCCAACTTGGAGGAGTTTTCTGTCAACTCAACACAGCTGAGACAGTAGGAAGATTATGAATATTATATTTCAATTTCTATGTAGCAAGATTGTTTCAGTCAAAAGTATATAAATTATTCTTTTTAAAAACATTTAAGTTTCCCAAAAAGAGTAACTTCAAAGCATTTTTAACCGTATGATTTTATACCCACAAGACATCATTATCTATGCTTATGAGTAAGCCTTAAGAAAATTTAGTGCCCTTTAAATCAGTCATGTGTAATTCAAATTACAGCTGCATACTAGGAAATGCAATTCAGAATTTAATCTATTAGTAAAATTTAACTATGGTGTAGTGGAACAAAACTTATTTCTAAATGCTATTCAAGTACTATCAGATTTAAGCTAAAAGGGACATTTTTAAAATGCTACAAAAGACAACATTACGAAGGTTGACTTATTTTGAGACAAGAAAGAAAGTATCTAACTGACCAGGTACACTCCTGATTTAACATTAAACAAAAACTATATGCAAGACAATGATTGCTAGCCTAAAATTAAAATCTAAACTATAAATAGTATACATCCAGTACCTATACCACAACACTACCTTGATATAATAATTTTTAAGACAGTAAGTCAAAAAATAACTATCAAGCATAAAGATCAAAATAAAAGGTGGACATTTTCCAAGCAGAATATCACATTATTATTTAGAAACTCACACTGGGCAGGCATTTTGTTCCCTTTATTTTGTTTGATTAGAGAATTGTACAGGTAGCACAGCTTTCAATTTGATTATTTGCTTGCCCGCACCAGGAAAATGCAGCAGTCAGTAAAACCACTATACAAAGTTTCCTTTTCATGCTCGTTTTAGAGTTCCAGGCAAACAACTGAGAATTGAACAAGAAACCACCCCTTTCATTCACCAGCCCTGAACTTAATTCCAACAGCCAGAGCTGCAAGAACTGAAAGAACCAGTTCTACCCAAGAACTTATAAAGCAGGTTTTTTGGGTTTGGGTTTTTTTTTTTTGTTGTTAAAAAAAAAAAAAAGATGTTATGATTAACAAAGAAGGATCTGTGAACCAAATTCCGCCTTCACTTACTCATATGGAAGGGAGACTGCACATGTACATACAGGTGAAAAGAACTGAAATGTATTGAACAGCTGATTAAGTAGACAAACCATCTCATTCCCTCAGGTTTGCTAGTTCTCAGCAAGTTAAGTAGAAACTTGGACAAAAATCAAACAATGCTACATCAACATTTTAAAGCACCTGTTTCAAAATAGGGTGCAACTCTTGCATATTTTTACTCTTCCCTTCTTACAATGCACCAGAAGTTGTAAATAAAATTTAAATCATTTGACTTACCTTCTTATCTTCTTTTACTTTGTGGGTTTTCTTTTTCATTTTTTTATCATCCAATTCTTGATCTGATGTAATAGCAGGGTTATCTATGCCACCCTTCCATGTTTCAACAGGTGAAAGAAGTGGGTCTTCTTCACTTCCACGATGTCTTCCTTTTCTTTTAGTTTTAGAAGTGGTGAAAGCCTCATCATCACTTGCATCCGAATGTGTTCTCCTATAATAAGACTTCGCTTTGCTGAACAGAGTCTTAGACTTATATTTGTATTTTGAAGGCCTTCTTTCCCCATGACTTTTGGATATTCTATCAGAAAACCCATTTTCTTCCTCACTTTGGGTATTTATAACAATTGAGTTTCGAACTTTAATAATACGATTCTGACTATCATCTGGAACTGCGTAGATATCATCTGCAAAGCCTTTATGTTTGAAAATAGTGTCAATAGGTTCAGCATAGTTGTCAGATTGGTCTATATCTTCTGGTGGTGCCACAGGCACTCTAGAAGGTTGTTTCCTGGGGTTTTTGCCAATACCTGCCTCAATTGTTTTCAGGAGGTTAGGATCCAGTTTTTTCACATTTGTTCTTGGAACAAGTGGTTTCGGTTTTATTGGAGGAGGCACTTTATGGTTGCGTTCATGGTCATGACAATTGAGTGGTGTACTGTGAATAGGATACTCATTTCCTTCCAAATCCAATCGGTACTTTGAACGGTCACTAGGTGCTGGGAGTAACCTTACATCATCACCAATTGGACTGTAAGGTGGTGGTCCTTCAGTATCATCCTCTGAATCTGGATAATTATAGTCAAGGGAACCTCCTCTGGGAGATCTTGGAAAAACATCTTCACTTGTATGCGTAGTTTCCCTTGTGCTGTCTGACATATAAGAACTTTCAATCATGTTTTTCTTCTCTAATACGTCACTGAAGAACAACGTGAAAACCTCAGTTTGACGATGATATTGAGATAATGAATATAAAGCTGTAAACTTAGCAGTAATCTCTGTTGCTATGTGTTCTCCTTCCGTCATGAGTTCTTTGATTGCTTCATTCTCAAAGAAGTCTGCCTGGCTATCAGTAACAGCCACTAACTGGACAGGAATCGTATCCTGAACTTCAGAAAGAAATGCCCGAAGCATTCCCATGGATGCCTTCCGCTTCGCAGAATAGACCAGTATATATCCATGAACAAGTTCATCTTTCCTTACACCAATTGAAGAATGATATGATAATATAGTTATCTGTATTCGACGCCTCTTTTCACCTATTATTTTATCAAGCATCAAAGAATTATTCTGGCCAGCCTGAGCAGCACTACAGGAGTGAGAGTCAAGGAAGGGTGAAAGAATAAGATCCACACTAAATGGGTCACCACACATCGCACACATGACGATTCTTAAGTCAGCTTCTGACAGATCTTTAATGGTGGGAACTGGACTTACAACATCAAAATTGTGTTTAACTGCTTCCAGTACTCCCCTCAGAGCTTGTTTTATTTGGGTCTCATTAAATTTGCGCGGATATGTTCCCGCAGGCACATCTACAAAAGGACATTGTAATTTATTGGCCAATTGCTGTCCCTGATGTCTCAGAATAGGTAAATTCTTGCTAACGCTGTCCCTCTGGTTAGCCAGTATTAACGTAAATGGAAGATTAGCCATATACTTGTCTCTCCTTATCTGAGATGCTTCAGCCCTTATTTTTGCAATGCACTCCCCAATAAAATTCAGTGATTCAATAGAGTTAAACACACAGAAACAACCGTGTGGTTTGAAGGCTGAGGTCCACAATTGAGTCAACAGGTATGGGGATTTTGCATCAACTGGCCTAAGATCTAGTTCATATATTTTTCCATCTAATGCATATTCATCATCAGTGGATTGTGTCCGAATTTCATTTGCCAATTCTTGTGCAAGGCCATCTTTTCCCAAAATGAAAAGATTGACTTTATCAATGTTGGCACTATCGTGGTATAAATTTGAGCGGCCATGGTCTAGTTGCAGAAGACTGTTGGCAAGTAACTGCTCTACTTTAATGTCCGTGCAATTTTGGCCACTGAGACAAGTTTCTTTAGTTGGGTGATAAACAAATCCTATATGTTTAAGCAGAAGAGATTCTCTATCAGGTGCAAGTTTCTGTAAAGCTTTGTATCTAGGTTCTTCACTCAGAACTGCATGAATTTCACTCATTTTATCTGAACTTGGTGTTGCATTAAGATCCAGGTCATAAAACAGCTCTGAATGTTCAAAAAGCATTTCCTGAAACTCCTCTTTGGCTTTTTCAACAATCTCCCTCTGATGCCTACCATATACTTCCTTACTATCTGCATCAGTAATGTATTTGAATGCTTCGTCCTCCACTACAAAACATAAAACTTCTTCCCATGGCTGTCCAGGTGAAATGAACTGGATTTTCTCAAGAGTTTTTTTGAATTTCTCCTTCATTTCAACCCTCCTTTTTTCAGATATAAGATGCTGCACATGGTTTTGATAAACTTTTTCTGCCTCCAGTGTAGTGAGAAGGTCAAATGGAATCCTTCTGTCATTCACTTTATCTATATGGTCAGTTTCATCCCAGGGCGTTTTTTCAAGCACTACAAAACAGGACTGGAAGTCAGGCCTTTTCTCCATTAACTTCAAGGCTTCTGACCAGCTCAAGTGTTCAATCTCATCAAGATTTGACAGAAGAGTATTAAGGGCTCTTGGCAATGCATTAATGTATTCTTCTTTTCTTTTTCTAATATGTTCCTGTTTAAGCTGCTCTATGTGTTTTGAAAACGTATTTTTGGCCTTTTTTGTTCCTTCCAAATTTATGTACTCTTCATAATCAGGGTGGTTTTTCAGTTTATTACTAACGGTTTTCCAAGTTGCATGATAGTCTCTCACAGTTTGGACAAGTTTCTCGAACTTATCTGTTGCTGTAACAACTAACTGTCTTTGAGTTTTATAGGCATCCAGATAGGGGATTATTTTAGGTTTACCACGAGTTTTATCCATCATTTGTACCAGTGCAGTAAAACATGTCTCAACATTGACGTTGAATCTTGCCGATGTTTCCACTACCACAAGGTTCTTCTTATTTGAAGCAAAGGCCTGAACCTCTCGCAGATAATGATCCACACATTCATCACATTTCGTTGCTGCTATTATTATGGGTTTTTTAGATTTTGAGAGCTGGATATAGAGATTATTTACAAATTTAAGTTGATCATCAAACTTCCTATTGCATCCTTGGCTTACGTCAATGCACAATAAAAACCCATCTATGCTTAATTTCCCTTCAGGCATTTGTTTTTGCTCAAAGTCTTGCTCCAAGCCTAGCTGATCTGTGCAAATGTACATTAGTTTTTCTGCTGACTGCAGTTTGGAGGCAGCTGCACGTTTTATATATGGTTGTAAATTCGTACTCCGATGAGGCAAGAAAGTCTGATCATCAATGAACTCAGTCTGTTCAATTACATGAATTCTGCACTCAACTCCATCCTCACCACTTTGTGTTACGTCACCCCAGTACAAAAAGTGATCGTTGTTAACAACTCTTCCTCCGAAGTCAATTGTGCTAAGCACAGAGGTATGCTCAGGATAATATTCATCTGCTTTTGAACGAACAAATCTATTGCACAAACACGACTTTCCAACTCCACAATTACCTTTATCCTTTTCAGTTCCAGACAGTCCAACAACACTAACAGCATAAGATGGGGGACGTGGCTCTTTATTTTTTGCCATCATAACTTTCCTCTCATCCTTTTGCAATTATCAAGGTAACTGCATGTGGTTTTCATTCTGGAAAGGTTCCTACAAATTTAAATTGTATATCCAGGGTTTCAGAAATAGGTTTCAGTTGTTCTTGCTTTAGCTGGTCATTGAGAGAACCTCAAATAATTAGGATGAGGAGCATCATCTTCCTAAAGAAAACAAAGAGGGGAAAAAAAATTTTAAAGATTGAAGGTATTTTCTTTCTAATATTCATGAGAGAAGAGACTTTAAAAAGCACTTTTGCTTGCTCACTCTGTGAGCAAGCAAACACCCTGTTTTCTGTGTATATGAAAATTTTACCACTGCTTTAAATGAGATCTTAAACTCATAATTCATTCACATTAATGCTATTTATATTATAAATTCAAAAAGAAACAGTTTTTAGGCACAGTTTAATAATAGTTCATCACCTATTTTGATAGGTGATCAGCACACTTAAAAAAAAAACAAACACCAACCCACACCCAAAATCCCAAATTACTGTTTTCCTTCATAGCTTATGGGCACTAGGCACTAGAAAGCATTTTCCTCTACAATAAATACAACAAGAACTCTAAACCCAACCCAATATTCATATACATATACTTCTATTCACACCCATACTTCCACTAGATAGCATGCTTACCTGCGTGAATAACACTACTTTTGTGTGCATTTGTAGGTTTGGTTTTAGGTTTCAGTAAAGAAACTTTCAAAATAAGAAGCTGTAAAACCAGGAAGTTCGCAATGTGGCTCAGCTGCTATTTGCAGAAGTAAACTACTTGATTTGTATACTAAAAGTAAACTGCTTTTAAGAAGTTTCTAACCTGAATTCTACAGAAAAATACAAATATTGTCATACAGATACTAGGTACAGAAAAATAAGACTTATGTCTGAGATTTTAAAATTACAATGTAGTATCACTCTTTCTATCTCTAGAAAAAAACAAAACCTTTTAATGACTGTAAACAAAAACTACTATATCTACACTCAAACTTCCACAGAACTATTACAAGGTTCCAGTGGCTTTATTGAAACTGTCGTCAAGTATAACAATTACCACTAACTCTCAGTTATTAATCAGAAGACTTTGCTTACATACATACTGCAAATGGAAAGATATTTACTGCTTTAGAAACAATTACATTATGAGGAAAACATACAAAATTGAATGGCTGAATGACTGGGCCCAGCAGGTTGTGATCAGTGGCATGAAATCTAGTTGGGGGCCAGTAACTAGTGGTGTACTCCAGGGGCCAATACTGAGGCCAATACTGTTCAACATCTTCATTAATGACTTGGATGATGGGGCAGAGCGTACCCTCAGCAATTTTGCTGATGACAAAACTGGGAGGAGTGGCTGAAACACCAGAGTGTTGCACTGCCATTCAGGGAGACCTTGACAGGCTGAAGACATGTGCTGACAGGAACCTCATGCACTGCAAAGACCTGCAGACTGGAAGCAGGACTTTTCCAGCCAGTTGGCTCCCAGCAGCTGAAAAGCAGCTTTGCAGAAAAGGACCTGGGGATCCCAGTGGACAGCAAGCTGAACACGAGCCAGCAACGTGCACTTGCAGCAAACAAGGCTAACAGTATCCTGGGTGGCATTAGACAAAGTATTGCCAGCAGGTCAAAGCAGGTGATCCTTCCCCTCTACACAGCACTGGTGAGGCCAGACCTGATGCCCTGTGTCCAGTTACAAGAGAGATATGGAGCTACTGGAGAGAGTCCAGCAAAGGGCCGCTAAGCTGATGAAGGGACCAAAGCATCTCTCATATAAGGAAAGGCTGGGAGAGCTGGGACTGTTTAGTCTGGAGAAGAGAAGGCTCAGGGGGGATCTCATCCATCTGTACAAATATTTGGAAGAAAGGTGCAAAGGCAGCAGAGCCAGACTCTTTCCAGTGGCATCCAGTGACAGGGCAAGAAGCGACAGGCACAAACTGAAACACAGGAGGTGCCATATGAACACCAGGAAACACTTTTTTATCGGGAGGGTGTCTGAGCACTGGCACAGGTTGCCCAGAGAGGTTGTGAAGGCTCCCCACGGGAGATATTCAAAAGTCGCCTGGACGTGGTCCTGGGCAACCTGTTCTACGTGACCCTGCTTGAGCAGGGAGGCTGGACAAGACGACCTCCAGAAGTACCTCCTACACCATTCTATAATTTTGTGAAAATATTTTGATAAAAATACTTTTCTCATTTTCTTGGTAAAAAGAAAGCTATCACATGGCACTATAAATGAAAGGTACACACTACTGTACTTAACATATTTGGTTTTACATTTGTGGAGTACAAAATAACAACATAAATATATGTAAACAAACCGGTAAATAGCCTTTACATGAAGGAAAAAGTATAACGAGCATCAATACTGAAATTTTAGTCTCAGTATCTCAGTTTTATTTGTTATGTATTTTGTCATTCTTAGCAACAATTTGTTGAGAATGATACTGTAGTACCTTCCTTTAGCTTTAAAAAAACCCAAAAAACATGTAGGATCTGTCACCCAAAAAGCTTTCAAAATCTGCTTTAATACTTGTAAAACTACTTCAAGACTGCTAAAACATATCTGAGTTTGAAGACATGCAGCAGTAAAAGAAGTATTTGTGTCACTAAAAGTTGCAATAGAAGATAAAAATATTGAAAACTTTTAATATCTTGTATAGAATCAATGCCTGGCCAACAGAGCTTTCCAACTTACTAACACCTAGTAATAGAAAACTGACATTCTGATCAGAAACATAGTGCTTATGTAACAGTATTTGTAATGAAATTCATTGACCAAAATATAAAATAAACCACATATATAAAACCAGCTTTCAGTTACAGAAATCACAGTCAAGTATCATTTTATAACGAAGTATCAATTTCATTACAAAATGAAGAGGAAAGTAAACTCGGTCTAATTTTTATACTTGAGAGTTTTTACGTTGCAAGAACTGAAACTTTTATGCTGTGTTTTAGGAATGATTTTTCTTTTGTTGTTTAAATCAGCTTACTCAAAGACACATTTAGAAAGAGAACCCATATTTTAAATTCTGCTTTTTACTGTTTCCACTGTGTTTTTTATATTCTTAAAACACAGAATTTAGAGCTAACAGAAAATGGCTCTGGGAATAAAAATACTTAGCAAAAGTAAATCCTTCACAAGCAGTGTTTATATTATTACAAATAAACCCAGTGTTTTCTTTCTAAAGCAAAGCTTATCATAGTAGCGTCATTCAAACTATTAGAATGAGAAGTTTAGTCAGCACTTCCACTATAAAATGTTTCCTGTTTACCACAGCACAATACAGATTTGTCGTGGACTAAACTAGAACACAAAAATCTTCATCCACGGGATTATTTCATTTAATCAGGAAGACGCTGTCAATTTGCAACTAGTTTATAAGAAACAATCAATACTTTCAGATACTCTGCATCCTCACTTAGCACAGGTTCTTCCTCCTCCAGCAATAAACGTTTTGTCAAATCGCTACATTTTTAAGTGAGTACATACAAAGAGTAAGGTGAAGTGGGACACTGAAAGTGAAAACAAACACAGTCTCACAGAATTTCTGACATGGAAGATTTTCACCATAGTGGGAGTTGAATCACTAAAGATATTTAAAACCAGTGTGGTTTTCTTTTTTTTTTTTTTTAATACAGTTTCTACTCTGCACTGATTGTACAAAGCAAAGTCAAAGAATGAAATCTATGTTAATTTAGTAATAAACCTGGTAAAAACCTGACATCATAATAGCTTCACATTTAATATGTAATCATTATTAAATTGCTCCCCAAATGGAAGATTTTTCTTTTCAGTATACCACTAATTTAAAGGTACTTTATAGTTTTGTACAGTTTTAAAATATACACACTGGAAATTCATGGTAAGTTAGTTCAGTTATCTTACTTCAATCTGCCTAATTCTGTTATAATAAATTGAAAACAGTCCAATTCATCGTCCCTCTGCCTTCGTCTTTGTTACAGATTCAAAGGAGGGGTTGTTTGATTTCCCCAACTAATTTCAGTCTTCTAATTGAAAATAATAGAGCGTTTCTATGTTTAGAGAGAAATATTCTGAAGAACTATAGAAGACACAAAGCGTATGACATCACTGCAGGAAGAATCTCTGACCTTCTACAGTCACACCATAGGACCTTGTCTCTACAGGCTTTTAGATTTCCAAACGTAGTTATAAAGAAAATAAAGTGTAACATCTTGTTCACTTACTCACCCACCTCCCCCCTTAAACACAAGATTATGAAGACCTAAAGCCCAAACTTACCCTTCGGAAAACAAGGTGCAAAGCAAGATGATTATCCTGCTGTGATCTTCCTGCAGTAATGTCACACATTTAAACAGTGTCCTTCAGTAAGTCCTTCCCTGAGGGATCTGAAAACAAGAAGTAAGATTTGTTAATAATTTCAAAATTACGAAAGCCGAAGTAGCAATTGGAGAAGGTACAACACTTCACCTATGCATGAGGATTGTTTTCCTCATTTTAAACCCACAAACAGAACTCAGAGCTCAAGCCGGTCTTCCTCTAAACTTAGAGGGTTTCAATCCTGTAAACATAGCTATTAATACTTGGGACAGAGAGGGCACAGTTCTTAAGTGACTGTGATTTCGTAAGTTCAACTTGGTATTTTAACAATACCTAGGTTGCAGAAGCATCTTCTGAAAAAAATGAATAAAGTGTCTCAACACACAAAATGCGAGATATAAAAATCACTAAATCACTTGTAGAAGAATTTGGAATTCTAAAATACCTAGAACATAGTTTTGTAAGATGAAGTCGGTATAGTCAGTAAGTACAAAATATATAAAATGAATATATGTCTAAATACATGTATGTACTTTTTTCTAGTAATAAAATTTATAGTCTACCTCAAAACACTTTTACCTGTAGTACAGCATTTCTAAATTAAAAGGTCTCACAGACTGTGACAAATCACAAATTGAAAGCATAATTATATTTGAAGATTGTGAATTCTCAACAAGGATACAAATTATTAGTATAACCTTGATAAGTGTTGATTTTATGGCAGGGATGCTGCTACAAAATAACCCAAAATGGAACTCTCTTCCACAGAACTTCTTCAATCTGCATCCACACAAAACTCAAGACTTTGAATGTCAGGACAGTGATGCATATATTAAGATGCAGAAAAGGAAAGGGACTTGAGGCACTTGCACTGGATCAGTCACCATCCCTGGAGGTATTTAAAAGACGTGTAGATATGGTGCTTAGGGACGTGGTTTAGTGGTGGACTTGGCAGTGCTAGGTTAACGGTTGGACTTGATGATCTTAAAGGTCTTTTCCAACCTAAACAATTCAATGATTCTATGATGCAAGCCACTTTTAACTGAGGAAAGGTGTCATTTTTAAGCAACATGCAGCACCATGCTCCGTATGTGCTAAACGTAACATCAAGAAGGTATGGCAGAGCTTTTTCTTGTTTTGTCACTTAAGATTATATTCTTAGTAATTCCACTTTGCTTTGGGAATAGTATAGCTAATTGAAAAAGTCTAAGCTTTAGAAAACTTTCTTTTGGACAAAAAAGGTTCAGCAATAGTGATAAGCAATATACCAATACCACAATAATACTGTAATTCTCAACTTGTGGTACAAAACAACACCAAAATCATTAGGCAGCAGGCTATTAGTCCTGCACTAACTAAGCCTGGCCTAGCTGCAAAGCTAAACTCTATCACTCGAAAAAAGACAGGCGGTAAGTCACACTCCCTGCCCTTACCTCCTAGCTGTGGCACTCCTCTATGTCCAGAGCTAGGTGAGAACAAAGCAGATGCACGTGAGGAAACAGCCTAACTATGCGACTCTGACGAAGAGTATGTGGAAGAGCAGACAGACCGAGAGAAAAGTGTCTCTGCCTGCAAGAATGCATCTGGGGCTTGGGGGAGGGGGACACCAGCCATTTTGCAACACACACTGCCACAAGAGAAAGCTCAAAGACAGGCCCCCACAAGATCAGCTAGAAGCATTAAGAGGCCAGAGAAGCCCTATTTTCAAATACATGTCTCCCAAAGTCTTCTGAGCTGAATTCTAAACATTAGCATAGAATGCCATATTATTAGCAACTAATAAATACTAAAACAGTTATCATATATCATTATTTAGTAATTGCAGCTGCACAGGAACTTGTAGATGTGTCCATAGCCAAGAAAATCACTTACAGAGAAATAGTGGGTATTTCTGAATACCTTCCGAAATTACTTTCCGAACCTAAAAATGTTTACCATCTGCAGACCTAACATGGCTGAAGCAGAAATATTGTCTGAAAGACTCTACAGAACTGCTCATGACCACAACAATTAAAGCAGCTGCAAACAATGCCAACAGGGAAAGTAAGAGTGTTTTCCTGCAGTCCTTTACTCACTCTGTAATGTTGTCTAGATGCAACAGTTTATGGACCAGTATTTTTCCGGGTTAGATTAAATTACCATAGTCTTCTGACAGTGTTTGTAAATTAGCTGGTCAAGCAAAGAAAAGCATACATGAGGCCATCACAGTCTAGTCTGATTTGCAGGGTATATGAATACACCAACAGAAAGTTACTGTGACCTCTACAGCAGATCACAAAGTAAACTCAAACACATTAGATATCACTGAAATAGTTTGTAGGATGACTTTCGAATGCACAGCACTTTCAAATATCAAAGACCACGATTCCAAGGAAGTTACAGCTCTGGATTCAGGTTACTGCTGACAGTAAGTTTTTATACCGAGTCATCCCTCACTTCACACCTTCTGAGGACCAAAACTTGGCACTGGAAAATATTTAGTATGGTATCTGAATTCCAAGACCTATCAGCACATCCGTAATTACAGCTCTACCCAAAACATACCATAATAACAATTCAACCATTTTCACTTCAAGAACCAGTAAAAAAAAAAAAAAAAAAAAAAAATCTAATGTTGATGTAGCTTAAGGTAATGTTGTTACTTCTCATTCAATATTTACCAAGAGGTATCTTTTTCACTCAAACAAGCATAAGAAATCTTCTCTTCGTATCAAAATCCTTTTTAGAAACTAAACCAGATATGGAGTATACCAATGTCATCTTACTGACAATTTCAATTCACCAAAGTCTGTTGAGGTCCTAGCCACTTAATGTGTCCTGTTCTCTTTACTAACACACCAATATTCTTGCCTTCACAAGTGCTGGTAATCTTAATTAAGTAACCGTACTTGAAATCTTATTTATAAATAAGGGTAAATACAATGCTTCCTGGTAAAATTCCGCAAGTACCAACCTACACTAGGAAAAAAAGATTCAGATTGCTTATCAGGAAATAAGCTCAATCAAGAAATAACAAGCTAGTAAAGGACAATGCCTTGAAATGTCTTCCGTAGCGATACTCTGACTGAAAAGGAATACAGTTTAAGTGGTATGGTGATTAGTCATGCTAGGTAAATGAAGGATGAGAATGGATTACCCCAACCGCTGTTCATTTCAGATTCAGTTAGTATGATGGCCAACTACCATCCCTAAAGGAGTTATGTAGCCTAGACAATTCTTTGCATACAAAAGCAAAGTAATCAATTTATAAAAAAAGAGAAAAAAACTGACTGCCCAACTTTGTATTACAGATCAATGCAAAACTGTGTTTAAAAACAGAAGTTCAAAGCTCTTAGTTCTTACTAAGTTTACTAAATTTCTCCTATTAATAACAATACTCTGAAGACCTTCAGTGTATTACCCAAAATTAAATCAAGTCCTAAACTTTATTTCTAAATTCAAAACAAAACATCATTCTTTAGCTGGAATCTAGCATTCCAGGGGCACCTATTATCATTGTTGCTGTTCGCAAAAAACAAACAAACAAAACCAAAAAAAAAAACAACCTACACAGATCAAGGTAATATAAACAGCTAAACTGCAAAGGTTCAAATTATCATCACTGCACTAGTCTGAACTTAGGCCTCTCGAGTTACTTATCTACAGATTTCTGAATATCTGAGAGCATTCAATATAGGTTCAAAGCCTATATTTTAACAGCAAAGGAAATAGTACAAGTTTACAGGAAAAATAAATCCTTAATTATTTTCGCACAGGAGAAGCTCCTACTAAAGACATGCATACTGCTCAGAGAAGCTTCTTAGTGCAAGACTACCTGATCAGGCTTATTTACAAAGTTATTCAGGAATAACACAAAAGAACTAGTGGAGAAATTTTACAAAGGGGATCCAAGAAAGAACTGATAAAAACAGAAGAAAAAGGAGCAGATGAGGAAGAAAGGATGAAGGTAAGGACAGAAAAAGGGCTAAAATGCAAAAAGAAAAATTTACA
The DNA here is from genome assembly GCF_965638725.1 of Aptenodytes patagonicus. Taxonomy (NCBI): domain Eukaryota; kingdom Metazoa; phylum Chordata; class Aves; order Sphenisciformes; family Spheniscidae; genus Aptenodytes; species Aptenodytes patagonicus. The sequence continues at coordinate 42,590,239 of NC_134955.1, read as the reverse complement.
TCCTGGCAGCAGCAACTTCAACAAATTTCACTGATCCATGTATCTGGATCAGTTCGTGTTATTTTGCCTGATGAGGAACTGCAGTATAGACACCGTAAGTTTTGAGACTTAATTCAAACAGTAGTTTGTTGTTTGACCTTGTACAAGCCATATGTGTAATTTTTACCTGTGTAAAATGAGAACACTGGTTATCCACTTCTTTTTTAAACTATGAAACGAGCAAGTGAAAAGCCGTATGTAAGCAACAAATAATATTCTGCATAATAATTAGCTAACTTAAATAAACTAATGCCAAGATGCAACAATATACACATTTCCAATATTGTGCATGCAGGTATTGGAATTACTTTTTTTTTTTCAATTTTTTTTACTTTTTTTTTTTTTTGCATTTGCAAACGTTCTTCTGTTATGCTGGTATGTCAATTGATGCAGAATTGCAAAAATGTGTGGGAATTGTAACTCAAAGCCAAAGAAACAACTCTAATTTACCACAAAACTTAATGTGCAGAACTAGCCACAGATTAATTAAATCGGCTTTCGATAGGTGTTAGTGACTAGAAAAGCACAGTTACTACTCAAATTCAAAATAACTTCACTACAATTGCTTCAGATTTTCCTGCGAGTAATTTTGAACACATCTTTCATTATTTCATTAAAATCCATAAATATCAGGAAGTGATGAGAGGGTTCAAACAATAATCTGTAAAGTGTAATACCCTTAACAGTACTTTTTAAAACTGATGGAAAAACCCAAGAATATTCCAGCTCACTTACACTGACCTTTAGGCCAGAAGTTCTCGGGGGAAAAAAGAAAAAAAAACCAAAAACAAAACCACCAAACCAAAAAATGACTAAGAGTATTGTGCACCCATTCAATTAGAAATAACACAGATACAGGGGGGAAAAAAAAAAAAATCTTGACAGTCCTAATACAGAATTCCCAGTGTTACTGGGACTACCCGAAACTAAACTTTTTCTTATAGTTATGAGTACGGTGGAGTACTTTAAAAACAACGGTCAAACACAGCGTTATTTACCTTAAACACCTCGTTAAAGCGAACGGGCAGAGCCATTGCGCCCGCCTGCGGCAGGCGGGCCCGGCCGGCCCGGGATGGGCGTGCTGACAAAGCCCCCTAGCGGCGGTGCGGCGAGAGCGGGGAAGGCGTTCTCCCCAGAACGGTGAACTCTCTCCCCGAACAACGCAGGCTCCTTTGGAAAGCATTCTTTCGTTATCACGTAGCAAGAATGCATCACGGGCTTTACTCCCATAGGTACGTCACGTCCATAAATGCGGCTGGTTTCAGTTTGCTCACCGACGTAACTATGCCAGCAGAACTTAATGCCGAATATTTGGCTTCGCAAACTTCCATTCTTTCAGGAAAGGTCAGAGAGCATCATCCCTGAAGGATGCCTTACGTGTGTAATCTTAAGAACACTCCATGCATTAGTCTACTAAAAGTAGTGACGTGAAGTGTTTTGAAGTTTTATGCAAAATATTCCTGATGGATGCCAGGACATGGGATTTCTCTACTGTTAAGAAAGTACTTTTGGAAGTCTTAAGATACCGTCAGCATCCTTTTAGTATCTTTATTAAACAGAATGGAATTATTTTTGCACCGTCTACTCAAATAACAAGTCCCAAAGGGGAAACTTATACAGAACAATCTATTATTATGATCAGTGCTTTTTTTTCCTGCAAAGTTCACACACAGAAAAACACCTACGGCTTTAGGAAAGCACATTTTATCTTTAACCTCAAAAACATGCGCAGCATTTCATTCTGTTAGTGCTAAATATAGCATTTTAAAACAATTTAGTCTGAGCCTAAAGTATTTAATTGGATTATGTTACACGTGCAACACCTTAGCTAAAATAAAGTCCAATACCAGGGAGTGGTAGGCATTTGGTTGCAATTATTCACATTTTTACATCACTGGCAGCTGCTTTATATAGGGATACGTTAAAGAAAAATGCATACTATTTAAGCTCAGTATTTTCCAAGCTTAAAAGCAACTTGTTATACTAAAACAAGCTAGGGATAATGTAACAAATGCTTAAACAATTTCTAATATTTTAAGTGCTATGGACTCTCTTAAAAAACTACTGTATTTACACCATACTTCCCAAGCTCCAGTAGCACTGAGTTTCAGAAGAGTACTATAAATAGAATTTTAAGAATTTTAGCACTTTTAAAACTAATTTTCAAAGAAGCGCACAGGAAAATAAACCCTTATAAAAATGCACCTGGATGAATATTTGTAATATGCTCGTTTCAGATATGTACTATAAATTTTAAATATGTATGGGCTTTTTGAGAAAGCACTTAACTCTGGTCACTAATGTCACTGCTGAAAACAGCTGTCATGTTGAAGAACCTTAGGAAGGTAAGAGCACAACAGAAAAAAGCTACCTTTTAATTCCTCGTTCATTTATGAAATAAGTATACAAGTATCAGTGCTGTAACTGGCTTCAATGCACAGGTTTAAAATGGACGTCCAATTGACCAGCAAATGCTGTTCTCTCTTTACGGTTTTTACTCTGCAGTGTAGAGTTTTTAAATTTCTTTCAAGGATTTTTATTAAGAAAAAAAAAAAATCCTCCAGTTATCTGCACGACACTAAACTAAAGAATACACACATACCCCCACAGGCCTATTTTGGTCTAGATTAAAAACATCGCCCTCCTACTTATTAAGGAAATATTCCACGCTGATATCAAAAGCGATACAGGGGAGGGCAAAAGGGGGGTACAGAGAAAGGGTGGGGTGGATTCGGGGGGGGGGAGGTGACAAGTACATCTTCCTTTTAAGTAAATGGTCTTTCTTCTATTTTTAATTAACACAGTGTTTTATACTCCTTATGTCCTATATTTACAGCACCGTGGCATTATATCTGTATATCCCTGGTGCTTTTCCTTGGGTGGAGAGAGTCTAAAGGTTACGCTGGTTGAAGGGATTCAAAATGCTTGAAAGCTGCAACACTGCAACTGGCTACCCTATTTCAAAGCCTTAAAATCCACCTGGTGGAAAAACAGAAATGCACACACATCATTAGGAGAGTGAAGTTTTCTGAAATTTAATATCGAGCAATATTTGAAGGTGAAAGGAAGGAGGAGGAGAGGAATTGACAACTGTTCAAATTTAGTAGAGAAGGAAAAGAACAGAGAAGACGAGAATGAGTAGAAGGGGGCGATAAGGAGGAAAAGAAGTACAGAGAAATGAGAAGAGAAAAGAGGGGGAAGAAAGGGCAGTGGGAATGGAAGAAGGGAGGAAGCTAAAGGAGCAGGGGGAAGAAGGGAACGAGGAAGGAAGAAGAGAGGAGCAGGGAAGCTCCCCTTCCTGCCTTCCTCCCTCCCTGGAGAGCCGTGACCAGCTGGCAGCCTCGTACAGCAGGCTCAGACCCTCCCATTGCTCAGGCCTTCATCACCTGTCTGGGACCAGGCACTCCGCTCCCTGCCCTTCCTGCCTCCCCTCCCTCGCGTGGAGGGGCCGAGGGGGCAGAGCGGGGAGGGAAGAGGGGGGGCCGGCTCCCCTCTCCCCACGCCAGCCCCAGCCCTTTGAACTGGTTACAGCCAGCGGCCGCCGCACCAGCTCGCCGGGCTACAGCCGCCTCCTCCCCCCGCTCCCCTCCGCCTGCCGGGCCGGCCGCCCCGCTCCGAGCCGCCGGGCCGGGCGAGCTCCCACGGGACCGGATTCCTCCCCTCACCTCGCGCCGTCGGGATCCGGCTCCTCGGCGGCGGCGGGAGCGGCAGCATTCCCGGGACGCTCTCTCCACGCCGGCGCCCCCGGCGGCTTTTCCTCCCCGCGGGGCTCTCTCCGCTCTCCGGCCCGCAGCTCCCGAGCGCTCCCGGCCGCCGCAGCCCCGTCCCACCTCTCCGTTCCCTCCCCGGCGCTCTCGGCTCAGTAATGGCGGCCGCCGAGCTTCCCCGGCTCTCGCTTCGCTGACGGAGTCTCTCTCTCCCCCTAACTTTACCTCAGCAGCTTCCCTCCCCTCCCCCCTCCCTCCCGCCGCCGCGGCTCAGCGCGCGCCCGCCCGGCCAGCTGCGCGTGCGCGGGGAAGCGCCTCTTCCTGCTGCCGCTGGATTCCCTGGGAAGCCTGGGAGAGTGCGCGCGGCCGGCCGCCAGCTGCGCGCGCACGCGCGCCGCTCCGCCTCCCCTCCCCTTCCCGGCCCGTGCGGGCACGCGCGCCGGGCGCCTCGCTTGTGCCCCGGTGGCCGCATGGGTAGCGCGAGGAGGCGGGAGGCGGTGGGCCATGAGTTCTAGTCCCGCCTGGGACAGCGAGGCAGGTCGGGACCGCCGCGGCGCTCCCTGCGTGAGAGCGGCTTCGAGGTGTGGCCGTCCACACAGCGCGTTGGCGACGACGGGGCTTGTTGCCGGCTGCGCGGAGGGGACAGAGACAGCCGGAGGCCAGGCTGGGGTCCCACCCAGCAATGGTGCCTCCAAGAGAAGAAAATGGCGGTTGGCTGGGACAGAGTCGAAAGAGGCCAAAGTGCTGCCTTGGTCAGCTCTCTTTGCCCACTTATCTCTTGCCAGGCTGCCTGTAACTTTTCACAATGTTTCCCAGGTTTAGCCTGTGTAACGCAGCACTTCTTTCTTTTTTGAATCGTTAAAAAGTGAGGACTGGCAGCAGAGCCCCCTCTGGGGCCTACAGATGTAACCTGCACGTCGCCTGCGAGGGAGGCGTAGGACATTGCTTCACAAACGATACCAGCCACCTTGACAATTCAGGAGTCAGATTAAGCAACCAAATGTAATGCACGCTTTTCAGCATTATCCCTACATGCCACCATTTTGCAGGTGGCAAATCCCTCTCCCACTCTCGGAGGCCTCCTGGGTTGTAATTAAGGCCCGTGAAGCACTCACGGAGTGATGGTGTTGTGAAGCGGCCAACACCGGTGTTTGTGCTTCTGCCTTTGGAGCTGGGTTTCCACAGGCAGTGGTAGGTGAGGCATGGGACGCAGCGAAAAAACTAGTAAGTAGGTGCTAATCTATTCTATCCACTGCAGGGGTCAGGGCATCTGTGGGCATCATGCATGTACACCTTATTTCTGCATACGCAGAAATACATAGTCTATGCATCATTTATTGCTAAAGATCATTTTCACCTATACCTACAAAGGAACAAATATTTTACTAGCAACCTTATTCCTGGCACAGTCCAGGTTTTGAGTGTTTTACTTGTAACCATAATATTTAATAACAATATGGATCGTTCTGTGCAATTTTACATATTGCATGCACATCTTCAAGTTTTACATCTGAAAATTAGGAAATTAAAAGGTTTAAAAATTCAGACCCTTTCTAAAGACACATTGCCTATAAACTTCAATTTTTGAGAAAATTCTAACTAGCTAAACCTTTTTGTGCTAAATTTGAGCAAACAGCCTTGTGTGGACGCTGCCTTTCTTATAGAGAGTATTTCTAGAAATACTCAACGCAGGTAGGTCCACACTAAAGAGATGTAAAATTATTTGACACTGTAATCGCAGCATCTGCTCAAGACTTTGCAGTCACATCCTAGTTCTCAAAAAAAAAAAGGCAAGCTGAACAAGCCTAAAATCAGAACTTAATTTTAATTTGAATTGACTGATTTTGAGTTTCTTGGGGTTTTTTTTGTTCAAAATGCATACCTTGGTGTATTAAAGCCCCATTTCACATTACCAGAATCAAAACCTTATGTTCATATGAAAAAAAATCTTTTGACATTTCTTAGCTTAATAAAATAGAAATTTAACGGAGTGAGATCTGTGTCCTTCTGAAACTCTGCATAGGTATTAATTACCTTAAGCAGTTAATATTAATGAATTTTCATAAAGTTCCATCATGTAGAAGACTTTTCATGTAGAAGGCCTCTCGTGTAGGAATTGATTGTATCACTTACTTTGATTCTGATCTGAGTCAAAACCCTCAGCAAAGCAAGTAGGCTTACACAGGTATAAATGTAAAAAAAAAAAAAGTTTAATGAAGCAGGACATGAGCTTGGGAATAGCAGGAAGCCTTTCCCAGCCAGCTCAAACCTGAAGCATGCAAGGACAGCAAGGAGTGCTTTGGTTAGAAGCAGATGGCAACACCATTACTTACAGGGAGGGTGGAGGTACTCTCTCACAAGGATGCATAGCAACTGGATGAAAGGCAACAGGCGCAAGTAGCTTCCCATGATGTTAGTCCCCAGCAGACACCCATCGACCCCAAAAGCAGTCCTCGGTGAAAGAAAGGAACAGGTTTCCAGGCAGATCAGCTAATTCTTCTTCCTCTGACCCTAAATATTCCCAAAAAAATTAATATAATAGAGGAAGACTGTAAAGTCAGAAATGGATTTTCATATAGATTTTCTCACTTCAGATCACTGCAATAAGAGGAAACTGATGTGCAGAAACTCCATTTGCTTGTTGCCTTCCAGAAAGCATGCAAAGTTCTGGCAGGCTACAGTAGGCAGCTTGCTATAATTTCGCAGAGCTTATTAAATCTTTTGATTTTGGATAAAGCTACAAAAAGTCAAGAATTATGGCCAATGAACCAGCAAGCAGGGTTATAAGCAGATTTATGACACAGTGTTTTTCCTAGACTCTATTAAATTTATAAGCTTTGCAGTTTAATGTTAACTATTGGGTAGAGATATACACATAGCCCATTTCAGATGCATATTAAGAAGACATGCAAGATTTATAAAGTTTCACAGGGAAAGTGGTGAGAAAATTGCAAATCCATGAGAAAACAGTAGACATACGGTTAGTTTTGTGCCCTTGTGAGAACACAATACTTGGAGCTATAGGGCTACTTAAAGATTTCATGTCACTAATGAAGCAATAAGATAAATGAAAACAACTTGATCAAAGTATTTTTAATATGAAATTTTATTAAAATAGTTCAGAAATATTTGTGAAATCTTTTCTGTGACTGAGAAGAATACAGGGAGCATTATAACTTAGAGAAGGCGTAAAAATAAAGTATAATAATGAAATCCGATTAATAATTTAACTAGGTCAGTGTTTTGTTAATTATACAGAAAGACATTTCAGAGAAATGTTTTAGTAAACCTTGAGAAACTCAGAAGAAAGTCATTAATGATGTGCAACGTGTTATTTATAATGACTGTTGTTATTTGAGCCTTTATCTGTAGCAGATTTCCCCTTAGAAACACCCTAATGCTGCAAGGGCTGATTATAAACACAAATAAAGTCAGCACCTTCTCGATATCTAGAAGCCTATGCAAGGCGAGCAAAGAATGGATAGTTTGCTTCTGTCTTTCCTTTTGGACAGCAGGGGCCTAGGAATAGAAAACAACAGCAGCAGCAATCCGCCATTTCCCAGCCTCTTTCTGTCTCTTTCATTAAGCAGGGCCAAACGAGAGAAAAGTTCATATCTCACTTTCTCCATGCTTCTAGAATTAGGGGATTTCAAACCACAAATCAGATCAGCAATGCACACACTTCTCTTGGGTACAGCATTTTCTTAATTGCCTTCGCTCTTCCATCCTTGCTTTCTTTACACCACTTGGAAGTGCAAAGCAAACAATCTTACCAGTGTACTGAACCAAAAATCAATGTGCTGTTGTTGGTTGTAGAACATGAAATCTGCACTATTATTTTATCACAAGCTGCTTTTCAGACCTCTTCCCCAACATCCCTCATTAAACAGCAGAACTGCCAGGTCTGTCTCACTTCAAGGAAAAGGCACTGTTTTGCATAAAGTTTAAGAATCAATGTTACAGCGCCTTCTCTGTGAGAAAATCTTCACACACTTTGAAATTGTTCTACTATTTATGCTCATGTTAATTCATTGCATTGCATGTAAAAGCATTTGTATGCAGGAAGAGAGGGCAAAATAGAAGCGTAAATACTTAAACCGTCATCTCAAATTATTAAGGAAAACCTGTTTGGTTTCTAATAGGAATCATTTAGATAAATGCGTTCACTTACTAAGAGACCCACATCACTGCATAATTCCATGGTGTTAAGGGGAAAACTCACCAGCATTATTGGTTTCCTGATTGTCAGTACACCTGACAAAACAAATAGCAGGTAGAATATTCCCCTTTCTTTACCTTTCTCCTAATCTCCGCCCTTGTGCTTGTTTGGGGGTTCGGGTTTTGGGGTTATGTTTTTTTTAAACATCTTTTATTCATTTTGAAATTTAATACTACATTGATCACCATTTTTGATTAATTTGGATGATCTACCATTTCAGAAGGAACGTCAGGAGCATGATCAGTGATTGCACTGAACCTGGCTTATGCAAAATCAAGCATTTTTTCCCTGCTTTACTCTTTCTCTTAAGGATTCTTCACATAAGTACAAAAAGCTATTAAAAAACAATCAATTAGTCGTAGATCACTGTGTGGGTTTCTAGAAGTCAATTTTTTCGGAAATAAATTATGGAAGATTTTCTTCCCTTAAATTTTTATTGACTTCTTGTGCAGCAGAATGCTATTTTATCTATTGAAAACTGAAATGTAAATAAGTATTTGAATATGTCAATGCACTGCTTTATACAAGTTGGCTATATGCAACAGTGTTTCCTAAAATTGTAATTTCGTTCAATGATTTCAGTGACAAGATTATTATTATTATGTATACTCACAAAGTGATGTACTTTTTTCTCATTCCATGGCTTCACTATGGTTTGGTTAAGTGTGGGTGACAGAACCATCATTCTTCCCACATCTGTAAGAAAATCAGGTAGCGTCCAAAGGCTTTTTGTTGTTTTTTGCTTATTTTTTTTTCTGGCCACAAAATCCATTATTTTAGATGATATTGCCTAATAGTGGGCAGCGTATAGACAAACCATAGGAAAGGGAACTGAGCGTGGTCAATACCTCTGCTACTACTTAACAGGTTTTTTGGTCATCTTCTTATAGATGCAGACACATCACATTCTTGTCATCCTGATCACTCCTGTGGACCAGCATGGTGGTACATAACCATATTTCTATGTACTACCGGAAAAATACTCACTTTGTAGGGGTAACAAAAAGCAGTTTTGAAGGGGACTTTGAGCAGAGCATGTTGTACAAGCAAGCTCTTTTTCTTGTCCCCCTGTACTCCTGAGCAAGGCACAAAAAATTCTGCTTGTGGAAGAGTAAACTGGAATCTGCCATACAAAAGAAGTCATATCATGATTTAAATTGGACTAGTGATCAAAGCATCCATATCACACTCCAATACAGGAATGACAGCTACCACATTCACATAATCAGCTCTTTTTGCCATAACTCCCTGCCTTTTTCTAAGCCATGCTACGTTCCACTGCCAATACAGAGTCCACGAGTCCTAAAGACTGGAAAATCCCACAGGAGTACAGAAAGATCCAACAGACCGTGGGAGAGAGACAGTGTGCAAAGACATAGAATCCAGTTCTACTTCTAAAAATTAACTGGAAAAGAAAATTGGCTGGACACCTTACATGTTTTAGTTTAGAAAAAGAAAAAATAAAACCCTTTCAGGGTAAGTTTAGCACTTACGTATATACTAATGAAACCTAAGCACTCAGGAGAGAGCTATTGCCTAGCACAACATAGAGAAGGAAATAGCCGATTGTTTCAGTTTGGTATTTTACTTATAATGAGCCAGTTTTAACTCCTGCTCCAAACCCCTGGCTGCGCTAGCCCAGCCTCACAGAAGCCTTGGCTTCAGCAGAACACCAGGCCACCCACAGCACCCTGCACCCTTTGCTGGAGGCTTGCAACAGGCATGCCCACGGCATCCTCTCCAGCCGACAGAGGCTACTGCTATAACCCACACAGGTTTGGATACCAGTTCCTATGGACTTACTGATGATAACTTATTTCAGTACAGGCATCAGTCTGATGAAGGGAGAGGAGAATAGATTTTTATGAACAACACCTCTTCTCTTGCTTGCTTGCTTGTTGAAATCAGTGAGTGAAGCATTGGGAGCTGCTGAGAAGAGATTACACTTATCACAGGTGAACAAGAAGAGGGCTGCGAGGAGAAGATACCAGAAAAGACTCCTGGGGACAAGGGCATAAAGGAGGCTTGCTTTTGCTATCGTGTCTCCCTGTGTGCTTTCAGACAACTCAGGCTTTTCTGTTTAGAGGCACATTGGTTGTAGGAGTAAGGGGAGAAGAGAGAGTTGGGAGAAAAAAGATTTTCTTGATTGCTTTCTGCTAAGTATTTAATATCGATATGTTTTTGTTTCAAATGCCTCAGGGATAATAGAGCTTTAGGAAATGGGTGGATTTCAGTTGCCTGTTTGCTTTACAGCTATAATTGAGAATTTCTTTTTCTAAAAGGGGGGAAAAAAAAGGTGCTAAATGTGCCTCGGGAGAGGTGATGGAAAATATTATGACACTAGTCAAGATGATTGCAAACACGGTAAGGCTGAAATGTGTTCAGCTGACCTAACTAAGCATGAATAATACATCACTTCATTTGACTACAATATTACTGGTCAAATTCCAAACATATCAAGGTGATTTCAATAACCAAGTTGTTGTAGTATCAGATACTAACAGTTTAGATGTTACAAGAAAAATATGCTGAAATACTAAGTTTCTAAAGAAACAGTACTAAGCATTGTGTTTCAAAGCAGTCTTCCTTATAGGGCAAGCACCTTTCCTTCTCTAATAAAAAGTTGTCAGACACTGAAGTTTTTTAATATCACAAGAAGAGCAGTTTCCTCCAAATTACAAACATCTGAGGAGAGGCAACAAATTCAATGGGAAGGAGCAGGGGGGACGTTCATTTTACAAACAGATTACAGTTAGAAAATGATCACACCATTGATTATATTGACTTTTACTATTGAAACTATCCCTGTAAAGATATTTTACTTATTTAGAAATAGTCTTGGATAGCAACTCTAACAGAAATAAAGAGTATTCACCAGCTACCAAGAATTTGATTGTAGGCTGCAATACTTTCAAGCCAAATTACAATTACAGGGCTGTACCTCCCTGTGTCCTCCCTCCCTGGACATAAAGGGAGAGCTGGGAAAGAAGTATGCTGGAAAGGATCGCCAGATCTTGCATTAAAGGTTGGAGAGGTTGAATAGGCTTTTGTTTTGTATACGTATCAGAACCCTGGGCAAAGGCAAACAAATACAGCTATGAAATAGGTCCTCTGGAAATCTACTGTTTGTGCATGTGTTCTGTTTTTTCACCAAAAGTGTATGTAGCTCTTTTTTCAGTGTGAAGAACACAGAACAGCCATTATTTTCCTAACAGGCGTTAATTGCCTTCAATAGATACGCAGTTCTGTTATTTTGCCCAGTGGTATGAATCCAGTATGTAGTCAGATGAGACTACATTAGGAAAATTCAGGCCATTTGAGCTCATAGTAAGTTAACAAAACATTAAGAACATTTACCCCTAAAGCTTGGATTCTGAGCTGTGACTCTGAAATGGGTTCTATATGCCTATGCCAAATACTTTACATCTAAATCACACATTAAAATACATGTGCATGAAAATAGTTGAGCAAACATCTTAAAACATGTTGCCAAATAAAAGCCCAAGTTATTATGCACCTACAATAAACAGGAAAAAGATCTTTTGTTGTCACTGTAAAATGAGTTAATGGATTTGTATGAACACAATTAAATGCAAATCTAAAGTTATTCATATAATGGAATTTTTTACATTATGTCATACATCTCTCTTTTTTAAGGTAATTTCTGCCATGAAGTATAACAGCTCAAATTTGGAAAGAAAAAAAGCAAAACCTCGGGATCTTTAAATCCTTGGCGTGAAGAATGTGTTTTGGAGTCCTGGACAACAGCGAACAAATACAACTACGGAATATATCCTCTAGAAACCTATTGTTCCTGCACGTGTTCTATTTTTTCACCAAAAGTGTATGTGGCTCTTTAGCCTGTGTGAAGAATGCAGAACAGCCGTGTTTTCATAATAGATGCTAATTGCCTTGAATAGATATGCAATTCTCTCCTTTTGCCCAGTGGTATGAATTCAGGATAACAGGCCTATTTTTCCCATTCTCTATATATAGACTTTACAGACTGCAGTCAAGAGAACTACTCTGCTGAGCAGGAACAACTTACATGCATATACATTTATGGGAACTGTCCCAATAAAGAACGACATAGACATTTTTCTCATTTGGTGTCTGAAAGTCATTCTTTGCCATTTTTTTAGGTGCATTTTTTTCTTGGTGATTTTCTTAGTTCCCAATGTTTCTTCCTCGGTAATTTTTACACTGTCTTTTCCTATTGCATGATTTTTTTTTTTTTAATATTGGTAAAGTTGAGAAAGGTTGTAGGGTAAAATTTTGATCCAGTTGGTACGAATGGCAAAATTTCCATTGACTGTCTGAGAGCCAGTGTTGCAGAAACAGAAGTAGTGGCAGAGTACCTTGTATGCTGTGCTGACAAAAAGAAGTTTCAAAAGAGCCAGAGGAGAGGTTCCTTTCAGGTTGTTCTTTCATATCTAAAAACTTAAAATACTTTCCTCTTACAAAAATGACATATTTACCTAGTTAATATGATAATCAGTGCTTTTTTCCTACATTCCTGCCTTTCCAGTTACACACGCGTGCACGCACACACTCACGAGTACCACGTCAAATGGTACAGCAACTGGCTGAAAGGCTCTGCTAAGAAGGTTTTGTTACTAAACAGCTGCTCTCCTCCTTTAGCATTATTCATGAGTCTGCCAGCTTCTTCTGACAGTGAATCTGTTGTGCACATGAAAGAGGTGTGGCACTCCTCTCTATCTTTGAACACATGAATAAGAGAAAATATGGTGTTTATTAAACAGTAGCTATCATTATTATCATTTTGTTAGCTTATAATCTAGTCCTTTACAAAGTTTCATCCCTAATAAGGCTGAAAGGAAAGCAGAAAATAATCTTATTAAGTGATAGATGTATTTATGGCTTATAAACCCTATTACATCAAACAACTAATATGGCACCAAATTACTTCTGCAATTAGGGGAATTTTTTTTTCAGTAAAGCAGAAGATTATACACATTTCAGTCATTCCGGGTATTTTGAGGTAAATCAAGCATTTGAGCTGTATTCATAACTTTCATATAGATTTGCCTATGTAATCCTTTTAAATTAGAGAAGCTACAGTGATGCTATCTTGTTAAAAAAGCAAAATCTTTTTTTAAAAAATCAGTCACTCTTCAACATTCATGTGTCTGAAATTTTGGACACTATAGCTATAAGCAAAAATAAGCACATTCCTCAGATTCCTGCTCACAAAAGTCATCTCTGCTCCTAGGAAGCTCCTTGGACTTCTATTGTGCCTGGCATATAAGTCAGTTTTTTTAACAGAGAGTAGTATTACACAGGAAGTGGTTTCCATGATCAAAACATTTAATATTATTTACTCATAAAAGTATATGGAAGGAATTTCAAAACTGCTAAATGTAATTTAAATATAGTCCAGAGTGAAGTAATTAATATTTTATAGATATGTCTGTGTTTCGAGACACATTAATCTCATAGATTGCGTTTGGAAAGCTGACTAGTTGATTTTGCTCTTTGCTTTAAAAAGGAACATTTATTTTCACTTTTCTAAAAGTGTCGTTTTAGCATTGTCTGAAAAATAAAAGTAACTTCATTTCTATTTCCAGGTAAATACATTACCTGGAGTACTTAAAGAGTTGATGGGATAGCTAATGGTTGCCTTGTTTCAGAGGCTGGCCATTTTTGCTGAGAAACACCTCACAGGAATCAATCCGTGTCCTTGGTCTTCGCTGGGTTCAACTAAGTCTCCTGTGGGATGTTTGCCAATAACTCCACTAGGATCCAAATTTCTCCCATCATGCATGTACAGGATTCATTAATATAATAAGATGCAAGCAGTGAGTGGCAAATAATCCCCAGCAGAGCTGAGCCAAACCTATGTCAAGAATACAGATATAGGAAGCACTCTTGCAAGATACTTACATGGCTTCCCCACCTTACTTTGGGATATGCAACCCATTATGGCCTAACAATGAAAAAAAATCAACTCTTCTGTCAGCTGTCAAAAAACCCTTTCTCCCTCAGGAGAGAGAACCAGATTCTCTGGCATTTGCCAAACCTTTGTACGTCACATGAATTGCTGACATCTGCCTCAGGCTTTTAAAATTTCTTTCAAGAGCACTCTGCAGGAGTTGCAGTTGCTGGTCACGGTACGGAAGCATGTATTAGTTTTGCCATTAAATTGCTACATGGAATCAACAAATTGCTTAGGGCCAGATTTAAAAAATAATGATACATATATAAAACAGGGCACAAGCATATCCAGAAAACCCCTATCAACCTGCTGTCAGATCACTCTGTCGTATTGCCCAGTGCATTCCCTTAGGAGTAAGGAATCCTGGACTCTGGTTCCAGCGCTGTAAACTATTTTGGTTCTTTTATTTTTCTCTAGCGATTGTCTAACGTAGGATGGATAGGAAGACCAGCATTTCAGCATCCTCCCTTACAGCTAGTGTCCTAACCAAGGCTCTTCTTTACTCTCTTAGCAGTCATGCGAATCTTTCCTTCCTTTCTGCCTGGTGGCAGAGCTCCAGTAGAAAACTCTGATGGAAACACTTGCCTCTTGTCTGTTGTTAGGATCTTTCTGCAGAAATAAAAGATAGATGTTTGAATACTCTCCATCTGAAGAGAAAAGGTGAACATACACACTTCTCTGTTTCCCTAGATAACTTTCCACTGTGCTCAACTCTTTGAACTAAGAGGTGTAGTTGCATGCCCTCTAAGGTGGCTTCCCTAACTTCCTTTGGGCATCTTTACATCACTCTCCATTCAGCAGATGGTGCTTTGAATAGCAAGTCTGCATGAATTGCTAAGGGGAGCCTGAGCATCTAGTCTGGTTTTGGATCCCATTCTTAGCACCAGGTGCCTTAAACTTACAAGTTGTGGTACCTAATTTATAGGTGCTTTTGCTTTTTACTGTAACTAATTCTTCATTTTTACAGCTCAGATTTTCAGCTCAGATCCACAAACAAATTGCAATGTCATCTCTCAGGTTATTGTTAGGCTTCATTAATTTCAGATCTGTAAAAAGCCTAGAAACCATCAGAAAAATGCAAAGTAGTACTCTTGCTATCATTATTTTTCTTTACGATAACAGGTCTGAACATCCCTGAATGTGTTAACTTTCTACATGTTGGTAATTCTTCTGAGCCAAGTTCAACATGTGAAGTTTGTAAAGTTAAGCATAAATTTCAGTGATTACAGAATCACAGCTTATCCCCGTGTGGATAAGAGGAAATGACATTAAAAGAAATAATAGCCATCATTATTTTTCCATGCTTTCATTTTTCTGGCACACACTTAAATTCCAGGTAGGCACTTAATGACTAGATAGGTAGGTAAAGTGGCTTTACTAAGTTATGCCATATATAGCAGAATGATTATAGTTTCCATTTCTATATTAAGTCTATAGTAAACAATGCACAGAGACCCCTAAAATACAAAAAGATGTACTTTCTGGTTCTGTTTTCTAAGAAGGAAGATGCCTACCTTATCTGATTTAATTTTAATTTGGTAGCTGTAAACTATAGATTGTGTTGTGAATGTCTTTAACAATCCTGACTGGACAATCTGAACAAAGAAAAGCTAGTGATGAATTTGCTTCAAAATAATTCGCAATAATTTGTAAATAATTTGCAAAAAAATTGAGGACAGACTTTTTATCAGGGCCTGTAGTGATAGGACAAGGGGTAATGGTTTTAAACTAAAAGAGGGTGGATTTAGATTAGATATAAGGAGGAAATTTTTTACAATGAGGGTGGTGAAACCCTGGAACAGGTTGCCCAGAGAGGTGGTAGATGCCCCATACCCAGAAACATTCAAGGTCAGGTTGGACGGGGCTCTGAGCAACCTGATCTAGTTGAAGATGTCACTGCTCATTGCAGTGGGGGTTGCACTAGATGACCTTTAAAGGTCCCTTCCAACCCAAACCATTCTATCATTCTATGAATTTATAAATGCATGTCTTTGTGAGATTATAGGAAAATTGATTCCTTTGCATATAGGTTCACCATTGTTTAGCGTTCCTTTTGGTTTGTTTGGCGGTTTTTTACTGAGTGGTTACTATATTCCCTTTCATTTGCTTTTATAGTTGAAGTGAGAATACTCTGAAAACAAGTTGCTCTACTGCAGTTTTCATAAACCTTAGAAAATTTTTGTGCTTAATGTAACATACATACTTCTGAGTAAATCAGTAAGAAAATCACTACCAATTGTTTTCGTTTCCAAAGTTACAAGATTCAACAGTAACTTGAGATGTTAAGTCAGTAATATTCTAGTTTATCTATCATTTAAATAAATGTAATCTGTCAAATGATTGATATATGTTCTCCTGTGTCAGGTAAAGTTTCTCCTTGGTTCTTGGTAGTTTTCAAAAATACCGTAGTCATCTTCTTTATTCTTCTTTTAAAAGTACATTTTTAATAAATCTTCCAGAAGTATGTAAATCTGTGGGGGTTTTTGAAGCATGATGATCTTAGGGCATTTCAATAACATATATGCTGTTCTTACAGCCTTTTACATTCTAATATGATTGTCAGTAGTTTAATTCGGTTCAGACTATCTGTTTATTTTTATGCTGTAATCTAACTGAGCATTTTCACTCCATTTCCTCTCATTCAGATTCCTTGACTGTTTGTACTACAGATAGAGTGCTACCTTGATATGGATACTCAATTTTCAATTTATTTCTTTGAAACATAAGCTCTTTAACTCTCTTCCCTGTTTCCTAATTAAAGTCCTCCAATACATACTTCCTGAGGCTGAAGAATTAGGTCCAGGTCTGGCATTAAAAGGGGTAAACCCAGATCTAGACACAGCCTGCCTGGCAAGTGCTGCAAAAAATCACTAGCACTTCCTCAGCACTCAAAATGGTGCATAATTCTGATGAGTAAGCCATTCTGATATGTGGCACAAGTAACATCGAAAATTACTCAGAGATAGGGCAAAGCATTCATTTATAGGAATATTTCCTATTGCTGAAATTGTAATCACAGGGATTTTAAAGTGAGGTAGTTCAGCTGTTCAAAATCTCTTGCTTCTCCCCACAATTAAGATTTTTAGGTGAGTTGATGTCACTTTCAATATACTTTGAAAATAGCAAGGGTTTTTTATATGGCACATTTTGAAAATAAATTTATGGTAGCAGAAATACAATCCTGAAGAACTACTCGACCCTAAAGATTTCCTCAGTCCTTCCATATACATTGAGGGTCCTGTGACTGCTTGCCACTCTTGCCCTTTAATATGTTGGCAGTCAGCAGAAAGTGCAGAAGTGGTACTAGGGAAAGTCAGCACAAAGTGATGTAATGTGAATTTTGCTGTAAATTAAACTCCCATTTTCCTGAAAATTAAAACCATAGTTTCCCTGGTCATAACATAGACCAAAAGCCTCTGATTGACCAATCCAGGGTTTAGGACCAGGACTATTAACAAATTCCTAGATAGACCCATATATTACAGAGGAGTAATGACTTAATGCTACATTTTAAGTATTTTAACAGTACCATCAGCCGTCAGCTTGCAACTGACCATGAGACCATCGCTATAATAAAATTTAGCCAATTTTGGCAAAATTCTCTTCTCATTTTAAAAAATCAGACAATACTGTGGATGAGTAAAGTAAAGCTATGTTCCAAAGTTCTCCAAACAAATTTTAAAGATTTTTTGCCACAAGTATTTATTTTAAAATGCTAATAAAATCAGGTTTCTAGTGGGATTGCTTAAGACCTTCAAGGATCTATGCTGAACAAAGAAAACCTACTGGTTTAAAGAATTAACGTATCAGGAAAGGAATTTCTATTCTTGTTTTTTAATCACTTTCAAAAATTATACAAGCCTGTAAAACTACATTCTGATACCGTCACCTCTAGCAGTTTTTACCCAGTATTTGACATTGACATAGTTTTCACAACTTTATTTTCAAAAATAGAAATAGTGAATGTCTCAAAAAAGAAAAAAAAAAACCCTGGCTCAAGCATAACCTGCTGAAGACAGCAGCACAAAAGTGCACTAACAGAAAAGAGCAAAACACTTAAATAAAACCTTATTTGAACGCTAAGTAGGACAATGTCCTTTTATTTGTCAAAAAAGTGGTTAACCCAGGAACTTACTATCTCCTCCTGATAATCAGCAAGATAAATAGTAAGAAACATTTTCTACTGTCTCCAGATTCCTAGAAGAATGTGCATATTCCTTTCGTATGAGGACTTTTCAGCCATGATGTAGAAATGTGACCTTTTTTGCTCCTACTTGTGGTTTTTATCTAAGAACTCTTAAAACCTGCAGGCAGTCCAAAATGCTTGGTAGCTGCTTTTGAGAGCACTTCACCTGGGATGCAAGCAACTGTGTATTTTTAAGTTCAAACAATTTTTTCTTGCAGCCCCCATAGCCTGGCAGTAGGGCTTTGTCCATGACCTACCGTCACAGCAGTATTTGTCAAGTTGGATTCTTCAGTCTACTAAGCCTGGATTAAAGGGGATCTAAAGGTGTGCAAATGACTCTGCTAAGGAGACTCTCTGGCCTTGTTCCAGGCACCCACTGGAAGGCAGCAACCAATGGCTTCCCCTTCTTCCAGAAGCTACCTGAGGTCAAAGCAAGCCTCAACACAAGCTAGAATTCTTCCCTAAAAGCGGAAAAACTACAGATCTTGCAACCGTCCACCGATAGTGGAGTGAATGACACTCCGGGTTTACTCTTCCATCCCCAAAGTAATCTTGACAAGTCCCTGTGGCAGGAACAGCAAGGAGAGACACGATGCCTTTGGGGCATCTCAGGATTCCTTCATGCCAAAGGTACCCTTAATAGCACATTTAGAAATGCATTGGAGTTGCTTTATGCCATTTTAACGTGCACTGGGGATCTGTCAGGAAGATGTGGAGATCGCATCCGAAAGGTCAACAGACCTAAACCATTCTTTTTTTAGCTGCCATTCGCTTACCTGGCAAGAGGTGACATAGAAAAAGGATCAAGGTTAATGGCAGATAACATCTGAATACAAGTTCCAGTGCTGTGGTTTAAAGTAGTCTTTGTACAGGCAGGGGATTATCCTCGGTTATCCGCTCTAGCTGGCCCTGCTTTGAGCAGGACTGCAGACAAGGTCTGGAGATCCCTTCCAAACTACACGATTCTCCAATTTTACGAATATCAATCAGTGTAATAACATTGCTAGTAATTCTGAACTCATGTTTGGTAATTAAAGTACTAGAAAATCTATATGCCCTTTCAGAATTTGCATTTTAAATCAGAAAGACTTTGGAAAAGAGTTGCAGGCTTGGACAGAAGTTTGGAAAGCCTGTCTTACACTGTACTTTTTACTTCTCCAGTGTACTTCAGAAACAAAATAAGAGCTGACTTGTTTATGCTCTCTATGTATTTGCACTGGAGAAGATTTGGATAGTAAACGACTCCTTACTTTAGTAGTCAAGAGAATAATGATTGTAGGTTGCTGACTTTTTTGTTTCAGTAACCAATTCATTTGATGTGAAGTAGTATTTCAGAAGAACCAAGAAAATTATAAATTTCAGTACAAGGTGGCAAATGTATCTGAAAAGAAAGAAAGAAGATCAATAGGAATGTGGAGAATTTTTAAGATATAAGAATATTTCATTTCAACATTTGCTAAATGTCTTTCAGAATTGCTTCAATTTTTTCATTAAAGCATTTTTAAAATGAAGGTTTAAGCCTTTTCTGTAGCACTTCTAATAAGAAATTGAAAAATGTTTTAAAAGAAAAAAGCTTAAAAGAGTTTATTTAATCAGTTGAAGAAATAAATTAATTTTCTTTATAGAAAAGACATTATGAATGAACCCAAAATATTCTTACATTTTTTCTCTCTTTGAAAATAAAAGCCAATCTATATTTTCCCAGCATGAGCTTCCACCCATATTTTATGCAGACTTACTGTCACATTCATGGGATTCTGGATGCATTATTATCCTGTATCTATTGAAAGAAAAACTGCACTGCTTGCCCAGCTTAAGTAAGAGACACAGTGGATGAAAATGATCAAACTAGATAATTGGGAAAAGAAACAAGGTGCAGATATTTAAATATAACAATATTTAATCTTTAGAGTAGCTTACTAGTTTTCTAGTAAGCATGTAGAGTTTTCTATGCAAACAAGATTTTATTGTTCTTTAAAATACACTCTAATTCAGTTACAGTTATGGTCTGTACTATGAAGGACCTGAGACCAAATGACACTGTTCTCCTCTGGTCTTAAAAAATCAATGAATCTGGCCAATAAAATTCAGCATCAAAGTATTCTCAGCAATCGGCCACAAGTGCTGAATCACTTATTGTAAGAGACTAGAGCAAGCGCTTCTCTGTTGATTTTTACATCCAAAATTGACCCTGTCAGAGTCAAATCTCAAGCTTTCCTTTCCAGAAAAGAATGAAAATGGAACACAGTGGAGATAGGGAATCACCTAGAAGAATAAAAAGGTTTATTTTGTGACTAAGCATTAAATTAGTAGCAATAAATATTTACAACAGACTAGTCCTGCAAAGACTTGACGCTCCATGCTGGCTGGAGACTTTGGTTCATAGTGGAGTTATGGAATTTCACCTTCATTTATTCATGCAAAAATTACTAACTTTACCATTGCACCGCAGGACTTCATTGTATTTTACTGCAGATATTTATATTCGTTTAGCTCTGTTCATTATTGTGGCAGTGTAATGTATACTTTTGAATATATTAATCACAGCTATAATGGGACATAAAGGAAACAGAATATGTTCCTGTAATAATATATTGGAAGATTAATTTCAATTTAATATGCTCTAAAATCAGACAAATTATAGATACAAAGCATTTAATTAAACTGATTACTCCGGCTGTGCCCATTCTATCTCTGTTAACAGCACACAGATGCATATATCATTTGCCAGACCCAGTTCGGTGCCCTGGCCTCGGCAAAGCCCGTCAGGATGTCCATCCCATGCTTTGGAAGGAGCACCCTGAACTATCCCGCAGGTCTTTGCAATCTACAACCAGAAGCTTTTCTACTATGCAAAGTTCAGTAAATTCCCCTGACACGGATATCTCCTGTGATTGCCCCAGTGCGCTCTAAATAATCTAGATCTCATTTTTTGCTGTCCTTCAGGCTCCATCCTGAAACTGAGGGGCAGCCAGCCCACTTTAGGGCCACCCTCCATCTCCATCAGATGGCTAGGCAAACTTGGGGGGGATCTAGCATGCCTCACCTGACCCATACACACGCACAGGAGAAGAGCAGGCCTGCCTCTGTCTGTAGAACAGGCTTCAGGTGTAGTCCAAAACTTTTTTAGAATGCCAGCCATGGACAAGAGAAGCTAGCACCAACCACACAGCACTCCAGACCTGCCATGGCCAGAAGTCTTTGTTAGCTATGGCAGTGCCTGGACAAGGATGAAGCATACATGTGCACAATGCGAATCTAGTGTTAAACATTCCTCTCTGCAGAAAAATTGAGGAACCTAGTTTCACATTTTACCATTTTAAATGTACACCTACAGCCGAGTTAACAAGCCAATATAGGATGCCTGCAAAGGGTGCTTCTGTGTTTTCTCACTTTCAAGTGGCTCAGGTGCCATGACCAGTTATACTAACCAAGTTCGCCTTCTCCTGTCCAGGTACTCTGCTCTTTTTCAGCACACATAGGGTGGCACTCCCTTCCTGACAGCAGAGAGAGACATTTGTGATGTCAAGTTACCTACCTGCCCTGCAGATGATACCATCCTTGGGCTATGGATCATATGGCCCTAACTAGTCTGTCAGGGTCCGCACAGGGAGTTACCAACAATATTCCCTTCCCAAACTTCCTTATTCTCAGAGGACACACATTTGTGAGCCGTACTAAGGGAGTGCTTCACCAAGGACCTGGCAGCATGGGGAGCTAGGAGGCAAGTGGGTGGGACATGGCCCTTATCCAAACCTGGCACATAACCCTGCTGTTGTCCCTTCGCCTGGGATCACTTCCACAGAAAGAAAGCAGCAGTCACCAACTTGTCCTACTGTCCCAGTGGGTGGCCAGGAAACACCTTTCTCCTTCCTAGAGTTATTTGATACTTTATATATAAAATATATATAAATATAGTATATATATAAATATATATAAATATAGATATAGTTTATTTGATAAACAGAGCAATACCCTGTTTTGCTAGTGAGCTAGCAATGAGGAGGTGAAGCAACCAGAATGTGACCAGAATGTAGAAAATCCCCAGGGGGAAGGATGCTAACCTGTGCCTCAACAAGCCCATGACTCAAGCCAAGGCCAGAAGAAGGGGGAGGTGCCTGAGAGGATGTCTAGCTAGGGTGGGGAGGGCCTGATCACGACCAGATCATGCCATGTAATCATAACAGAGTCTTGCCAGGTAATCGTTTACCAATCTGAATGGTATGTTTGCATTCGGCAGTTGCATAGAACACTTTGAACATGCTGCCATGGCAGCTAATCCAGGCTGGCATAGAAGGGGGAAGGAGGGTTGTGTGCACAAGTCACCTGCAGGTGCCTGGGAAGGTCTATGTCCCTCAGGAAAGAAACACCTTCTAGCACTGCAGTCAGCCACAGCAGTAACCTGGCCGTGGCACAGCTTGCTACCAGGGGGAGTTGCCAGCCAACCTGCTACACCTACCACCACTTCTCCCCAGCACAGAGAATGGCTCCATCCATGAGCAGTCCAGAATTCCCCTTCGTCCAGGAGAAGAGGAGAGCAGATGGATAGGGAAGGGGTGAGTTGTTTCTGAAAGGCTCCCCTTCTCCCCAGGAGTGCTATGACCTACCTTTGCCTTTGTCTTTGTCTGGCTAGAACTTGCCCATCATTATCAGATCACCCAAATCTAGGCAGAGTGGTCTCCCATCACCTACACAACCCTTGCTCCCCACTCCAAAAACATTAAACATACTCACCACAACTCAGCTCCTCTCCAGATGTTTAGCTGGTCCACATGTCCTGGTTTCAGCTCCTTATGAAGGGGAGAGGAGGAGAAAGCAGCTACAGGTGGGTCTCCTGGATTCTGGAGACTTGTCTGTCTGCAAAGGTTAGTGTCGTCTGCAAAGGTTAGTGTCATCTGCAAAGGTTAGTGTCACAGATGTGGATACTTCTTTGGACTTAAAGCATAACTCTTCCTTACTTTGTGAACAGCCAGCCTAGGGCAACTCTGCCGTGCTCAGAATACAGTCCTGTCAGGCAGCCTCCTTGCCAGAGCAGCGATGAATCCTCATCTCTGTTAGTACTGATGACTGTCTGAATCTCTTCTGAGCTTAGGTTGCTCCTAGGTGTTTTGCTACTTCTGTGGTGCCAAATAGGTGGGACTGCGCGGCTTTTTACAATGTGTACGTGAGGATGGTAAATGTGTGCAAGGTGTGAGGGCATGGTGGGATTTAAGGAGCTATTTAAGGAGGGAAGTGATCATGCCCCTGTACTCGGCACTGGTGAGGCCGCACCTCAAATACTGTGTTCAGTTTTGGGCCCCTCACTACAAGAAGGACATCGAGGTGCTGGAGCGTGTCCAGAGAAGGGCAACGAAGCTGGTGAAGGGTCTGGAGCACAAGTCTGATGAGGAGCGGCTGAGGGAACTGGGGTTGTTTAGCCTGCAGAAAAGGAGGCTCAGGGGAGACCTCATCGCTCTCTACAACTACCTGAAAGGAGGTTGTAGCGAGGTGGGTGTCGGTCTCTTCTCCCAAGTAACAAGCGATAGGGCGAGAGGAAATGGCCTCAAGTTGTGCCAGGGGAGGTTTAGATTGGACATGAGGAAAAATGTCTTTACTGAAAGAGTGGTGAAACATTGGAACAGGCTGCCCAGGGAAGTGGTTGAGTCACCATCCCTGGACATATTTAAAAGACGTGTAGATGAGGCGCTTAGGGACATGGTTTAGTGGGCATGGTGGTGTTGGGTCGACAGTTGGACTCGATGATCTTAGAGGTCTTTTCCAACCTTAATGATTCTATGATTCTATGATTCTATCAAGACTTGGCAGACTTGCAAGTGAGCTGCACCCACTGTTATGTTGCCCTGTTTGTAGGGAGCACTGGGATGCAACTGTGCGTGATGTGCAGCAGCTCTACCTGCTGTGGTGGGTTGACCCTGGCTGGACACCAGGTGCCCACCAAAGCCGCTCTATCACTCCCCTCCTCAGCTGGACAGGGGAGAGAAAATACAACAAAAGGCTCGTGGGTTGAGATAAGGACAGAGAGACTCACCAATTATCATCATGGGCAAAACAGACTCAACTCGGGGAAAAAAAATTAATTTAATTTATCACCAATCAAATCAGAGTAGGATAATGAGAAATAAAAACTAAATCTTAAAAACACCTTCCCCCCACCCCTCCCTTCTTCCTGGGCTTAACTTTACTCACAAATTCTCTACCTCCTCCCTCCGCAGCAGCACAGGGGGATGGGGAATGGGGATTGCGGTCAGTTTATCACACGTTTCTGTTGCTCCTTCCTCCTCAGGGAGAGGACTCCTCACACTCTTCCCCTGCTCCTCCCATGGGAGACAGTCCTCCACAAACTTCCCCAACATGAGCCCTTCCCACGGGCTGCGGTTCTTCACAAACTGCTCCAGCGTGGGTCCCTTCCACAGGGTGCAGTCCTTCAGGAACAGACTGCTCCAGCGTGGGTCCCCCACGGGGTCACAAGCCCTGCCAGCAAACCTGCTCCAGCGTGGGCTCCTCTCTCCATGGCTCTACAGGTCCTGCCAGGAGCCTGCTGTAGCGCGGGCTTCCCACGGGGTCACAGCCTCCTTCGGGCATCCACCTGCTCCGGCGTGGGGTCCTCCACGGGCTGCAGGTGGATATCTGCTCCACCGTTAACCTCCACAGGCTGCAGGGGGACAGCCTGCCTCACCATGGTCTTCACCAAGGGCTGCAGGGGAATCTCTGCTCTGGCACCTGGAGCACCTCCTCCCCCTCCTTCTTCACTGTCCTTGGTGTCTGCAGAGGTGTTTCTCTGGCATATTCTCACTCCTCTCTCCAGCTCCAATTGCTATTGCACAGGTTTTTTTCCCCCTTCTTAAATATGTTATCACAGAGGTACTACCACTGTCACTGATGGGCTCGGCCTTGGCTGGCATTGGCTCTGTCAGACACAGGGGAAGCTTCTAGCAGCTTCTCACAGAAGCCACCCCTGTCCCCCCGCGCTACCAAAACCTTGCCATGCAAACCCAATACACCTACACAGGTTGCCTTAGAAAGGGAGCTCAGGGTGCACTCCAGCACACCTCAGCGCCTAGGCAATGCAGATTATCGGTGGTCTAGGACTCCCAAACAAAGTCCACAATGCTCCGGTTTGGCAGAACAGGTGAACTCTGAAAAAATATTGCTGCTAAAAACATAGCACATCGTCATTGGAAAAAATAAGTCTGACCACAAACTTCAGGTCAGACTTGTCTGTCTCTCACCGTGTGCCTGCTGATGCCTGTTCAAACCATGCTTTATGTTCCAGATGTGAGCTGGGAAGTAGGAAGCGAGCGGGCCTGACGCTGAGAAAGGGCAGCTTATTTTGCATTTCCCCTCTCGTTCCTCGCCATGCGAATCATTTGTATTTGCCAGAAAGAACTGACAAAGGGAATGAAATGTTAGGATGAAGTGAAATAACACAGGAACTTACAGCAGAATGCTGTTCAATCACAGTCGGAGCTAGAAAGACCTTCAGAATAAGTGTATTGTGTTTGAAAAGAGACATGCTAATTCCTTGTTTATATGATAGACAGAGCTGTAGCAGAGCACCAGATGAAAACAAACTTCTAGGCTATGCTGATGTTATATCCACAAGCTATCAAAAAAACATAATGCCAAGAAAAGCATGATATGTGAAACCAATCCATATAAATCTTTCATTGTATATATCCTCCTTGGGAAGAGTACAAAGGATATGTGGTATGTCTAATGTATTGCTGAATTGAATATTCTTTTATATTTATTTACTAGCAGACAGGTACAGCGTACTGAATTTATAAACTGAATTTTGCTTTTCAGGCTTGTGAGTTCGTAATACGTGTGTAAGATATTTTCACTGTAAAGATGCTGAAAACAAACTTGTAACTTGTCTCACAAAGATGGCTTTGAAATTAAGAAAAATATGGGACAAAATTGTATCTTTTTCAAGTTCATCATTTAATTTTCACCAAAACTGCAGTTCATCATTTAAAAAAAAAAGGATATGAATAATTTTCTGGACATTCAAATAAACTGATATGGCTCAGCTGTATCACATTCCAGTTAATAACAATTGTAGGGTTTTTTTTCTGCAGATATTGCTATAATCAGGTAAACTTTTTGTAACAAAGGCTAAGTAGTACTTTTTGTGGGATAGCTCTAAATAGCTGGCAATTGATGCAGTAAATTCTTGAAGATGATCTTGAAATTTCCTTGAAGTTGGCTCCACTGGAGGGAAAGAAATTTGACAGAGAGAGAGGAGAGACAGAAGAGGCGAGAGATCAGAAAGTAGATGAAAGATGGGCAATGGTTGGTGCAGGAATCCTCCAGAAAAGTAAAATGCTGGATTCACTGACCTGCTCCTCTGCTTGTTCCCTATCCCTTCCCTGAAAGGCTCATGAGTTTTCCCATGTTTTCTATTGTAAAGAGAGAAACCCCCTCAGCTTCTGCTTGCAGACTCTTCCTTAGTGACATTGCTTTGATTGCATTTGCAGTACTTTTGTTGTAATAGAAGGTGGCATGAAAATGAAATGCAGAGGAGAGACCAACCCTTTGGACAGGGCACTGTAGATATGAGGCATTCATTTTCTTTCTTCTAAGGCAACCATTTTGTTTGTCAGATACAGTATTTGATTCTTCTCCTATTGAAATAAACTGGTCACAAATTTAAGTAGCAAACCAGCTTTGAACTTACAGCCACACTATCAGTCCAGGAATCTTTTTCTCTACCACATGCTTAATTTTATCATTTTCTCCACTGTCACTGGTTGGTTTTGAATCTATGGTCAGATAAGGAAGTTTGATACAGAGTATTTTCAATTTAAATGGATTTCTCTGCCATTATAAAAAAAAATTTGCTCTAAGTATTGACTGTAAAAGTCATAGCGCTCTAGATTATTTCCCCTGGGAATTTTTTAGTATCCTTCCAATTAGTCAGTCAATAGGATGTTCTTATAAACATGATAGTTTATTCTTCTCTAGGGATTTCCTTCTACGCTCTTCAACCAAGATGTTTCCAGAGGAGGAAGAAAGCTTTTAAAGCATCTACTCCCCCAGCACAGCATTTATGATGACTAATATGCATCCCATGTTATGCATGATAAAGAAGCAACTGCACAGTGATTTGCTCTTTTCTTTTAAAAATATTTGCTGTATTTTATTTCTAGTCAACTGTCTTTTTTGGTAATACTCCAACAAATGACAATGGTAACCAACTACCCTCAATGACTTCCACCAAGTATTTTTCTAGTGATGGTAAAAATTATGCATATTTCCAGTTACCTAATTTAATATAAATTCTTATTCTCTCCACTGCATAAACACACAGCTTCTATTATTCATATCAACACTTTTTGTTATTATACTTTTTATTAGATTCTAATGCCCGCCCCATAAAGTAGGCTGTCACTGTATTTACATTCCACAATATATGTAAATTTACATGCAGAAGATGATACATAGGATACGTATCCCAGAGACTTCAGATGATTCTATTCACATAAATTTTTACTTTGTTCTAGGGAAAAAGCCTAACAATAAAATCCTTAAAAGGCCCTTCAGGCAGATAACTGTCTTCTAAGTACATGAATATATATATTTGCATTATTTGACTTAAATGCAATATATTTACATAGGATTAAATTCCTCAGTTAAAATAAAGGTCTGTGAAAGATTGTATGTATGTCTTCAGTCCTATAGTACACATTTTCTTTCATAGAAAGAAAGTACAAACTAGTACCGTTTGTTTCTCTTACCACTTCCACTGTAGATAGGACAGACGCCAGGAGCTTGGATCCCAGGTGATGAGGACACTCACTCGCTTGCTGCTGAGGGTGACCCAACGCAGTCATGCTGAGAGCGCCGTACTCTGCCGCGTGTGTTGGCCAGCCCCTTGTCGTGTGATGCTACAACTTTACAATCTGGCCTCACAAAAATGGCTGTAAATTCTGGTATTCAGATTAGTGTGACAATATCATCATGCAGGCTTCAGCCAAAACTCCCTTTTCACCCCTTTGCTGGCTTGTAAGAGGGGTGACTCAGGCACAGGTGGGGGAGATTCAGAGATCAAAACCAGTGCAGCTCAAAACCTGCTGTTACAGGCAATGTAGATGCGGCTGGCTCAAGCGGCATGGAGCAGTGGACTTTGGGCTGGACATAGCTAATATCAAGAGTAAAGAGTAGTCATTGAGACTGCTATTTTGTGTCAGACATAATCTGTATTGTCTGCCCCTCATTTTGCTTACATTCAGCCTACTAACTCAGTGGCTGTAGGGTGAGTTGGACCAGCTTACCACTTGAGCAGAAATCTGACTCATCCAAAGCAAGACCAAAAAAAAGATGATGCAAAATAATAACTAAAATACTGTCAGACCAGTGAATTGAATTAAGTCACTTTTCAGCCTAGATTTTATGTAAGAGATGGGGTGGAAACATATGGGACAGAGAGACAAAGAAAAGACATTTTTAGCATCTGACTGCAGGTAAACTGAATGGTGTATAACATGAAACTGCACCCTGCACTGAAGGGGGCAATTAGGTGAACGGCAAGACAGATTTACAGCATATTTTCAAAGCACAGTTCTACAAAATCTCCTCCCCCCAAAATTAAATCATGCAAGTTCAAAATGACCAGGAGTGAAATAACAGAATTTAGAAAAGCTATTAAGTTGAAAAATAACAGAAACATATTCACACAGCTGTAAAATCAGAGTCAGAATTATTCAACAGAGGTTTTTATTAAATAAATGAAGTATATTTAAAGCCAAATTCTCACCCTTGGACAAAGCTCAAGTAGACCTGCCTTTCACAGCCAAACCCTAATAAATAAGCTGGTAAGCAGCATTTTCCAACTAAGCTGAAGTTTTCACAGTCCATTGCAACCTAGAGAGTGAATCGGTGAATTTGCATAGTGACATATACTTACAAAAACCATATTTTTGCCTCATTCTAAGTCCTGTGAATCATCTTAAAAAGGAATGAAAACAGATAGCAATAAATGGCATGTTCAAGTACAGCTTCTTTCAACACGGCATCACCTACACATAGCGCTTATAGTGCAAGATGTTACTGTCTTGGGGTCCTTGATTACGTAGGCAAGCATTCAATCCCCAATTATACACTTTTGGGTCTGATGTATACTACCGTATTATTCAAATCTTGGATGAAACTCCTCAGTTTAGCAATAAAAGTCTGGTCACAGCCCTACAGAAGAAAGTAAAGTTCAATTTTAAAAACAGACCTGGTAGAAGACAGTATTTTAGTTGTTATTTTGCATCATCTTTTTTTTTCTTCAGGGAGTTTTGTTCTATAGCTAGCTTTTTTCTTTTTCTAATTTTTGGTTATTCAGAGTAATTCTTGTAGTAGCAAAGAGCTGATACAGAAAGGAGCTCATAATAATTCAGAAACTTTCAAAAAGGAGGAAATGTTTTTCTTTTAAAACTAACAATTTTGGATCATGCAGCATTTTAGCATTTGATGTCCTCCTTCAGAACAGTCTTTGTTCTGGAGAAAATATTCAGTGAATGCTGAATGTTTTAAGATACTTCTAAAACAAAAGAAAAATAAGTAATAGTAGGGACTTGATACAGGCTCCAGAGCCATAGAAAAACAAACAAAAAAATTACTTAAATTCATGTTTACATCCCTTCAGTGGCAGGAAAAAGGAACTCTCTTAAACATGTGTGGTTTGCCTTTTATTTCTAAACAAAAAAGACTTCAGATCACAAAAATTACACCCCTTCAAACATGTGCTTGTAATTTTTCATCACAGTGGCTGCCCACGATGATTATCAACAATACCAGAGTCTGAGTCACTAGACCCAGGAAAGCACTCCTGGCAGAAGGTCCTTGATCCCTCTCCCGTAGAAAGTCAGCAGTGACCTTGATCCATGAGGTGCCCTGTAGATGGCTGCTCTTTGGGACCATTCCATCAACTTTTACCTGGGCAAAACTCCCACAGACTTCCGATGGACAGTGTTTTATTTGCACAAGCACTTCAGGCCCAGGACTTGAGTACCAACATAGTGCTTCTCAGAGAACAGTGACTAGTCATCCATGCACGAGTTTCCAGTGTGTCTTTCACTATGATGTCCAGGCAGCAAGTCCAAGATCAGTAAAGGTGTTTGCTTGCCATTCAGTTTTGCTACTATCATCCTGTGAAATACTTACTCTAGTTCCACTAACCAAATGCATGTCTTGAGGAAAAAATGTGTATAGTAAAAACTTTGCTGACATAAATAATCAATTTATAGGCATAGGTAAAGTTTTAGTTAGTCACCAGAGCATACAGCAAGGGTTCATGACTTTGGGGAAGATTTGGTCCCAGGAGAAGTCCATGAGATCACTTGCATTAATGGTGCTTTTGGGAATTACAATCCCAAACTGTTCAGCTTTATTCTGCAAGGCCAGGTGATGTAAGTGGGAATGATACTGTGATTCAGAGCTGCAAAATGAGAGTTGGAGTCTGTAAAAAAGCATTGCAGACTCTTTCTGTGATAGCCTTCTGTTGTGCTTGTTTGGGGTTAGGCTGCCAAACGGTTCACTGCAGGTGTCCGTACAGCTGCGTGCTACCATTGATACGATGATGAATGTCAGTTCATTGGTATTTTCAGCCCCTCATCTTACTGCCTCCCTTTTGTCCCCTACTCTGTTTGAGCCATGAACTTTGCGTTTCTGTGTTCATGAATACACTAAACATATAAAAGATAGCAAATAGTCTGAGAGCTTTTTAAAGCTCAAATATAATTAAGATTTGGGGTAAGGAATACCCGAAGTTTATAGGTACAGAGTTGCTATCTAGGGGAACGGGGCAAAATAGCACAATGTTCTGCATTTCTTTCAATTATTGTTAAATGAGTTAAATTTCTAAAAAGAGTGACTATGCATGCTCATATTTGCTATATGCATCATAATTAGAAAATCTCTAATGTTTGTGATTAATTCCTTGATGATTATAACAATTGAAAAACAGAACGGAGGGGGACTATCATAAATCCAGATGGAGCTCTCCTTGTGACTATGAACGTAGGCTCTAAGGAAGAGGTTTGGAGATTCCTGAGAGTGTGGCACCTCCTGTCCTGTGAAGCCCCTGCGACTGAGAAATTGCATACGCTTTGTAGTGTCAGGCATGCAGTAACACAAGAAACAAAAATCACTATGATTTTTCAAAATGCCTGTATGCCTGCTTCCCGGTCAAATAACAGTGTTGGACATGTAGATGCTTTTGCAAACTGTAATAGTAGACACTACGCTAAACTATTTAAGGCTTAAATACCTGTAAAATCTGTCCCTTACTGCCCAATAATTTTTACAAAACCTTTTTAGCTACAGAGATAGGTTTCATTTTAGTGAGTTTGCTGTCAGACCGGGGCTCACAGTCTAGCCATATTGCAGCAAATTTGCCCTGGTGTTAGTCCTTATGCTGACACTTTGATAAACTAGAACTCCAGCTCTGATGAGAAATACCGTGATAATAATCTCTGGCAAACATTCACAAATAAAGAAGAGAAGTTGGGACAGCCGTGTAATGTATTGCTTCCCAGCATTAGAGACAGTTCCTACTAGAGACATCTGGGCAGTACATCACACTCTTGCTTTCTCTCGCCCGTGTGCTCTCTCTCTCTCCCCCCCTCTCTGCTTCTCAAACACACTTTTAATTTTGGGAATCAGAAATGTAATGAGATCCAACCCATAATTTAAGGTTAATTTAGCATTAAGTTAAAACAGAAAGTCTGAAACCGATGGTATACCTTGTTCATTAGCATAAATCAGGAGTAAAGAGCTGGGAAATCAGACCCTATAATCATAATGAACCAGAAACACTGAGCATGATCACATCAAACCATAGTTTAAATACGTGTAAATTAATTTTATCAGTGATTCACTTGATTTATTTTATTTAATTTATCTCTTATAATGACACTCCTTGTCTCAAATCACCTTCGTTACTTACTTTGTTAACCTAGGATTTTTGATCAAACACACGGAACCCAGGACTGTATCTAAAGTTATTTCTTTGATTGGCCATGGTGGGTTTTGTAATTTAAAGAGAGTCACAAATTCTTGAGCTGTCCTTTCCTCGATGCATGACGCAATCAAGCTTCCCAGGTTGCTTACAGCTCTTAGCATGCCGTTAATTACGGCAGGCAACAATAGTGACAGACACGCTCCCAAACATCTTCCTCTCTCGTGAAGCATACAGTTGATGTACTTTGTCACTGGCTGCTTCAAGCACCCCAAAAAAAAAAAGATAGTGTGCACATACCTTTTGGACCCTGATGGTTAATTAGCATTGTTAGAACGGTTAGAATGTTCCAGCCACAATTAGATGCCGGCTGAATAACTGTACATTTTGTGTGCTTGTTCCTTTGACAGATGCACCTTGTAAAAGATGAGAATAAAAACCATGTACAGATGAGATAAGGACCAGTGTTTGTGGGACAGTATCATAGGGCTTATATTTTGAGTTTAGAAGAATTTCTATGTCGATATGTTCATTAAATGAATTAGCAATTGATAGATGCAATGCATCAAAACCATGAAAACGGCTATAGAGTAAAACTTATGAAGACATACAAATTACTTAAGGAGCCTAAATTTCATTTTGAAAATCGACTCAGAGCTGAATTTCCAGCTCTCAGGTGTTTAAAAAATGTTTATATAACTGAAGATGCACATAGGCACCTACTACTGAGCTTTTAAGTATCTACACCTGTTGAGCATTTTTAAGTATCCCACTAGGGTCCAGATTTCCAAAAGGACCTCAACTGTATTGTTTGTAACAGAGGTAAAACCCTATAAATTGAGGACCATCTCTCCAAAGAAGATCTGTTAGTCTGTACACATATGCATTTTTAGATTAAGGAATTGATGTAGGTCTTTTAAAGTGCGTAGTGAAAATGCATTCTTAGACCTAACAAATCTTGAGCTACAACTGGAAGTTTCACCATAACTAACTTCACTTAGGCTGATATTTTATCTAAGTCACTTTTAATCATTCACCATTAGAACAATAAGAGACATAAGAAAAAAGACTTAAATGGTAAGAAACTTTTCATACTTTTCATCTGGTTCAAGAGACAATAATATTAAAATAATTCAAATCTCTTCTGTAATTCTTAAATAACCTTGCTCTGGATCTTACTTGACAGGAAAAAAATGGGTGCCTTTATTAATACAATTCATAAGAAAAAGGCATCAAGATCCAAGCTGCTCATCCTTTAAATTTGTTGCAAAATTGTTGTTTTAATCTGTTGAATCCTCAGTTTGGAGTAAATGCAGGATTCCCACGTCCTGTGGCTCCAGCTTTCAGGAGGAATTGTGAGGATGCCAAAGGAGGAAAATAGGAAGAAAAGGGCAGGGTGTTAGGACTTTCCTGCATGCCTACTCTTGTTCAGCTGTTCCGTCTCCTGTCAGAGATGTAGAGCTGGATTCTGATTTTAGAGACCATTCAGATAGTTCAAAGTAAGTTCACAATAACTTCACTGATGGGCATGGAGAGTTCCTCTGGGTTGAGAATCAGGCCTACAATGCGTCTTCTTGCTGGCTGGAGGAAAAGGAAATAAATGTTTGCGTGGAGCTAAGAGGGAGAAATGGGAACGCACGTGTTGGAAGTGCCTTTTTATTACTGCAGAAACTCCTTGACTTCCTGCCTCCCTCTGAAACTGAGAGGGAGAGATATAGGATAGAAATAGAGTAGAAAGGAAAGCCTTTAAAGTGTCTTCTGTTTTATCTTTAATTGAACTGTGAAGTCTATTTTCTACTTTTCATTATCTATGTATTTCACTAATACGAGACTAGTGAATAATTTGAAGAATAAATGTACAAAATTATTACATTTAATTACTCAACAGCTTTCATTAACATTTTAAATGCATAATTTTTATTATTTCTGAATAAATGCAAGGACTACATTTTTTCTTATTTTAATGTTCTGTGTGTAAAAAGCTAACTGGAATACTTTTATTCTTTAAAAAAGTTAACATGCAGACTGTACCAAAATAACAAAATACATGAATTAAAAACAAGTAGAATAAATATGTTATATTAGTTATCATTTGCCTACTTGCTGGTATATCGTCCAGTCTCTTCACATTATGAAACACTACTGAAGATGCTGCAAACTGTAAAAAGAGCTACAATGAGTACTATTCCCACCCAACATTTGTGGTACAAAGCTTCATTTCTTTTAGTCTATTGTCCAACAAATCTTCTCTTATTCATATGACTCTGCGAATCTGAAAATATGCTTTTATCTCATCTTTCAATTTTTGGATAGCACTATGTGCTCTGAAGGTAATTTTCTGTGAGGGGACAACATGAAAATTATGAACAATTTATGTCCATGTCTGTGCTATGAGAGCATCTTTAATTGTTAAAGTAGAATCAAAGTCTTGCCAGCCTCATGCAGAAGCACAAGCAAATTGGCCTTGGGTTTCTCACACTGCAGAGATATAGGTTATTAAAAAATTATCAGCTTTGGGGTTACAAGAATAGCCCGTAACAAAAACATTTTTATTATTTTTATGGTTGGGAAAGTCCTCTTAACAGTCTACACATTTACCTAAGTTTAATAACTTCAAATTTAATCTTAAACTATTTCTTCATTTGTCTTTACATCCCACTGGGTAGAACTGAGGACAGTGGAATAAATTTTTCATATTCTGAGTCCACTACAGGGAACAACTCTACCTCACACTGCACCAGCTCAAGGAAAGCTGCATGCTTGAGCAACGTCTTGCTGCAGTGCATTGCAGCTGATCAGAAGTCCACAGCTCTCAGTCCTGCTAATACGTTAGCCTGGGAGAGACTGAAAAAAATACAAGAAACACAGCAACTTTTCAGTAGTGTGTGTCCTAAGCCTTCTCAGAGTAATTTATCACCTCTGAAAATACCATGCCTCTTAACTCCCTGACCTAAACCGATCCATAGAGCTGCACTGGATTGTTCAAAGGTTGTCACAGATGGTTACCATTAGGTGTGTCACCTTCAGGAGGGTCATATCTGGGCACCAAATAACTCCACCTACTAAGTGCATCTACGTGTGCTGCAAGTATAGTGGTAGTATCAGTCTCCGTCACAGCAAGCAGCATCTCCCTGAACAGGCATCAGACAGAGATTGTTCAGAGTTGGAGTCTGAGCGGTGTGTGGGAGAAGGGATCTAACAGGAACCCTCAGTTGAAGAGGTGGACATGCACATGCATGTTTTTGATCACTAGGCCCTCTTCCAAAATGGCCCATCCAGTATATGAGTTTTCTGTAGATTTTAGAGAGGCCCAAATTCAGAGAGATTCTTTTTCAGGCTCTCCCTTGACCTGCAGACTTTGTGCAGTGTTATAAGTGCACAAGTGTGGGAGAGGGGAGTGAGCTGGATCTCCCCTTTGTTAATATCCAGGACCCATCAGAAGGTCGTGCTGCATCGGTCGATCTAAATAGGTAAGCAGTTATCACTTAGGCATGGCACTAATGCCCTATTAACTGCCATGGTATTTTAGAAATGTAAAAGAATCAGACTGGTAAAACATACTTTCAATTCCTATTGAAATTTTACTTAATCCTGCTTAAATTAAATTAGTCTTGTTTAAATGCTGATGTAAAAGCCACAAAATGAGCCCCCCCCCAAACACATCCTTATATTATAGCAATTATTTGGAGAAAAATTATAATAATCCTTAGTCCTTTTATCATCATGCTAGCAATTCATTATTCCTCTGCTCAAAGGATTTTAATACAATGTATGGAATGGGCCCTTCACTTCTACTGGAATCATATTTACTAAATCCACAAGTTATTTGCTCAAATTTTATTTCATAGGTTGCATTTTTTCTCCCAGTTTCAGAGTCCTATTTGTACACGTACTGTACATTGACATAAAACAGCAAAATAACAACTGACAGGCACCGTAGGATTGCAGTAATTATTTTAAAATAAGGCTGATTTGTTCTACTGCTTCTTTCCCTGAGGCCAATAACTGGAGGCTAGTTATACTGCAATTCAACAAGCCAGAGGAAAAACACCTGTTGCAAGTGATTATTCTCTATTAAAATGCAATGAATAATTCAACATGAATATTTTGAAAAGCAGCATTGTTATCATGCCTCTCAGTTCTTAAGAAAGTGTCTGTAGCTGAAGAGAGAGAGAGGGTTGGGTCAACCCAAAATATTGGCTGTGTCCTATCAGGTATATTAGTCCATCCACTTTCTTACACTTGCCAAATACACAATTGTGCTTTTGCTTATCATTGATAGAGCAGTGATACAGCTTCATTAACCTGAGTTCCGCTGATTTTCTACATTGTATTATTCCGTGCATAGGTGTAAGTGAGCTGAAAAACCCGAACTGAGCAAGATGATGGACTTGTGCAATGGTCATTCCAAATAAGCAATTCCAAAGTTAAGGCAGAGTAATTAAGGTGAATTTTGTAGTGGTATGACTTGGGTTTCATCTGAAATAATTTCCCATTTCACTGAAGTCAACAAGTAAGTTACTACTGGATGCAGTGGAACCTAAATAGATGTTGCTTTCCAGGTCAGTGATTCAGCATATTTTCCAAGAATTCCTTTATTGCTAAAATTTCATGAAAGACAGGTAAGTGTTGTGCATTGACATTTTTAAGCATACACCACACTGAGATTACCAAAACCTCAAAAGATCATAAAGGGCTCAAATATGCCAACCGACTAATAGAAAATGCTGAGCATCCTCCTTAAATGTACATCAGGAACGCTCAGGAGCTTGCAGCACTGGACTCTTATGAAATAAGAGAAAATTTCTTACCAGTACCAACAGATACAAAGTTAATATGCATATTTATTTATTCTCACCCAGCTCTAATAATCTAAACTCTCACTTGTTTCAAGGTAGGGAAGTTGCATGTTTTCAGCCTCAAGGAAGGATCTGCTGAAAGAGAGGTAGAGGAGCTCTATTCATTATTAGTAGTAACCATAATAATAGTTGTACATCCCATGACTCCTAGAGCACTGCCTAAGCCATCTAGACTCTGTCATGGTTCAATTTTAACAAGCATCCTCCTGAAATTCAGACTGGGTTGCTGTAAATTTAAAACACCAAAACTTCCACTTCTGAAAGCTCATTCACTCAGAATATAACTTACAGGGCAAAGTTATATTATTCTTTCTATAGCTTTACACATTTACTGGAAGGACAATCAATAGTACCCATGAGTCACAAAGGGAAATAACGCTTTTGTTCAGATGCTGCCTACTGGCAGATAAGGCAATGAATTCAGTAATACTTTCAGTGATTTTTAATATCCTTTCACAAACCAATCACTAAAGTCATAGCCTCAGAGGGTGGCCTAATCCTGATTAGACCTGTATGAAAATGCTTGTTTTCAGGGGAAACAGACACATGCTAGCATTGGGAGTGATATTTCTAATGGTTCTTGTGTTTTGCAGTATTAAAAAAAATATTTTAAGGAACTCATTTAATTCTGTAAATCAACATTTCTTCTCAATACTGTACCAAAAAAACCTTCTGGCTTTAAGATTGGGTAGAAAAGATGCTATCAAAATTCTCACTGTGTGCCAGTAAGGAAGCTCCTCTCCCCACACTTCTTTACTCTTTTTCTACAAAAGGCTCACAGCTACTTAATTTGCAGACTGTCTCACAGCACTCCTAAAGCATTGTAGCAGGCTTTGCAATCATAAGTAACTTTAAACCAGCTACAGATGGCATCTCTGGAAATGGGCAGTTCTGCATTTTTTCAAGTTTAGGACTTAGAAAGTTTTCACAAATTTTGATTGGGCTGGGGAGAAAGATTGTAGAGGGTCTCTATTTTAATTTTCACAGTTTTCTGTAAGCTGTTTTGTGCAATATTTTATGTTCATGAAAGTTGTTAGCATGGTTCTTCCAGCAACTACAATTTTCATGTTGCCAGTCTTCTCTTTACCTGAGAAATCCATATTGAGTCAGAGCAAAAGCACACTGAATGAACCTTCTCTAGGTCAGGAACAAGAGGACTCCCTAAATTAAATGTTGGATCTACATGATCATGTTAAGAAGATTCCTTATTTTTCATAGATCATTCCAACCCTTTTTTGGATTAGACAACATGTTCAGTTCCACATCTGAACTCGCACAATTGCACAACTTCCTCTGGTTTGTTTTAAAACCTAATTTCATCAGGTTCCCCTTTATACTGTGAGGCATATTAATTAATTAATTATTTCCCATTTTCTTTTTCCATATCATTCATGATATTGTGGATGTCTATCGTCCCCCTGAAGTTGTCCTACTCTAGTTTCATGCAGAAGTTATGCAAAACATTTGATTGTTTTTATTGTCCTGTTCTGTTCTTCTTCTCTAATTCTTCTATATTCATTTAGAGATGATATCATCAAACTTAATGCAGTAGTCAAGATGTGGGAACACTACAGGTCCACAAAGTGTTATAGTAATCTTTTTTGTTTTGCTCTCAACCCCTTTTCTAAATTTAATTAAATTCTCTGTGCATCATTGTGTTGTTTTCACAGAGAACCCTACAAACATTTCAAAGTATTTTCCTGTGGCACTGCAATTCTGTCCCATAGATGTCTCTCAGCAGTCTGTTTTGGCATCCAGCAGACAGGTCCTCATCATCATCACACTGTCTGCATTTCTGATGAACAAAAGCTATATAACATCAACTTGCTTCCCAGATGTAATGCCGTCCCCTGTAGTGACCTCCTCCGTGTCTGACGAGTTGGTTTCACTGTATGAGTTGACAGGAATATCTCCATAATTACATATGGAACTATTAGTAACCCATCCTTTTCCATAATGTCATGCTACGGGTGTCTCTGAGTGTCCACCCGGAGCTTCTATCCACATAGATTGCCAGGCTGCCGAAGCCATCCCTTAGGATGATTGCTCTCATGTACGGGAAATTATTACTAGCTAAGAAATTTTAACTTTTATGTTTTAAACAATAAGAAACTTTACTCTAAGTTTATTCATAAAAATGATATCCCTAGAATTTTAATGTGTTTGAACTGCTTATTTGTAGAAAGGATAGTGGGTTTCAGCTGTCACCTGAATCACTAAGTATTTCCATGACATACAGATGAGATCATCGTATTTTTGGTACTATTACTTTTTCTAAAGAGTTTAACTGGAAAACTACTGCTGCAAGCTACAAGCACATCATAAATACACCACATCATTCTGTGCTTGTTTTACCCTTCCTGTATTGGTTTGTATTTTTATTGCACCTTCTGCCATTAAGTTAATTTAAAAAAAAAAAAAACACCACCATTCTATCAGAACACAACACCATAATACAATAACACCATAATACTAAAAATCAATTTGCCTTGAATCGGTTTATTTGGTAAAAAAATTCCTGGGTAATATAAAATAGTGTTTTACAGTAAACATTGAAAAAGACATGTGGAAGCAGAATTTACCTCCCTACCATCTATGAGCTTTACCTTAGCTTCCTAGTCACAGAGTTCTACCACCTCCTATGTTCTTCCTCCATAGCTCAGTGAAATCTTCAATCACTTTTCTGCTCCTCTTCAGTTCTCCCGTTTTCCCCATTCAGAATATGTCATGCATTGAGAACGCTATTCGATTTCTTCAAGTGGTGGAAGGGAAGGGACTGAACCTGGATCTCTTAGGGTACCTTAGTGCCCTAGGCTACTGTAGAAATGACACGTGCTTCTTCTTGTGCTTTAAAAGAAGTTGGTGGCTATCACAAATTTATTTTTAGAGGGGTCAGCAATATTAAATGCATTCCAGAAATACCTACAGCCTCAAGCCCCTGAGAAGCAAAAGCATCTACTCTCTAGTTTGTGATTTTGATTAGCTATGAGCACAGAACTGAGACAGTTTGGAGCTTGTGCAAAAAATGCCTGGAAAGCTTTAGATCAAAAGATAAGAATTCTGGTATCTTCAAGATCAGCTGGCAGTTGAAGCAGAGGTTTTCAGCACTAAAATGTTGGATATAGGCATCTAAATTCCACCTAAGTTCCACCTAAGGTGCCTAAAAGTCCTTTGTTGGGTCTGGCTCCAAATTCCTTTAGTTATATGAACAGGAAGGAAGAAAATCAATACTTCAGGTCCAAATGTGTCTGGAAATAGAGTTAATCCATTACATACACATTGTGTCATACTGAAACAATATAAGAATCCTTCTCTTACTTTGGAGAACTCACAGCTGCAATATTTCAGCTCTCCTTTGCAGGCTTTTATCACAGTTTTAATGAAGTGTAGTTGGTTTTGAAGTAACAGTCTGTCGGTTTTCATGAAAAGAATTAGATTCTTGTCTTGCACCTCCTGATCAGCTTTAAAATAGGGCTTAGTTCTCATTATCTTCTGAACAATATATTTTAAAGAAATTAATTGTAGTGATACATTTTAACCTGATGTGACGACAGGCTCATTATCAAGAGTAGTATGCTAGCAGGCAAAGATGGATTATCTAAAAAACGGGCTCATGGGAAGGAAGTTTAAAAGATTAGACTGTCTCCTGGGTAAAGGGTCTTTTTACCAAAGTCAAGAACCTTTGGGAATGCTCTACATTCACTTGCACTTTTAATAGAAAAAATGTGTTTCATTTCTACTGAAGAGGCTGTAAATACCACAAGTGTAACTTCTTAGACAATTATTTATTGACAGGAGGTAAGCAAAGATCCGAATAGAAGGCAACCCAGTAGGTAACTGCCTGCCTTCTGTGGCCCCAGCACTCTAGCAAGCACCATGCTCTCCAAGTGGGAAGAGGTCAATATTTCCCGTGAAAATTTCAAATTTTGATGAGATACACGGAAGACATTAGGAGAAGAGGAAGACAAAATAATTAGACTTTTACTGCCTCTGGTTAGAGTTCTACCACCTCTAGATTTTCAGCAGTTGCTGTGAGCTCTCCTCCTCCAGACTTCAGCCTACTGAACTCCTAACCATTCATTTTGCACCAAATCCTGTGCTGCTATATTTGGCGATTGTGTTGGCTCTGG
The DNA here is from genome assembly GCF_965638725.1 of Aptenodytes patagonicus. Taxonomy (NCBI): domain Eukaryota; kingdom Metazoa; phylum Chordata; class Aves; order Sphenisciformes; family Spheniscidae; genus Aptenodytes; species Aptenodytes patagonicus. Next base: position 42,549,195 of record NC_134955.1, on the reverse strand, counting down.
CGTTAGCATCCTGCTTCCTGTCTTCAGTCCTTTGTGGCAAAGCTCTCACCTGGGACTCCTCCTGCAGTGGAGGTGATCCCCCGGGTGCTCTGGCCCCGTTCCTCAAGCAGGAGCACGCCTGCCCACCCTGCGCCCATCAGTCCTGGGCATCTGCCAGAGCAGCAGAGTGCCCACAAAAGACTTGAAATGGTCATTCCTTAGAGAGAAAGACTATACTACCCACTATCACTAGTGCGTTTCTGTGAACAGAAATAGCCACGCTTTATACATTTCCCCCACCCTCAGCCAACCTTCATCTGAACACTCATAATCAAATTGAAGGCCTCGATCAGGCTCATTCACGGCTGGTGAGGGAAAAATTGATATCTCATGATGCTGTGCAGCCAGCCTTGCAATCTCTAGTAGCAGTGCTTCTCTAGAGGGAAATAGAGAGATACTTTAATAGGAAAATATAGTATTTGCTTTAAACAATCTTAACTGAGGAAGAGTTACTGATGCAGCCTAGTGGCTTGACTAAATTGGAAATGGAACAGGCTTGAGAAAAATCTGTCTCAGGCAGTTTTTCAGAGGGAGAAAAGAGCATGTCAATATTTTTGAAATCTCTCCAGCACCGTGAAACACTAGTTACCAGAAGACTGCTCTTATAAAGGCGAAAGGGCAGGGAAAGCTAAAACCTAAACTTTAATAACACAGAGACTGTAAAATTCCAAGAAAATTAAAGCCTTGAAGGAGACAAAAACCAAAAGAGAATAATTAAAACTTTTGAAATTATGATTATTGAATATGTATAGTTGTCACAGGAAAAGAAAAGAAACAAGGAAAAGAAGCAAGTCACAGGAGAAGAAAGAAAGACTTTTCAGAAAGAATCTAGAGAATCTAAAAGGTCTTACAAGAGAGAGACATGAAATGTCTTCTCGACAGAAGATTTATATGAAGGGGGAAACTCCCAGCAGGAGACCACCTCTGTGATTAAAACCAGAAAAAACTAGTATCAACAAATTCCACTAGTTACCAAATGTTTTTCATTACTTCCGCAGTGGAGGCTTCTGCCTGGAACTATGAAAAATGCTTTGACAAATAGCTTCCAAAAACCCAGCTTGAGGAAGCTACAAAGTTGTTTCATTCATAGGCAGAGTCTACAAATTACTGGCAAAAAGTCTGGCTTCCCAGCTGCAAGACAAAACACCCCAAAATAGTGCACTCAATTAGGTGGGGTTTTTGAAGGAGTGGTTGCTGCCTAGCAAAAATAAAGGAACTGATTAATGTAATATATCAGGCGAAGCACACTGAAGAGCCAGCTGCAGATTTTGTAATAGAAAGAGGCAACAAATTTGAAAGGGGGTCTCTCTTTGAGATTATAAACCATTGAAATATTTTATTGACGGTGGTGGTTAAGCTTCTCTACAGCCTCCCTGAACACCAGTGACTTCTGCAGAAAACTATTTATCAGCAGTCAAAGCAGAGGTTTCTCAACTTTCTGTCTCTCTCCCTTTCTCCCTCTCTCCTCTTTTGCCTTTCCCTACATACACATGGAGAGGAAAAAGGAATCAAAAACATGGATAAGTAGGTAATGCCCAACTTGCATGCAAATAGCTTGTATTAACTTTGAAGAACACTGCTCAAAAACAAACAGTTTTATGAAGATTTAGATTTTCTGAATGGATGCATTTTTCTATCGATATCTGTAATCAAAACTTCATTTTTAAATGAAAATGCATTAGGGTGAAGGTTGAACTGTAATTTAAGTGGAGCAATTGAGGCCTCACATTCAAGTTAAAGTACATCATGAGTGCGAAAAATGCACAAAAACACTTCCTTCCTCCTTAACAAACCCTACTTGGAAAGCTTCTAACTAATGGATTTTATTTGCCCTACACATTTTTTTACCAACTTGTTTCAGAAAGAGTGAAAAAAATTACTATTTTTCTCACAGATATTTAAATAAAATTAATATGAACACAAATCCTTGCGTTGTACAGTTAATATTCTCAGTTTCCTTTTAATATTATGACATTTATTTAAACAGAGTGGCTGGTGATCTACTACCTTTTCTAAAACTTACCCACAGACTATCTGTGAATTCAGGCAGAAATTACCCTGAACACAGTGACAAAATGTGGAATATTTATTCTACATGAATATGCAAGGAAAACTTCTAAATTTGCACTTTGAATTTTCTCCAATTTTGCTTCCAGGCACCAATTTTCCACCCTTTCAGCAAAGGTTTTGAGAATACAAAATAAATAAATAAATAGCAAACCAAATTCCATAAATAAAGCATGACTTCCTTAAGAAACCCATTTTTCATCTGATTTTCATTGAAGGGATGTCAGTGGGTAAAACGTGCTTAGGAACAAGGATGGGGTTTACTCTGTGACCTTGAGAGAACTCTCCCTGACTTACTTTGTTACTCTTCAACTTGGCGATACCTAAAAGCACATCCCTGAAGTGCCTCTTATCTACAAGTCAGTAGCAATTGCTCCTCACCTACCAGCAGGCAGTGCAACAGCTAGCATCTCTGCCAGATATATAAAGAAGTGTTGCAAAGACTTGTTACCAGTTAGAAGGATACAAAAAGAAACTAGCTCTAATGACGGTCAGGGTTGATGCTATACAAAGAGATAACAGTAGGGTACCAAACTGGAGCAGAAAGTCCACCAAAGAAATAGCCATCTATTGCTTTATTTTGGATCAGGAACAAGTGATGTAACTTTTCCATCAAAGGAGAAATGAAGATATTTAAGAGCCAACGCAGCCAACTATTCAGATGGTAGAAAAAGCAGCAGCCAAAACAGAGACTATTGCCTAGGAACAAGTGACAAAATGAGGTCTAGTCAAAACCATTCTCACCCTGACCAAGAACTATTTAGAGGAGATTCCGCATACATAAAGAGAAACTTGTGGCTATGGAAGGAGACAAATTGTAAGTGACATTAGCTTTCCAAGCAAAAGGATTGAGAGAAATGCCACTAATAATTCAGAGGCCAGCTATTCCCTGGTACAATAACCAACAGATATTTTCATCAAATAGTTGTTAAAACAACTGGACAGAATTCTATTTAAGCCTGGTTTTGTTAGTAGTGAGGACATTTATAAAAGAACTTGGTCATAGGAAATAACCTTGAATTGAATGATCTGAAGCTGATGCCATTTAAATGGAATGGAAGAACAAACAAAAAGCACAGGCTGTAACTCAGCAGTCTGTAATAAACTTGGGCACTAGCAGGAGGTGAAGTAAAGCAGCCTGGAGCTCAGAGCAAAACCTGCCTAAGAGAGAGAGTAAGTCAGTTAGCCTGAGCAAACCTAACTGCTACAGTTAGAGCAGTGCATGAGTAACCTAATTCAAGGCGCCATGGATGTTTACACTACATTGTTACTACTGTGGGAGTTGCAGTACACATACTAGTAAAAGCTCTGGACTTAGAAAAACAAACTTTAAGGAAGTAATGGGACTAGTGAAGTCAGCCAGGCAAAAAAGCTCAAAAACCTCTTTCTTCAGGAAGGCAGGAATGTCATTAAGTCAAAGGTGCCAATCCTACCTGGAACTGATACGCTAAGGCAGAAGATTGTAGGAAAAGTCTCAAAAACATTACTGAAGATAAGGAAATGACAAAAAAACACCAGTCAGCCAAGAAACAAACATCTTACTGGTCAGGAGGTGTAAGAACAAAGTCAATACATTCAATAGTGAAAGAAAATGTAAACAATGCCCTTTAGTCATAAAACTGAGAAGCAGGGAAAGATAAAATTAGGCTCATTATACAAGAAGGAAGAGGTAGTCATTAAAGAACATATAGGTATGTTCCTAAAACTAAGCAGGGACAGGTTGGAAAAAGGGTATGGAACTTGTCTTGACTTGGAAACAAATCTCCACATGTGAAGGGCTAGGTCATATCCTTGACTGAATTTCAAAAGGAGGGCCACATAAAATTCCAGGTTCGATGCCAAGTATTAGCAACAAATTTATCAAATGGAATGGTACCAAGTAACCAGAAAATCACGTATGTAGTAGCTACATGCGAGGTAGCAGGGAAGGAGAAAGAAGAGTGGTCAGGGCCACTACAGGTCCATTAGACTGATCTGAACAAAATGCAAAGCTTTAGAAAGAGTTTTGAAGGGGAAAACAATCAGATCTGAAGGCACAATGAAAATGGAATGGAATATAGCATGAGCTTACTTAATATAGTTAAATACTAACAAAATCTTATCTTCCTTTTCCAAGATAACCAACTCTGTAGCCAGAGGTAATGCAGTACACCTACGCTAATTAGAGTTCAGTAAAGCATTCGATTCAAAAATCAAATGAGAAATGGTTAGTGATGCTAGAGAAAATCTTTCTTTTAATGAAAATAATACTGTTGATAATGATGTGCAGCAATATCATGTATGCCACAGTTATAGCCCAGACCTTTACAAGCACTAAGGAAAGGCTGAGAGTGTAATTTCTCTGCCCAATTGCAGTAAGAACTTCATTGATGTTGTTGCATGTTTTCAATAGGCTTACCAATCCTGAAGCAACCTTTTGTCAGTTAGATGAGAGAGACACTGGGAAAACAGAAGATCAGCTGATATTTCATGCCAAAATAGAAAATGTTTTTGAAAACAATGCTCAGCCTGAATTTTCTCCATCTTGCTACCTGAATAGGCAGGTGGAGAGCAGTTGCCTTTAGTAATGGTAGTATTTATCACCATTTGCATACTTGTATATGACCACATAAAGACACAAGAGGAGAAGTTAGGCTATTGTGTCAATTATAACAGACGTACTGTTTGTTTGGCTTTTCCTTCCTCTTCCCATTGTTACCAGAATGCCATTGAGGAAATAAGAATTTACTGTGAGTTGCTCCAGCTGTTTATTTTCCACCAAGCGCTTCGGGGAAATACTTACTCTTTTGTCAACACTTGTTTGATGCTATACCCAGATGTACATGATGGCACAGCCTGGCAAAGATGGCTAACACTGACCGAGATTTCTCTGGCCCCCAGGAAGCTGGCTCTTTGCCGTGCCTTTTAGCCCGCCTGGTGCTACCGGTCAATGAGGAGCTAAGGGTAACTCTAGCTGCCATCTGTACTTAGCAGAACACAGACCTATCTCTCACTGAGCTCCCCTTCTTAACGCTATTTATTTATGTAGCTTTTTGGAGGACTAATGAAGTGAATCAGGAGAAATCCCTTCTAGGGACAGACAAAATGTCTCTCTCACCCTTGTGAATTTCTCTGTTTGACATAACTTCTATGTGAGAGCCACAAATAATGGCCAATCCACCAGTCTGGGCACCTTAACAGATTACCAGGCAGAGGGTTCAATCTGCATCCAGCTGCTATGGAGCAGCGTATCACTTTCATAAAGCTTTATCACATCACGTGATTCACTGAAAGATTTGATATAGAAAATCAGCTGGGAATTTTTTCTTAAGAGAGAAGAAAATAGCCATTCTGCAAAGAAAATAATTTATAAATGCTTTGCTAGGTCTTATTTATAGTGCTTAGCCATTATAGTACTATGGGTCTCACCGAGTACACACTTTTACAGTTACACACAAGTTGCAATAGCATTCACAAGGGGGCCATGCATAGTGACATTGAGGTAATGCAGCCATTGCTGGCATGCGTAAACCAAATAAGCAAAAGAAATTGCAGATACTAACAAAAATGTCTTTTTTCCACAAAGAAAACCAGAAGAGAAAATAATAGTGTGAGAAGCTGAAAGTAGAACATCTTTAAGCTAAGAAAATTCTCCTGAAAGCCAACTTCCCATGTGAGCTAACCCTAAATTCAGAAATAACCCCCAAAAAGCAGGGAAATTGAAATAAAAGCTAATGTAAGTTAGAAAGCCTCTGGGATATATTGTCAAAGTGACTCATGAGGTTTAAAGTCAATAGAAGTTGACGAGTGAGACCAAAATTCTGTGTAGTGCTTTAAAAATATACCCTAAGGTACCAAGCAAAGAAACGAAAAGCTAATCCCTGCATACAAATATCATACTGCAAACATTACTTACACTTTTTTTTAAAAAGGTCACAAGGAATAGATTTTTCTGCCTGCCCTAGAGGGCACAAAACATCTGGAAAGAAGCCTGCCCTGCAGAGAGAGGCAACCCAAATCTGATGGTTTAAGTGAAGTTTCAGTGCTGTCCAGCTCTCCTTTTATTCCTCTTCGCTTCAGACTACGACAACCATTACTACTGGTATGGTTATCTCTAAAGCACATGCACACCTGCTGTGTATGCACTTTCGACCTCTAGATCCATGCACAAATCTACGATGGTTTTTCCTCTCACTTCTCCCTTCCCTTTCGTGTCTTCACTCTCTACAGTTCCATCGAAGCAGGGACATGTAATAAAATGATCTGTAGCTCAAATCTTTCAGAAATCAGGACACTTGATTGTTAAACATATGCAAAAAATTACTGGTTTTACAATTGCATTTTTTAAGAATTTATTTTGTTGTTTGCGGTACAAACAGGGAACTGAATGAAATTTCAAGTAATAAAAAACCCAGACAAATCTGCATGCAGGCATCTAACAAAACCTATTCAATTGTTTATTCTTCTGAGTCATGCTGCAGTTGGGAGTGAGGGAGAGGCAGAAAGATGACCTTTCTATTTACTGAACTCAGTTGAAGCTTAATGGAATTTGTATCCTTTTAATAACAATTTTACTTTAGTATCATTTTCTCTGCTTAATTCCTCACACTTTTTATTTAACATGGACATCAGCATGAAAATGGGACACTTCCTTGTTGACGACTTCACCTGCTTCAGTTCAAATTTCTCATCTGGACTCGGAGGACGATGACATTTGACACAGGAATGCGGCTTTCTGGGCTGTGTTTAGCATGGGCTGAGATCCCCCGTGTGATAACAGAGAGCGCAGCCCCGAACAATGGCTGGCCGCGTTCGTTTGCTGGGTGGGACAAACAAGTGGGCTCCCTCTTCCCTGCTGAGAGATACTGGTTTGTTTCTCCCCAAGAATGTACTGCGTGTTTACAGAGCAATTGTTGCAGTGGATAAATAAATAACCATATGCTGTAGACTTTTGGGCAGTGACAGCATAAATGGTCACTTCCTCAGTTACTTCCTATGAGCGTGTTCATGTTGTCCTAATCATATGGACTACAGGCAATAATAAACTATACTGCTATTCCAAAGAGCAGAAAAACATCAGTCCTCTTCCTAGAATTCAGGCATGTGACTTTAAACTTTGCTTGGCTATTTTAGCTGCAAATTATTGGTTAAGAAATAATTCCAGCATGAGGAATCTCTAGTAGGCTGCTGCAGTGCTAGTTTGGTTTTGAAAGGCAACATTTGAAGAACCAAGCCAACTAAATTCCAGCAGGACAGCACTCCTCAAATGGCAACATTTCCACCTCTCTACCTGCAAAGGCACTTCTTGAGACTGGACAGGCACTGAGAGGTTTTCCAAAGGAATATTTCTATACAATATTTCTAGCAGTGCTTTAAGATAATGTTCTCTCATAATGCAAAGGGATTCAATTCTTCTCTGTGTCCAAATTCCACTCAGCTAAGCAGCAGATGAAGCTATTAAGATAACGTCCATGATTTAGGATGATAAGACCCTGGCATTAAAGTAGCAAAGGACCTGCTCTAACATATTTCACTGGCATAAAAGCCCTTAGGAGAGGCAAGTCAGTGAAGTGTAATAGAGTATGCAGTTCTGCCCCAGCTCCCGTGGGACATACCAGCACATGGACACCCACCCTCTCTGCTCCGTCATACCCCGAGGGTGCCTGGCACAGGTGCTGCCTTCACTGAGAGAATAGTTCCTGCCAGCCACTTCGAACACGGTCCATCAGCTTGGTCCCTCTAGAGAGCCACTAAGAGCTGGGCTGGGCAACCCTTCCAGCATCGAGCACTTTCACGGGAGTCTCGAGGACCAACCATGGGAACAAGCACGTCCCAGCCAGGGCAGAGCCGGGCAGCTCAGTTCCCAAGGGACAGTCTAATTGAGGACTAGCAGATGGCAAGTGACACAAAGCAGAAGTTGCTATAGTTAATTGAGTCCAAGCAGGCATTAGGAAACGAGTACTCTTAAGACTGTTTTTACCCATGGCTCTCTTTCAAACATGACTTTGTTTTCCTCATGAGCAATGCTAAGTGTTGCACAGGAAATTCTTCAAATGCCCCCAAAAAATCTATTAGGTAAGCTAGAACATTTTTCTACTGCTAATCCAATGGACAAAATATCATGCCCGAAAAAAATAAAAGGTATCTGTAAATTAATCTCACCACTTACATTGCATCTACTTCACCCTTGATGCAGCTAATCTGCTCTCCCAGACAACTCCTGTGTCTGGTCTCACTGGAAAATTCATAGCAAACACAATGAAGGGAATCAGGGGCTGTCACCTGGACAGTGAAAGCTCTGCCCAGGCTGACAGATCAACGCCATGGCGTTCAGGCCTGGATGTGTACTCTGCAAGGCTCTGGGGGAAGCAGGTTCACAGAGCCTGGGTCCCGGCCACACCGTTAAACTGGAGTGCAGAGGCTCCTCTCTGCGTAAATCAAAGCCTAGCCTGTAACATCCAGAAAATCTTTCCGGTGCATCACAGATTAGATGGTGATTGCCACAGACATGAACTTACAAGAAACCTGGAGCTGACACAGTGAATACTGTTGCCTGAAACTAATGGTTAGATTCCTGATAGAAAAAAAAAATCTATTTTAATCACTAGCTAATCTGATACGTTATTTGATTTCAAGTAATTTATCTTTCTACTTCATTACCTATTATTAGTGACCCTTTTTCTTTCTGTTCTGTTCAAAATGAAAAATGTTTACACTGATTAAATTCTACCAGCAAAAAGTTTGCATACAGAGAATATTTGAGGCCAGCTTTCACTTTTCACATCGCTGGAGTCTTTTCTCCAGCATTCAAAAAGATGTTCAGGCTTACCATACTGCCATTATGAATACTGTAATCGTAAATATGTATGTGTACATACACATACAAATATGTAACTTTTGTTTTACATGTAAAATGACTGAATGGAATTTTATTTTTAAATGACAAATTTGGACCTAAGGCTGGAATTTTCAGTGAGGCCAATGTCTACCACACCTGGTACACATGAAGGGAAAAGAAAAGGAGACTTCTAGTTATAGAACAGTCTGCAATAGGTGCAAACCTACAATAGATGACTCTCTGTTAATGGGCATAGCACGTATGTGGTGTGAATAGAGATATATATATTTATATGCACACATAATATATATGTATTATATTAGAATATATAAATATATTAGCATAAAGAAGTTTATGAATGCTAAATAGTCTCCAGGTATTTACTTAGATATGCATGATTATGATTAGAATCTTTAATAACATTTATGACAATTAACTGCCAAATTATACTAATTAACGTCTCTCCTTTCTCCTCTATAGGTGAACAGCAGCTGCATTTTAAGCTATTTTACACTTAAATTACACATTTCAAATGTAGTTTTATATACATTTGTATTTATTTATTTAATGCATTTAAGAGAGTAGACTATAGTTCTTCCCCTGCATTTGAAATGCAAAAATTTCAGTGGGAGTCAAATATTATTGTGATGTTGTAATTAAAAATTGACATTAATTTCCCCACAGACTGTTCACCTCTAGAAAAGAAGTTCATACAGTTGATTTGTTCTTTCCTGCACAATGCTGCTCTTATTTTATCTGACATTCACTAAAAATAAATGTGTGTGAATGAAGGAATTAGGTCACCTAGTGACATTACCGGTGGTAGAAGAATATTCAAGAAAAAAAGTTTATATCTGTGCACACTGAGTAATATAGTTTCATGCAATAAAATGACAGGATGGCCACAGTAATTGGTTCCAGTGCTGGAGCAGAGCAAGGGATGCCATGGTTACTGGAGGCAGCGGTCCCTCCTGCTAGCAGGCAGTGCACTACACCTGGGTGTGCGGCAGCGTTGCACATTTGCTGCCCTGAGGCTGTGATGGCTTTTGGCATAATCAGGGAAGGGTGCCTCATTTACAGCCAGGTTTCTACCGCCAGCTGCCCAGGGTCTCTGCTGCTTGGTACGCAACACCTGGGCTGATGGCAGGGCAGGGCAGGGCAGGGGTACGCAAGCCCTCGCCCCGCTGCCCATGCAGGGAATTTGCACCCCACCAGAGCCTGAAAACCCCTTTGTACTGCTCCAGGTGCTTTAGCTGGTGCAAGGAATGAGACAAACTACGAGCGTATGTTGAAGATAGCGGTAACAACATACTTGCTCCTGTCTCGTCACTTCACTCCCCAGCTTTTCAGCCAGCTCTGTGTTTGTTCAGTGCTGTACGAGGCCTCTAGATTCTCATGGTTTTTTTATTTTGGTGCATGATAGTACATGCCAGCTTGCGACCTGCTGCGCCACCAGCCTTGTTTTCTGAGAATCAGGCCTGTCAGAGCACATATATCTGCTAGAGGTATTTTATCTGATGATTGGGATATCCAGTATATATGCAGTTAATTGACTTCACGACTTACCCATTTGGGGCCTACCCTGGTGCAATTCCCACTCTGGAATAGGATTAGACAAAAAAGGCAACTCCAGTCCAACAAGAAAGGAGTTAATAGAAAATAACAATCCTGGAAGACAAGATGAGGCTTCTCCTTCATCTCCATGTTGGAGATGGCCATTATGTTGCAGTCTTTCTAGGAGAAGTACTTAGCAATAGAAAGCACACCTATAGTTTCATAGTAATAATAATGTAACTGATTCCTTAAATTATGAAAAGCAGCATTATCTAAATTCCTTTTATTCCTTTTTTTACTTAATGCGCATGACACAGATAAAAAGAAGAAAAAAAAAAAAGCTTTAGAGCTTCCTGTGGAGTCAGGAGCTGTACAAATCTGCGCATGTTCTTTTTGATAGACAAACCTAATACAGACAGTTTTATTTATTTGGGGAAGCAAAGAATTCGTCATGTAAAACAACAAGCTGTTAGCTACAGTGCTGAGTCCAGACAGGAGAATATTGAAGAGCCTTGACCTTCATATCTACAATGACTGAGCAGTATGTAAAGAGGAAGAGGGGGCCTGCTCCCTGAGTGCAATGTATTCTTTTTAATCATCTTTGCCTCCTTACTCAACTCATCTTTTATCATGACAACCTTCCCTGTCTCTGAGAAGCATCGTTATATTTGGTTTTCATTGCCCTACACCTCTGCCTCCAGGACTGCAGTGTCCTTCCTAAAAGAATCATAGAATCGTAGAATCATAGAATGGTTTGGGTTGGAAGCGACCTTAAAGATCATCTGGTTCCAGCCCCCCTGCCATGGGCAGGGACACCTTCCACTAGACCAGGTTGCTCAGAGCCCCGTCCAACCTGACCTTGAATGTTTCCAGGGATGGGGCATCCACCACCTCTCTGGGCAACCTGTGCCAGGGTTTCACCACCCTCAGCATAAAAAAAATTCTTCCTTATAACTAGTCTGAACCCTCTTTTAGTTTAAAACCATTACCCCTTGTCCTATCACTACAGGCCCTGCTAAAAAGTTTGTCCCCATCTTTCTTATAAGCCCCCTTTAAGTATTGAAAGGCCGCAATAAGGTCTCCCCAGAGCCTTCCCTTCTCCAGCCTGAACAACCCCAACTCTCTCAGCCTGTCTTCATAGAAGAGGTGCTCCAGCCCTCTGATCATCTTCAACAAACACGTTCTCTGTGTAAAACTCACACAAGCTCTTCTGACTTAGGGAACAAGTTCAGGACCCAAACCTAGTTCCCGGTACATACTTCCCCAGTATTTTGGGGAAAATCCTTCCCCATTGTAGTGCTTGCAGTGCTTTTATAGGCATCTCAGGATTTATACAATCATATTTATCAAAGCTGCTGTACACCGAGTTTGTAGGTGTGGTGGTAAAACAGCATACACTAATATCTCATGTTGCTAGAGCCGCAGTGCCAGCCACAATTGGCCCAGCTCATATGAAGCATTATACTGCCAGAAAACAATCAGAGTGACCCAGAAAAACCACATGTACAGTAATCTTTATATATCCATTTACACTGGATCTGAATTCGGTCCTGTGCCCGTTTGATAAATGATGAGTTTTAGCAATATTACAGTGTTTGATTCACTATGATGAGAGTCATGTGCTGAAAAACTGCGAGTCGAGAATGTTTCAGCGCAGTGAGGAAATGCATCAATAATGAAAGAGCAAGTACAGGTTATTTCTAACAGCAATATGGGACTTCACAAACTGCAGTCAGTATGCAGTGCTTTTGCTATGGTATAGAAGGGGCAGGGATGGTGTGTGTACTGTTTTGTACTGTTTTTGTAGTGTAAGACCACCCTTTCTTTAGGTATGGTACAAAAATGACTCGTGAAGAACAGGAAAGGCCAGACATTCAGCAAGGAATTTTCTATTTTCTACCTTCTATCTGTACAGTGTAGAAATCCAAGAAGGAATTAATTCCACTCACCATGGGAATTGTTTGTAGCTCTATACCAGCCAAATTAGTGTGAGCAAGGCAAGCAAAAGCTACGCATGCAGATCTGCTTACCTAGATCTACCTAGTGGGCAAAGGTGAAGAAGCCGCCTCACACCATGGCTTTCCAGGTCCCTTCCTCCTGAAAGCAACAAATTTCACTGAATATACACCCAAAAGGTTGTATACCTTTTATATACCTTGTATATCCTCCAACCCCATCTCAGGAATTTTGCCATTGGGATGTAAAAACAGCCTCAAAGAGTGCCTCTAGGGCAACTTAAGTCCACCTAAGCCTTTCCCTCTTGTTCCTGGCTGTGTGTTCCTAGCCTTGCTTGACCAGAAAGCTGATCTAACCAAGAAGTAATGACTTTTCTCATAGGATGAGTTTTCATCACTTCTCTGAAACAACTTGTAGTGCAGCCACATGAGCGCCAGGGCTGACACAGGGCAGGAGGAGAGGACAGGGTCTCAGCAGCCTCAGTCTATAGCCTGAGATGTTCTGGATGCGCATATTCAGTATCTTTCCGAACGCTTTGCGAGGCAAAGTCATAATCCATCTCAAAGAACATTTTCTCTGTTGTTGCGATACACAATTCATCAGATAACTGCTCAGTGCTCATACACATTAATTATTCTGAGACTGTTCTCAAAAAGCAAGTGTATTTATAGGCTAGTTTTCTAATGAAGCTTGCATGAAATCAATACAAATGCAAAATGCATATTCAACCCAAAGTTGACTTACTGTTGCAGAAGAACCTAAATTCTTTGGCCATAGCAAACTTAACATGGTTCCAGGCCAGCTTTATTGTGCCTCAGCTCTATGCACAGTGATCTTTTCATAGCACAGCAGCTGCCATGCTGACACGTGCAATACCCTTACACCAAAATGACTATCTGTCCTACTAAAATGCTCTGATTGGCTCTGATTTGCTGTGAACTGTACATTGAATTTTGATGACACAGGATTTTATTGTGATCCTGATGGACTGTGTTGATTATTTTGTTTTTTACAGAGGTGAAATCTCAAACTGAAATACTATTCTGAACCTCAGATAGATAATAGCAAAAGATCTGTAGTGAGATGTTGTATTTGACACAACTGAAAGCTGTAAAAATATGGTTTTACTCTTCCCACTGCATATTATCTAACTCGAATACTGTTATTGCTAACATAATGCATTTTTTAACAACAAATCCTTCTCTCAGGCATATAAATTACTGCCTGCACAGTTTTGTTTTTATTTTAGTGATCCAAACAGTTTCCAAAATAAGGAGAAAACTGAAAACAGAGTGCTTCTGTTTAATACTGTAGAACATTTTTTTATGCAGCTGCTAAAACAATGGCAAATATCATCCCTGTCCATGAAGATAAAGTTTCTGGACCTAACACTGCTTTAACTATCAATGCTTTAGCCACGAATGTATTTGGTATGAGTGGAGAAAGGAGAACACCAGAGCAACAGGAGCAGAGACAGAGGGCACGAGGCCTTTCAGGGAACAGGCATTATGCACTTTAATGTCACCTGGCTAAGGAGAGGGAAATCTTCACTGAGTGACAAAAAATTTTACAAAGTTCAGCCTTCTGGAAATAAATTACTACTGTGCTTCATTTTAAGTGGCTGTATAAAGTTTACAAGGGCGTTTTAAGGTACCTCGTTCTTTATTTCCTGTGGCTGTAAATGCCACTTCAAGAACCAGAAAGCAAAAAAAATTCTCGGTAATTTTGCCTGAGCAAACACTGCTTTTTATCCAGCACGCCACTAGAGATGAGTTTAGTCTTTGCCACTGTATTTTAATAGTACATAGGCAGGGGTACAGCTATGGGGGGAGGAGGTTACAGTTTCTACATTTAAAACTAGATTTGCTAAAAATCTTCTAATGCAGATGTCTAAACGAAAGCACCTAATGCCACATGGAGTTACTCCTACAAAGCTGGAGATCCTTGACAGGTCCAGCTAAAAGGATGTAGCCTTCTCACTGTTCAGAAGTGCTTTGGAAAAAAAACAGCCTAATGAAGCATCTACCTTGTGGCTAAGAAACCATGGCACCGTGTCCTGCAGCGCCTCAGCCAGCGTGTGGGTGCTGACCACAAGTCTGCTCCTCGCTTTACAGCCCTAAGGCCAATTTCTGAAGTCCTTATTCAGTACATTTCTGAAACTCTCCTGCTGAAATAAGCCACCCATTTCTCTTTCCAGGGTAAGAATTTGTGTTGCATGTAACCTGTTTTATTCTTTTTCTGCACACGTCTGAAGCAAGGCCAGGTGAGTGGAAAGAAAAAGTATGCTTATTCTTACTGGATCCATTTACAGCACTGGAAGAAGCAGACCAGCAATTCAGCATCTAAGCTATTTTCCAAGCCCTGAAGAAGGATTTCTGTGTTGGAGGCCCTGTTTGCTTTCTTTATGTCCCTAGGCTGCCATAGCTACAACAGCAATATTACTACAGCATAATAGGTATATCATGTACAACATAAACATAGCACATTCATATAGAACAACTAATTTTCATCCCATTAAATTAAATTTCTGTCTTTTGGGTATGTTTTTTAGGTTTCTATTTCTTTTGACTAGGGAGAGAGCATGTTCCTACCTTCTCTCATGCTCTGACACTTGTATTCACATGGCACTGAAGGGAGGTAGTTTGAGAAGCACACATTACGTCCGGATAGACTGTTTATTAACCAGTTCTTCAAGGCCTGTGTGTAGGAAAAGTATTTATAGAAATTCAACAGCCAACATCTTAAACTTGGACACCCAAAGTCAGGTATCTGTGGTCATATTTACTCACGTATTTGTGAGATTTCTTGCAACTTTGGAGGGCCTGCAAGGACAAAGCTACATCTTTGAACAAGTGACTAAGCAGCCTGCAAAGCCTTGCCCCAGAGCAAGAGAAGAGGGAAGAGGCCTTCTCACACAGAGCAGAAGGCCTCTGGACGGCTCCTAAGCCCTGCCCTGAGCCCTGTCTCTTCCCTCTTCATCAGGGAAGAGCTCTGCCCCCGTGCACAGGGAAGGAACTTCTTCCCAGGAGCGAAGGGTCTTGGCAGCACGGCCAACCCCTGTCATGAGGGACAAGAGGGCACCAGGGGGAGTTTGTGTCACTGCTCAGGTGCAGAGTGTTGTGTCCGAGCTGCTGCCTCCATCTCTCAGATACACATGCACAGGTTTCAAATCTTTTATCTGATTTGTCTTTTATCTGAGGGGATGAATCTTGGCTGAAAATGTGTGGTTTGGGTTTTGTATTGAGGCTAACATAGATTTCAGCTTCTGAGAAGTCAAGACGAGGACAGAGAGACTTAATCTGTATCCACACGATTCACACACATGCACATATAGATGTGATATAATATGCTGACATCAAATGTCAACATTTAGCTATTCCATTTATAAGAAAAAGTAAACCTCTTTCAAACACACACACAAAAATCTTCTTTACAAGCTTTTTTTTTCCTTTTTATGATTCAATTAATGAAGTGATCAATTATATTTTCCTTCCTTACTCTCTTCCTTCTCAAGTAATGTTCTTATTACCAGTGTTTCTCATCATGAGAGCAGACACGAAGGAAGCACTGTGAATAAACAGAAGGGAATTTGGACTTCAGGACACACTTTACCCCAGGCTTTTAGCATGCAATATAGTTTGCTAGAAGGCAGCTTTGATGCCACTGTTCTTTCTGCAAAGACATCCCTCATTACTGAATGCTACATGTTGCCCTGTTGGTCTGGAAGAAACATTTCATTAACTACAATATCACTATAGATTGCATCTAGTTGCCATAGAAACTTTAGAGAAGAAGCTTGGGTTTAACCCTTGGAATGGACTGAATTTTTCATCCTTACAGCATTATAACTTAAAAAGACACCATGTCTTTTATTGGCCTTTATCTTTCAGTATAAAAACTGGCAGCTGCTGGTAATTCATACAGAGTTGATGGCTGTGAAATATTTTTATTTCAATATCTACTACTTAACTGAAATACTGCAGTGAGGGACAAAATTGCTGTTGACTTCACTGCAGCTGTGATTTCCACCTCAACTATTCAAAGTCGAAGGCTGCTGTAAAATTGACATAGAAAACTCCTTTTAGTGCTACATTCTGGTGGAAGAGAGAATGAGCCAGCAAATGTGGGTGCTGGCCATGGCTTTGCCACAACTTGTGTCGGTCACAATTTATTTGTCAAATGGGCGTAAGGACACTGCATATTTCTGAGGTGCTTAGAGCTCCTTGGGTAGAAAGTGACTGCTTATGGACACTTACTTGTTTTCTTCATGCACTAGAAGATGCCTAAGAGATTTTTTTTCTTCTGCAAATAAAGATAACCCTTCGGCCCAAGGCTACATACATCAGGCTCTGCAGCTCCCTAGGCAGCAGTACTGCTACTAAAATGGTGTTTTCTTTTAACTGAGACTCCTTCCTAGTGTGCATGAAAAGACCAAACTTCATAGTATTTTCACACTGAAGTAATGCACTGCTGTGCTCCAGATCATACCACTTTATCTGATAGCTAAATAGCTCACTCAGTGAAGAAGCATCAGCTCTCTCTGAAACTGGAGCCACAATCCAATACCTGTCTGCACTTTGGACTTGAGCAACAGAGCATTTTTTCTTTACTGGTTTCATTTCTGTAAAATGAAAAGCCTGCAGATTATGGCACTTCCCATTCACATAAGCGTAAGGGTAAATTGTGCAGTGTATGCTATTATCACTCAATAAAGAGTTCCTTCCGCCTTACCAGGCTACATAAAAATGTGAAAAGCCTAGTCTCCAAAAGGTCTCAAGTTCTCCATCTCCCTTTTTCTTGTGTTCTCGTTTCCTCACTTATTAGAAATACATCAACATCAACAAATGATAGTTTAAGGTTACAGCAGTGGAAGGGTCTGGCTTCCTCTCCTGCCAGCATTCTTTGCAGGGTGGCTTCTGCACACTAGCACTTTTGTTCTTTTTGCTACAAGCTCCTTTCAGTTTGTAAAACTCAGCCTCTAGTTACAGCTGGTTTTGTTCCGAAAGAAAAACTGGAGGGGGATGTGTGTGTGTGTGCGGGGATGGGAGAGCTTGCGCCCATGCAGTTTTGTGACTATTCCATGGCAGGGTTGTGGTGGGGGTTATATTTAACTTGGTAACAGAGGTTTTGTTATTAAGATTCTCTTAACTACATTGCACAGCCCTTACTCATGTTGGTGGACCAAGTAGTGCCACTGAAGTCAATGAGGCTGTGGTGCTTTATTATTTCAAATCACATAATGATCACTGTAATAGGAATGATCATAATGAAACACTTTCATTGGGAAGTCAATGGGTCTATTTGTGCAAACGTTCACAAGCTTGACTGAGAATTGCACAATTTAGCCCAATACATACTATTTTCTGACAAGTTCAGTATCTTTTCTTGATAAAAACTCCATGAATAATACTGTCTCACATGTGCAAACTACACAATGAACCTGGTTCTGCTTGGAATATCTAATTTGTCTCAGTGGCATTGCTCCAAAGAAATGTATTTAACTCTTTGGAGCCACTGTTAGATTGGGACAAATTTGATGCTGTTAGCTGATTGACTAGGGATGATTTGAAAAAGGATTTTCTGTCCTTGAGAAGCACTGGCTTTAAATAGCACTATTTCATTTGAAATGTCTCATAGCTGAAGTAGTGGCTTAAAATGGCACACCTGTGGAAATTCACGTGGAGGAAATGAGATTCAGTATGAGAATTCCTATTAGAGGACAATTATATGACTTGAAATAATGAGGTACCACAGTGAAAACCGTCCAGTGAATACAGAACTCATCAGCGAGTAGTTTCATCTTTAATCAGCATTCAGTGTTTTGAAATAGGAAGATGGCCTGCTACCCAGTTATACATTCAGATTTAGGATCACAAACACCAGTAAACCCAGTGAGCACAGGAATTCTGCAGGGAGCTATCCTGTCACAGGTAGTCCCAGCAGTACACATAGGTAAAAGGTTTAATTTGGCTGGGACAGCAAAACTGTAAACAGAGAGCTGCTTATCAAAACATTCTGTTCTTGCACCAGACCTAGGCAGATTCTTAGGTTACGAGAGACATGCACCTTATTTTTCTGACAGCATTTGCCATTACGCATTGGATAATTCAAAGCTGTATTTCCTTTCTCCTGTTCCACTGGCAGCCAAGTTTCCTTCCCATCTTGATCCTAAAATGACAAAGCTTGAACAGAAACTCATAGTTGCCAAAGGGGAGGATGAATGATTGCGACAGACTTCATGCTTTACACAAATAACCGTCTGAGGCAGCTTCACACCTGACCTGGCTGGAAGAGGAGTGCAGGACCCAGGGGGCTGAGAGCACAGAGGAACAAGCCCTTCCACACCACTTGAAGGGATTCCCTCTTCTGCTGGAATGTGGGATACAGGACAGGGAGTAGCTTTGTTTGCTACAGAAGGATAATAGCATCAGTCTGTACAGAAAAACATAGCGTTATTTCTCATCTCTGACTGCAGGCAGTCCTTGCAAAGGTGTTCAGAAAGCACGAAGCAACCACATTGCTTCTTTCACAGAATGAGCCACAATCTAGTTCTTTGTCTGGCTGCTGTGTGTCTGAGTTGCTCTGGACATGTCTGGATGTAAGAGGAGGGCTTTGGCTATTTTTCTGGATGTCTGGTATCCTGGTTGGAGCAGATAAGAACTAAACGTGCTCAGGCTGACTCTAAATGTATGCACAGCAAGCCCAACACATCCAGAAGTTGGATTTATGGCACATGAATGGCATAGTGCATGCACCCAAATGTTTTCCTTGTGGAAATCCTGGACGGAAGTGTGAGAGCTCTGCATTTTGGAAAGAGACAAGTTCAGTAGTGTAAAACTTTGAATATCTGAAGAAGAAAAAGTGCAAACAGTTCAATAGTCAGTAGATACCAAAGATAACCAGCTCAGTATTTGTTGATGCTGACTGATTTGAATACAAAAGCATTCTTTGAACTGAAAGTCTATCCCATTATCCCACTACGTCATCCTAGTGGGACAGGGCAGTGAGGATAAGCACTGTTGTGACCTCTCCCATGCTCATCCATCCCTACAAACTGACTGACCAACCATGGAGCGAGCAGTCTCACAACCAGGCAACTGTAAGTCTCAGTATCTCTAATAATGCTCCCGCTGGTTCAGGAATTCTCCAATTTGTCTGTGACTTGACTCTCTCATAGAAAAATTGCTGTATAACGGTTCAGATTCTCAAGAACTGTCATATTAATAATCAGATTAATCTGTCCTTGTACTTTCAAGAGGCAGCAGAAACATGTAAGAGAAAAACCTGATCTGAAAAGTCCCTAAATTCTCACACTCACTAGGACGTACATTTAAGACAGGTCAGGATTTGTGTGCTTATAAATTTGTTGTCTGCCGCAACTCTAAAACTTTGTGTACTTAAATTATCTAACAGCAATTCTACCTGCAGACATCCTGCCACAGAGAGACCAGATGTCAGTTCAACATCAGAAGGAATATCTCTGAGCCTCAGAAGAGCAAATAGTTCTCATACAAAAAAAGGAAGAACATCTGTCTAAACAATCTTATAAAAACACTACAGCATTCTAGAAAAAATAACCCAAAAGCATGTAGCAACACTTACTGCATTTACAGAGTCCCAGTACAGAATATTATAGGCTACTGTCGGGTTTTTTAAAACCTGCACCTTTTGAAACATGCCGAGGCATCTTTCCACAGAGTCAACGCTCATATCTATTAAAGCTTGGTACCCCAAACTGGTATGAACCAAAATCAAGCCATTTGTGAAAATCAATGGCTTCTAGTATTATTTTCCTTCAGGATAAGATTATTTTTATGTACGTGTGTATTTAACCTAATTTTAATAATAAATCAATAGTTACCTCTAAGATATGACAGAAGAGCTCATATATGGATGATGTTTTAATTGAATTTAAGTTTAAAAACAATATATACACTACTGATATCGAACAGTGTAGTCCAATATCTGAGTTAGATGGCAGGGGTCCTGACTTTGTATAGATTTGCAGGTACGTGCTGTACAACAGAAGGCACTCAAATCTGTGCTTCAATTTCCCTTGCAAAATGGGGTTAGGTTTAACTAGGCATGCTCACTGAGGTGCATGAATGAAAGTGTACAAATGAAAAATATCCATGCAAATTGCGTGCTTTAGAACTAAAATCATATTTGTGATGTTAAATTAAGTTTGTGAGGTTTTTTCACGGAAGGTATCCCTAAGTATGGAACAGATATTTTCATCTCACCCCACCTCTCTGACTTGGACTCTGACAGCTACCCAGAGTAAATGTCTCAAAAAGGAATGCCAAGGAATTGGCAGCAAATACTAAGGGATGTAAATTCCTGAAAAACAGGAATTTCTGTTTATTTTCTTAGAAATTGAAAAATGAACTGTTAAAATTGAATCCTCTTTCATTTGCCTTTTGATAATTCTCCTTATTGACTAATTTGCACAGCATAGACACCCAAGTGTTGTTTGTAAACAAATGGTTAAAGGATTAGAAACATACAGCAGTCACCCTGCCAGCCTTATTGACGAGTTCTCAAACAGGCAAGCCCTTGTAGAGGGATTTAAGCAAATGAAAAGCATTATTTATCTATAGAGACTGAAACATGAGTTAATTGCACTTGCTGGATTGCAAACAGTACTGTATAGAGGAAATAAATAGGGGTTTAATTCTTAAAGGTGAATTAGGTTCAACATTTTAAGGCATAACTTTTAAGCATCCTGCTGCCTAGTGAGTCCTGGTCCTGAGCCCACAGCTTCATGTTTTACAGAGGGAAATAGGTGCTTAAGAATGGGGTTCACAGACATTGGTTGACAGACCAGGCAACAACCTAAGCTTTCTAGCAAGAAACACTAGCACAAAAGCTGGAGCCTGAGTGCTCGTGGACTTTGCTGCCACTTTCTAGACTACCATAAAGATTCACAGTTACATCCTCTTCTAGACATCAATGCCCATGTGACACCACTCCTGTCATGCAAAACAGAGCATAAAACCAGTCAGAGTGTGGGAGGCCCTCTGCCACTTCACAGCCCAGCTGAGCTCAGGTGATCAGTCAGCAATTCGGGGGAGAAGCCAGGGCAAGGGCAAGGGCTCTCCCTTGCTTTTCTTGCTTCCCTCCACCACACGCTCTTCATATCAAGCTCTGCCCAAACAGTAGATTGAGGCAGGAACAAAGAGCAGATGGGGAAAAAAAAATTATTCTGAGAAAGTAGGAGTAGCTTCCAGCTACACGTTCACATTGCTGCTACCTACACTACCTCCTTCCTTCTCAAAGCATTCCCTGGCCATTTAGCACCACCATTTCCTGCTGCTAGAGGAGATTGAATGAGACAGTCTGGATAAAACACTTAAATGTTCATTAGGACAAAGAGTTTAAAAGAACAATCTAATACCCTTAGTAAGGACACAACCTGGGAAGACCTGGACTTCAGTCTCTACTCCAATGGGGATACCAGTACTTATACATAGCAAAGCAACATTCAAAGCAAAGTTCAACAGGTCTTTCTTGGACTACAGACATATAAACACTTTACAGTCACTCCATGCTTCTTCACAAGCCAAAAGAAACCACCAAAAATTTGATGGACAGACCCATTGGCATCCTGAAGTTTACTGATGTGCTGAAACATTACACTGAAACCCTGTCAGTTTAGCCATCAGCAGTTTCTTCGGAGCTTTTCACTTCAGCAAACACAGCCTATCCCGACTGCACCTGCAGGCTGACATGTCGTGACAGAGATTCTTTTCCAAATATAGCCTCGCTCTTTCACTGTCCTTGCTCTAAGCAGCGCACCTCCTTGGTCAGATAACTAGCAGGGGACAGTCATACTTCAGCTGCTGGCTAGCAGCATCCCGCAGGAGAGCTCAGTGAGGCCCACAAGCGCTCATCAGATGAGCAACCACTTGTGTGGGGGAGCAGGGAAGAGCCATTTTTGTTCCTCTTTCTTTACGATTAGGTTGAAATTACCCAGTAAAATATCTACAAAGGTGAATCTTGATTCACCAGGGGGGCAGAGATTTATTCACAACATTAGATTTTGTTCCATGCTTCTCCCTTCATTGTAGGGCAAACAACCATTACCAATCTTGTTGAATGATGGAATTTCCTGTTCTGGTTAGTACTACAGTTAAGGTTTTAAATTATCCCCCAACTGAATGTTTTCCTGGTTTAATTGCCAGGCTTTGGAAAGAGGCCTAGCACCCAGGCCCTGACAGGAGTGCAGCTATGCAATATCCAGCTGGCTGCTGTCCCAAAGCAGTTAGAGCAGCCACTGACTAGAGAGAGATTTACACCCCTGTGGGCTGAAATACTTGTAGCTTCTCTTGCAGAGCTCTGCCATCCCCTGCTACTGTAACCCACATTTCCCAAGTGACTGCGCAGAACAGCTTGCTGGTTTTTTTGCATTGCATTGACCCTGGAAGTCTTGCCAAGCCTTGGGAGAGCTGGATGGGCAGCTGCAGACTGTGTCAGTCTGCAAATGCTGCTAGAGGGATGGATGATGCTGGGATCTGCCCTGCATGCAGTCTTGCTCCATGCTGGCTGAAAAATCTTTGCAGCTAAGTTTCTTCATGAGAACGGGTGGTAGAGAGCTACAGTTTCTGATTTTCTTTGGCTCAAAGTATTTCCACTATTACTAATGCATAGGATTCACTTGTTAGTTAATCTACACCTAGAAAAAAAGATTTCACTTCTTATTAACATCAATGTGATGGGTAACGTGCACTCATTCAACTTGATTATGATGATAGTATAAAGCCCCTGTTATTCTTTTCATATTGTCCCTTTATAGGCACAGGGCTCGATTCTATCCCCAGCTCATTTGATTACTGCTATTTTACTCCTAAGCTGAGCTTGAGGTAATTATTAGCCTCACTCTTTTATTTTCAACAAATGCTCAGTAATTCAGTCTCCTCTGGATTGTTTTGCCTCTCCTGGGATAGAAGGGGTGACAGAGAGAATCAATCATTCACGTGAAAAGGCAGTGGCGGCCTCAGAGTATTTCTCTGTAGTACATACAGAGCCGTTGTGCCAATATTACCAATGTCCTGGCTGGCTGTCATCACGCTGCCCCATGTCCTACTCACCCCCTGTGCTTTTCTGTGGAGTTCTCAGGGAGCTACTGGCATCCCAGTGCAGCAAAATCTCCTGTGCAAACTATGCTGAGTACAGATCTTAGGAATAAGACTCAGATCCTAGTGATGTAAACCACTCGTGACTGCTGCATTGGTTTATGAGCAGACCTCTGCAAGGCTACGACAGCAAACAATCAGGTATGGCAATGGTTGCAGCTGTTTTAGGGGCCAGCTCCATAATTTTCCTGGTACTTGCACAGCCTGTGCCCATTTCCCAGAGCTGGTTTTACCAAAGAAGCTGCTTGATCTTTGTCATAGTGATAGGGCAAGAAGGGTTAAGGTCAAGTGACTTAAGCCAGAAGCAACTCCGGACTGCACATCGGTATTTAAGACCTGGGACAGAGACCAGAGCCTCACACCACACCTGTTGTTCAGCCACACAGCAAACCCATTTGCTTAGGCCAGGATGCTTTTTCTCCAATGGGCAAGGAAGTCCTTCAGCCCTCAGAGGGCTAAAGGCTTATTAAGAGGGTCTGACCTTCCTCTTCAAAGGCTGTATGAATGGAAAAGTACAGGGGCGTCAGTGCCAGTTTGCCAAGCTCCTCAGTTTGCTTGGGAAACAGCTGTAGCAGTTTAAGAAGTAAATATGTCACAGCTGCTCCAGACAGTAAGTTCCTGCTGTTTCGATGTGATGAGAAGCAGAAGATGAATCCATGAAAACTCTTTAATATATTTTACTACAAAGTTAAACCATTACCAATATGGTTTAAGCTAATCGGTCTGACTTGGCACTGAAAGGGGCCAGGAGCAGTAACCCAGTCAACTCGAACTGCACCTCAGCTCAAAGCCGGGAACCAGGAGCCAAGAGTTCAAGGACATAGGACAACTCTGATGTAGCTGCAGTTGCTACAGTAAGCCCTGAAGATTTTGAAACAGAAGCACAGCTTTGGGCTTGCATTATTCCTTTAACCGTGTCTTGCTCAGGCAGTGTGTTTCAGAGGATGATGGGGATGGGTGGGGGCGTTAAAAGGCTCACTATGCCACGGCCCTAACCCCAGACCTATGGACACAATAATGTCTTTAGGTTTTCCAGATTAGTGTCTTTTAAAGGCCTTTGTCCAGGTCATTAATTAGCCTAAAAGGTTAAAATATATCGCAAATGAAAGTTAGGTTTTTAAAAGAAACCTAATGGGTTTAGGCATTCAAATCGTATTGAACTTCACGTCTCAGGCTTTATTGAGCTAATTATCTGACCTCCAGGCAAAACATGTACATGACTGAAGTAGGCTTATGGCTACCTGCTGTTTGCTGCATACGTTTTCCCTTATGAAAAGAGACATCCAGAGACTTCTTCAAAGAACACGGGGTGTGAATAAAACAGAGGAGATCTTGTCCACCTCGAGTTGCCTTAATGGCCTGAGAGACTTCTGGTGAATGTTGCCAAAGAAAATGGCAGGGAAGATTTCACTGAGACACAAGATGTCCCAGAGAAAATACTGACAGATGCGAACTCAAAGTTTTAGAGACAGAGCAGAAGTAAGGCGGAGGAGCGCGACTTGCTATTTGTGCGTTACCGATTTTGAAAAGCAACTTACTGGCTTTTTTTGCAGGCCACATTGTTGCAGGCTGTTACCCTGACCCTTGGGAAGCCGGGTACATCAATGAAATGCCACTGCAAATTACGTTTTTGTCGGCTCCCAAGAACATTGCATTCTTAAAACAGGATCTGGCAGAGTTTGACATGCAGTTAGTGTGGGGGAGGGTAGAAGCAGTGTCCAGAAGGGAAAGATCTTGAGGCACTAGTTCCAGGAAAGAGCCTGATAGATTGTAAGAATAGAAAGCAAAACAAAGTGAACGAGAAAAGTAAAGCTCTAGGCGATGCATGCTGAGAGATGGACCTCTATTGCTGAAATACAGGCTTTTTGCACCACTGAAGGAAGATGTTCTTCATTTTATCCCCTGGCTGCTCACTCAGATAAATATTAATAGATAAAACAACATACATGCACAGGAAGGAGAAACTTGGATTCTGCCTTCGAATATTTCTCCTTCAGCTTTGGTGCAAAGTATTATGTTTGGTGGCAACATAACTGTGGTGCAGTATTTAAAACAATTGGGAAAAGGAAAACCTCAGGACAAAATGTCAGTAACATTTCCAGAGAAGTTTTAGCCCTGTTGGCCCAGCTCACTGTTCCTCATCAACATACAAGAGAAACGAGCAGTGTTCTACATTTTACCTACATGGATTTAAAACGTGCACAGAATGAATATATCCTATATGTTCGTATTTCAGTATTGTCACAGCTTGCAGCTGTGAGTCTAATAAACTGTAAGTTGAATTACTTAGGGTGTATCAGGAAAACAAGGGAAGGACAGAAGGTGAAGCTGAGAGGACAATGCCTGAGGAAGCAGAGTGACCAAAGCCCAAATGCATATGGAAAACACATTTAGGAAAATTTAAGAATATACAGCTTTGGGAAGGGATGGGACAGAAGAAATGGGATAGTATCACTGAAGAAGGGGAGTGGGGACCCTTTTCTGATAGTGTTTGGCTTTCATGGAGAACAGTGATCAAAGATGTATGGTCAGGGGATCCTGCATTTCTCCCAGCTAAACAGGGTGATTAAGTATAATTAATACACTCATTAAGAACAAATACAGTTGACTATATTGAGAAGTTATGGAAAGTAGGAGTGAATCAGGCAGCAACTAGAAGACCGTTAACCTCATCCTTGCACAAGCCAAAACACATGATAAATGAACCTCCATGAGAGGGAAGCAGCTAGGCAATATGTAGTGCAATATAGACTGTAATGTTTAGTGATAAGAAAGCACAAGCATACAGGATATACACAACTTGTGGGGAATGTCTGTGATGTGGTAATAAGTTTGGCAGCTGTGCACACCACTAAGAAAAGAAGTTTTTCTTATTTCTATTACAGCTTGTACAGTTAACACATTCCAGGACTGATAGTGGGACTGAAATAATTCATTAAGGAAATGGATATTATTTGCATGCAGCCTTTGCTGCTCATCACCTTTGTTATTTATTTAACTCTGATCACTTCTGAAGTAGATGGCCAAAATTCTCCAGAAAGGCAGAGTTCCCAGTGACCGGACTGACCGGGGACGTGCTCATTCCCTTATAGGGAAAAATGTTTCTTATCATCACTTTTTGCTCTCTCCATTACATCTAATGCAAATGAGCTAGAGAAACTCGGACTATTAATGCAGCTCATCAATTCAGATCAATCAAGTTAAAATAACCTTGCTCTGATGTTTACATTCAACGCTTTGGCACGAAGACTGTTGCATCCCTGTTATAATTGAAACATGACTGGACACAGATCATGTGCACACATTTACTAGTTAAAGGCTGTAATATCTTTGCCCTTAACTGAAAGACAAGCTTTTATCTAGGAGGTTGTTTTGAAGAAGATTAAGAAAAGTCTCTATCGGCTCTGTGACTACTACATTATTATATACTGTTCTTTCATTAAATACATGTTCATTGTTATTCTAAAATATAAAATAAACAGGATGATGTTCAAAAAGAAAAGACATACAAGTCTTACCTATTCAGTGGCATCTGAGATCATTGTCTGTAGGAAAACAGTCTTTTTTTTCATTTCACAAATCATTTCGCATTTATACAACAAGTTACACCTGATCCAAGTTGGTAAAACAATAATAAGAATACACACTGGGCAAATGTGTAGACCTTTAAAAAAGTGTTTATACTACATATTTCTAATCTTTAGCCAAAGTATATTTATGACAGTTTCTCCTGAATTAAAAGATTTCAACTTAATTTTTTTGGTGTATTGATAATTAAGAAAAAAATCACTTTGTTTTATTGCTTTTTATTATTTATAGCAATGGAAAATACGGTGTTTCTCTGTTCAGCTTTCTCAGATGTTAAACTGTTGACAATTACGTTCTTGCAATGAACATAGAGTCTGCTAGTTTTGATGCTGACTTCACTGTGGGCAGGATAACATGTTTGAGCCTGTTTCCATGAAAGACTGTAGAGAAAACTCCCCTGAATTTTCATGGCACAGGATGAAGACTTTTAAGGATGATCCATATTGAGTGGGTGTTAGACAGATCTTTGTTCAGAAGCCTCTCAAAGTTTGAAATGGACTGATTTGGTTGGCTTGAATCAATTCATTAGCATGGTTTCCAGTCAGAAGCATATACCCACCTAGGTTAATGTGATCTCTTGAAGGATGCCAACCTTTTCCAATGACCTACTAATGATTAACACTGCAAATATAATACTTTAAAAATCACATGATCCAGACAGCTCCTAGAGAATACAGTGTGTGTAGTAGTTTTCTGGTTTAGATCTTCTAATGGCAACACATCACAGGGTTTTATTTGCTTCAGGTTTTTGTTTGGTTTCTAAATGCTGATGCAGGTACTAAGTCCTGTATTGGGTCAGTGTTTGAAGAACTGGTATGTCCAAGTGGAGAAAAATTTCGGTTGAGAGAATAATAGTTGCAGGGTACTTGGATCCATTTCATATTATTTTAGTGAATTCCAGCCTTACAACACAGGTGACATCAGCTAATAATTGAAGCTGGAAAGCAGATAGGGAGTTTAAGTGCAATTACTACAGGCAACATCTGTAAAAGTAGAAACATTAAAGACACTTGTGGAATTTAACCCATCCTCTATTTATCTGTTATCAACACTTATTCCTGTTGATATGACAACGGAAAAGTCATATTAATATAATGAAAGCAAAAGTAGAAGCTTGGCATTGCCCACACCCAGTAACATGATCTGTGGCTCAGAAGGGGATTTTTCTGCTAATCTGGCAAAGGAGTAATCAAAAGGATTTTTATTGATAAAATTGAAGATGGTAGTAAAATGGAAGTAAGCAACTGTGCTAGAGAAACACCCCCAGCCACATACCGGTTTCTAGATTATGCAAAAACCAAGAAAAAGTGAAATCTGCTCATAGGCACCTTATGACATCCGCTCATAGACAGCTATTTAAGAGCAGATAGCTTAAGTAATCATAGCAAGCAACCTAAAGAAATAAGATACGAAGGAAACAATAAGAAGAACATGCATTTACAGTAGGACAGCTGTGAGCCTAGGCAAACTCAGTAAAATCAGCTGTTGACAGTAATTCACAATAAGGTAAAGAAAGCATCAATTCAAGTGAGGAAGAAAAATCTCAGTATTCCCTACTGGCTCTCAGCCTACTGGTTACCGGTTGGCAGATCCGTACAGACAGGCCAGTAGAAGCAAGTACTGAGGACAACTTTGAAGTGGAGTAGTTGTTTTAGTTGTTTAGCTTATTGTATGTCTCTCAAAATGCAATCCAGTGTTTGTTTTTGTAGAGCGAATTCCTCACTATCATCTGTAAGTGTTTGCAACTTGTCTAGTATATAACTAGTGCTGCCATAAATAAACACAGAAAACTAATTTTAATCCACATTCTTATTCATTCCTAAAATCTCAGCTTATGCAAATTTTTACTGAATTTAATAGGTCTTTCCCCTAGGTAAAGGCTGAAGGCACAGAGAGATCATAAATCTGCTTAATATCAAGCCATTATTCTTCTGGTTTTATATGAATGCCTACTCATCTGCAGAAGTTGGATAAAAATGTGTTTGACAGGCCAAAGCCATGAAACTCCTGTAGTGTTACCTGGGGTTCAGGTGTCTGCAGCTGAAAGCCTGCCAACACACACCTCGCAACACCCCAGGTCGCAGCTGAACCTGGGCGCAGAAGTTGCAGTACCATTGTGAAACTGGGCGATTATGTCTTCTGTTGTATTGTGGTACCTTCTCAGATGCCTTGGCTGCAGCTGCACAAATAGATTCCCAGAACTGGCCTGAAGGACCATCCCCTGACTCTAGTCAAAAGGCTTCCTCTCTTTGCAATCGTTCATCTCTGTCCTCTCTACAGAGAGGAAACCAAGGAGACTTCCTCCGCAGAACTGCCACCTTCTTGAGGTGAAAAGATAGTGTCAGTGGGAATGTGGTATTTCAGTGTAACTGCTAGCCAGAGTGTTAGCAGTCCTATTCTACCAGGAGGAAAAATGGAGAAAGCTTTTGTCTGGCTCCCTCCAGAAGCTGTGCCTGAAATAGAAATGACCTGCATCGCACTTTCCTGTATTGCCTCTCATTGACTTCAAAGGTGGCCCTGCTTTTTCCCCCATGTTTCTTGGCATTACTGAATTTTTGTGGTATTCACATAAGGGGTTTGTTTTTTTTTTTCCTCTGTGCACGTAATAGTTTTCTCTTTGGAAACCGTGCCTATCTTTTTACGAGTCCTAGAGGTTCTTCTGAGTTGCCTCATCCGTGATGCCCACTCTCTGTCCTGTGCCTCTTATGGCAGAACAGAGTAAGATGAGGGTCCCTTAGGAGACTCAGAGCTGAGCATCAGTCACTGAGAACAGACACGCCTGAGCAAAGAAGAGCTCCATAGAAGGGAAACAAGTGCTTTCATAGTTCTTGCAAACCTCCCAGGCTGGTGATATTGCATAATATCATGCAGAACATTTCCATTTGCTGATGGCCAGGTGCAAGTTTGGGTGAATCAATGGGTGTGCCATTCTTCCTACACTGGGAATGGCTGGAAAGAGTCTCTTGCTCTCAGCCCAAATCCTTTATGTTTTCACTGGTGTATTTACAAGAATGTGAGAATGAGGTCTCCAGGCATGGCCGATGGAAACAGTAACTAAGGAAAACAATGGTAACGAAGAGAAACTTTTACCCAAATCAGGGGTTTGAACATCTTAGCTTTAATGCAGAAGCCTAGAGACATGAGAACACATTGCATTGCCTCCTTCCTCTCTCGGTTTGTTCTTGGTTTGTTATTTTTCCTGACTGCTGCTGCTGCATCAAAGCACTCACACAGAAAAGGGCCTGGCATGACATGCCAGGAACAAGATTGTGCTCAGGCATGAGGCTTTGATCTTGAAGACTGTTCAGCTGTGTACAGTGCACAAAGGTGCAGCCTTGGTACAAACTAGCAGAGGGAAAAAAATTCCAGTGGTGAGTTTTGCCTGGTGACTGAAGAGTTAGTGCAGGTCAGTAATAAATGCTGTGTGCGCAGTTTTCCATTGCTGATGCAGTTTTAAAACACTGAGCATATGCAGAGGAAGTCCCAGCACAGTGGTAAATTGCTGCATGCAGAATTTTTTTTATCTTTCTATGTATTTTTAGAGACGTACAAGAAATGAAATCTGCAACCAGCAGGAAGTGTGAAAAGAACTTTCTTTGCAAGATGAAGCCATCAGTGTTTGTAAACCAGATATACAGAGAGAAATAAATAGATAGGTAGAGTAAAATGTTCATATTTTTTCAGGTTTCTCCACATGTGTTAATATCCAAATCACCACTAGAAAATTCCCTCTAACTTTACTCACCATTTTAGTATGATGCATTTTCAATATTTCTTTGATCTCTTGATTTACAGCCACGGGGATGAAAACCAAACAAATACCTTTCCTTTGTTTTCTAGAACTCCATGCTTTGTTCCATTATAAAACCAACCTGACAGACTTTTATATCACAGAGATAAAAAAGGAGGTACAGAATGTGCTGTGAACTTCTCTAAGGATAAGTGATATCGCTGTGAAATAAACAAGCACGTGTCCCCCAGGGAGGTGCAGCATATTTAGGAAAGGCTGGAACCTCACAGAGAATTTTTCAGTACCATTAGTGTGATGCTATCTGTGAGCTAAATCTGGCGTGTATATTTTTTTTTCCATTCCTTTTTTAATCTGATCAAAGATGGACAGAACATCAACAGGTGTTTTTAAGCCATCATCAATAAACTAAACTAAAACTATAGCTACAAATGTCAGCATGCACATCAGCTGGGTGTTTTTGTCAAAAGCAGATGCTTACAGAGAACGACACAGGCTAAGCATTCAGCATGCAAAATTTGGCCCAGCACACTTAGCTCCATAAAGGCCAATATACATGCCTTAACACTCAGGGTGAGTGTTTTTAAATGGTAAGGCATCATTCTACCTTTGCGTTGGGTAACTTCCACCTTTACAGTTACAGCGATATAGCGGCACTTTTTCTAGATTAAAAACCATTTTTCAAGTTTGAAAAAACCTGAGTATAGCTGATAGAAGTGACAGTGTGTTAATGTCGACATCTGATGAATACAAAATGCAGGGGGAATTGCTTGTTGCTGAAATACATTAGATCATAGCAGCAGCAAAATGTAGCAGTGAGACGCCACCATCATCATTTCAACGTCTGTTCCATATAATTGCAGAGTGACTGTAAGCTAGCAGGGAAAGCTATCTGTCTTTGGGAGTGTTGTAAATGACATGCTATTTAAAATAAAACATCGAGACTATGAAAAACATTCAGAGGCTTTTCAGCATCTATTGAATTGTGTACAGTCTTCGTGGAACATCATAAATGCAGTTCTCAGAGGAAGTAAATGGTTGTCTGAAGACACATTCCTACCAATGCCATTAACACAACTCATCAGCTAACAAGAACATACTCATCTGTCTAGACACAGATGATATTAGAAAAGTAATCACCATAGATCATATTCAAGTCACAGTCCTGAAGGAGCTTTGTGTGGTTTGATTCTGTACCTGCCCCGGCCCGCAGTACCGAATGCAGCCGTCCTCACTCACTGATGGCCGTAGTTACCCAAGCTCTGCATGAGCAGTGGAGCTCCTGCTGTCTGGACCTGATGAAGTATTGGTCTGGTGCAGATAAACAGAGAGCTCATTGCCGAACCAGAGCTTTAAAATGCCAGAGAAACAGTTCCTTGTCTCTCCTTCTCCCCTGGTACTACAGAGAATGTTTAGAAGATTAGCTTAAATTAAACACCCAGCTTTTTGAGAGGTAAAGAAAAAGGACATGATTTTCATCCAAGCTGTTAAGACTCTGGTCCAAATACAGAAGCACAAATATTTGCTTTTATGTATAATGCTCTACTAATCATAATGCTCTGGTTTTAATATAGTGATCTGCTATCATAATGCTCTGTTGCTCATCATTGTATTCAAGCAATGTTTTCTGCTTGCAATTCATTTGTATGTTTAATCCTTTTCTTGAATTTTGGCTAAACTCTGCCCTTGGAAATTATTGTGGTTAAGAGTCCCAAAATCACATTGCACCTTTGTGAAAAAGTATTTCCTTTGATCTGTTATTTTGCCACTTTCTTTCCCCTTTGTCTGTGCTCTCATGTAAATGTGATTTCTATTTAATGATATTTGGGACAGCGTGAATACAATTGTGGCCAGTTTTCTTAGCTTTGTTGTGTAAGGGCTATCATCAATACAAAGCACATTCATCCTGTCTTGCTATGTAATGTAGCAGAGTCACAAGCGGAAGCAGTTCAAGTCTCCTCTTGAAATTGAAGCTCTAACATGGTCAGTAGGGCACTGTCTTAGTTTCCATCAAATGCACATTACAGAAACAGCAAAGACTCAGAAATTAACTCAAATTTATTGAGAAGCTTTAAGTTGGCCGTTATGACTGCGAGCTCAACCTACAGACATGACCCTTGAAAGATTTATAAGCAAAAACCTAGAGATAGAAATGATGGTACTTATCTAGTTTCATGTAACTAGCAAGTTGAATGAAAACTTAAATTTATTTTACTCAAATGAAAGAAATAATTGTCTCGGGATCTGTCTGAAATACTGAAGAGGTTTTGGGATACCCAGGCTGTGAAACGTCTGTGACAAAGGCTGGTAAGACATATGTTCATCCCATTACAGATTAGAAAAATGCATTATATTACATCTGCACATCTTCAAACGTTGTGCCAGATATGTGAAAATGTAATAATGGTTCTAGTGATTATTTGTTTCAGCAATAGCTTTGTACAATAGCAGATCGAGGTAAATTCTGATGCCATTTGAATATAAAACATGAATAGTACACAAATACTGCATTTTCTTCTGTTGCAAAAGTCTTACACTGTCCATGAATATCTATGCGTTGGTCCGAGTACATTTCATAACAGTCTTGTGTCAATTTTCATTTGAAAAGTACAAGTACCATCTTATATATTTGGTATTTATGTGGCCTTTATTTCCTTTGTTAGGACACTCTTTTTCTCCCAGAAGTTATTTCTTTAGTAATTTGAGAAGTAAAAGATTTAAAGTTGAAAGGGTTATCAAAAGCTGAGATTTATAGTCATTTAAATTATGTAGCTTTGTAAACAATTATGACACAATTTAGTAATATTACCGTAACAGGGTTGCAGGGAGCAGCACAAGAAGATGATGATTTTGACACCTACATTTTTAACATCTGCAGGGTAAATATTTAAAGTGAGTTATTGAAGACAATTATTTAAAAACATGGCTAATAGAAGTTTCTAAACAATTTATGCTTGTTTATTCCAAGTGTGGCAAAATAACCATAGAGTTTAAACAGGCCATAGTGCTCAGGGTGATTTTGGGTCTACTGAGTCACTGCAAAAAAAGAAAACAAGAAAATGTTTGGAAAGCGGCAGACTGGCTCCTCAGCAAAGTCCTTCATGCACAGCTGCTGATAGATAACCGTATTTTGCTCACAACTGAGATTCAGAGAGATGGATGGAAGAAATGTACTCTTAAAATCCACATTTTAAAAAAGTTTAGCATAGATGAATAAACAATTCCAAACTAAATTAAGATAAGTGTTAGACAACTTTTCCTTTTTCTCTGGGACAATTCAAAAACAATATTCAAAACCCACCATTGCTATGTTATCCAGATCACAGCACCCCATCCAGAAGGAGGTAAGCCAAAATATCTGGTCCCATGTGAAAGTCTGAGATCTGGGAGCAGAACTAATAGAATATGAAAGCACAGATTCTGCCCTCGGTGTATCTGTCATCACATGAACCTGTCCGAGAGTGACACTGCCAAATGACTCTGCTCTTATGTAGGGAAGGAGAACCGAGACCCAGGATATTCCTTCAGCTTCATCACTAGTACATGGTCAATAGGTCACTTCACAGCTCTAGTTAAGACATGAGTAAAATGCGAGTGCTATCACTCTTTCAGGATGTTCTCACCATCTCCATTCAGAACAGGGAAAAGTACCAGAGCTCTTGTGAGAACAGGGAGTTTAAAGAAATCAAACTTCGAATGCCACCGACAGTTTCACATTCTGTTGAAAACTGAACTCCACCTGTCACTGTTATTAAACTTCTGTTGCTTTTAGGACATTGTTCTTTTAATATCCCCTTACTACCCCAGAAGGAGGCTGCACCTGTTCCCAGCTTTGAACTTAATATATCCCACAGATTTGTTCCTCTCCTGCATTTAAGAGTCTAGACAACCATGTCTATACTCATCGCCCCGTGATGGACCAGTATTGTCTTAACTCAAATCACAAGGATTTCTCCAAAGAAGGAGAGAAGTTAACATTAAAAAAAAAAAAAAGGTTCTAGGCAGCCAGATTTTGTGTACTGCAGAAACCTATTACTGGCACACAGGACAAAAGCAGACAGCACAAAACATCATGAACTAAACTTGACAGTGTCCTGGTTAGCACCGACTCTGTCCTCAACAGCATCAATCTCATTAGTGAACACACAAAGCTTCTTCTGGTTCAATGCCAGCACAAGCTGCACAACGTGTGCCTGAAATTATTTAGTACATCACAGACCAGAGAGGAAACAAAGATGGACAATGCTCTATTTGCCTCATCAGATTTCAGTCAGGCACCCCAGATGAAACCAGCTTCATTACAGATCATTTATTTCAAAGTAGATATCAGAGAATAAGTATATCCACAGACAAAGGAACTCTGATCCTTTTTGCAATGGTGGTAAAGAGTCCACAGGTTTGTCACCTTTAGAGATTTCAAATAAACAGAAGCAACAAGGTCAGGACTGAATTGCCAAAGCTCCTCTCCTCATTTGCTTCCCTGAGACTACTATAGGCATCCCAGATTCAGGCATTACATGCAGTCCTGCTGCGCTCCTGGTTTCACTCCAAATGTCAAGGAGGACCTCACAAGCAGGCCTTATCACTAACACAGTTGCCAACTCTCTGGTAATAAGAATCCCAGTGTCACCAGTGATCCCAGTTCCACCACAATAACCTCACAGATACTGGCTCATTCTCAGCCCACTAACAGGCACCGCAGCCAAGAGCACGGGCTAACTCCCTGCCATTTGCTACCTTTGCCTGTGACATGCTGGGCTTTCCCAGCTTCCACATGGATTTCCACAGTTTTCTGACACATCAAGATAGATGAGGAGAGAAAAGTGGAAATGTGAGATAGAGAAAAATGACAGAGAAAAATGAAGGCTGATACAAACAAGCTGAAAGATAAAAGATGCCTCAAATTTTATTCTGCAGCGTTCCTGTAAGGTGAGAGCATTTTCTGTTCTCCAGTGTTGCTGCCTCATCTCAGTTCCTAGAGCTACTTTGAAATCATAAATCACATCATCAGTCCCAAGTATCAACACACAGCAAAGCTGGACATTAACTGCTGCAGAAACCAACCACTTCTCTGTAAAGATCACACGTAGCTCAGGAAGATTTTCTCTAACTCTAGTTCTGCCGAACCTGTGTCCACTTGCACATCTGAATTCCTATGTGGTTTTATATTTATGCATCTCATGTACTTATTAACTATTCAGAATACTTAAGTACAAGGCAGTGCTCATCTCCTCATCTGTCTGATTTACAAGCTCTTCATTGCCCTCAGCACAAGAAGGAAACATACTTGAAAGTGTAAGCTAGGTCACAGAAGAAGGGACGTAAAATAAAGGCAGGGGCAAAATCAGAAAAGGACTGAATGAGATACAATTAGGAAGAAACATCCATGGCAACAAGAGTATATTTTTATACATAGGCTATTAGTACAAAGAAGACCAAGAAAAGAGTTGGTTTGCTGCTCATAGAGGAAGAAAGCTGTCAATAGACGATCTGAAAGAGATCAAAGCATCAAATTCCTTTAGCTGTAGTCAGTTTGCTGACACTAGTAGTACCAACAACACATGGGTTAATATCTCTGCCTAGAAGATGGAAAAAGACATTAGAGAGCAGCAGGATGTTTTCAGTTCATGTGGCCAGGCTGATTTCATCATGGGATACTTGAAGAAGTAGGTGAAATAGTGTCAGGAGCATTAGCAGTTATCTCTGGAAGCTCAGGGATAGCGAATGATGAGGTCTAGGAAAAGGAAAAAAAAGTATCATGCTCTTATTTAAAAGAGGTGAATGGACGGGCTAGGAAATTTCAGACCAGTCTGTGTAAATACTGTAGCAGCAGCAGAGTTTTGTAGCTCAGATAGTGTAGAGATATACACCAGAATGGGTAAATAGGGAGAAGTAATGCATTTTATTAAGCTAACTGATGTAACTATTAAAAAAATCAGAGAAGGTTTCAGGAGCAAAAACCCTTTTATAGTAGTCAGGAAAAACATTGGGGCAAATAAACAAACCACTTCAAAGAATTTAGAAGGAAAAGAGAGAGAGAGAGGAATAAAGAGGGAGAGAGAGGGAGAGATGAGTAAAAGCCAATAATGGATTTGCAAGAACAAGTCATGTCAACCTATTGTAATTTCCTCCTCTGACAAAGAAGCAGACATGGCAGATAGAAAAGAATAAGTGCATGTCATATATCTTGACTTATTAAGGCTTTTGACACTGTCTCGCATGACATTCCCTAGCACAAACAGGCTAGGGAAATACAGTCTAGATGAAACTATTCGAAGACAGGTGCAGAACTGGCTGGGAAAAAACCTACACACTCAAAACCAGCAGAATGTCACTATCAAAATGAAAGATACAGAGAGCGGGTAGTGGGAGCTGCAGCGATCTGCGGGTCTCTGCCCAGGTCTGCTCCTACTGAGTATTTTCACGGGCAGCCTGAACGTGGGAATGGGAAGTGCATTTATTGCACCCGCAGGTGACAGAATGCTAACAGGGCACAAGCCATTTGGGCAACAGGAGAATTACACAGACCAAAACCACAACCAGCCCACCTTGCTAACACCACTTACCCACCACTCTAAAAATGCCGGTGTCTGCAAGGTCCCCCTGTCCTTGGGCTTAGCAGACCCCCTCAGCAAAGGGGGGAACAAGAGAGCAATTTTTTAGACTGGATTTACACGTTTGAGGTTACTCTAACTTCAAGGAAAACTGTATGGGGAGCATTGCAGGAGGGTAGATGCTGGGTAGCTGGACTTTGGGAAGATAGACATGAACCAGGTGAGAGCCTGAGTTCAGCTGGAGAGGGGCTAGACCAGGAGGTGAAGAGGGGCAGAAGACATGGCAGCATGGCAAGAGCCCAGGCGCAGGCAGCAAATCACCCTATTTGTAATGAATCACAACTTCAAATACTGTCGCCTAGGAGGGTGTGTGCGTGCGTGGGTAGAACGAGAGATTGGTAGGCCACAAGAGCCGCATACATCAAACTCAGGCCGGTGGCCTGTGTACAGACATCACGGCTCAACGCCACTTCCCTGCAGGTCTGACCGCACACGGCCGTGCCGTTCACGGCAGACAGTTCCTTCTGGGCCATCCGTGAGCACCGGCCCGACATCAGCCTGCACGGCCCCGGGGATGCCTGCACAGACCCTCGTGAGTAAGTCTATCACTGATGCTGCGGCCTGCTGCCAATGTGCCTGCTCCTGCCTGTATTTCAGCCAAGAAAATCCCCGGCTGGCTCCTAGGTAAGCTCCTCGGGGCCATGGCAATCCCTTTCTTCTCCCTGCAGGGGTCCACAGATCTCCAGTGAGAGAGATCCTGATAAAAAACTGTCACGTTTGAAAGTGCTCCATGATGGGAGTTTGAGAAGTTTGTTTATGCTGTGTCCAAGAATGATTTCATGCCGCATTACGTCGAGAGTCATGGAAGTCCTGCTGGTGGATACACATAGAGCTTCCGGGATTTGGGGCATCCCTTTGTTGTGGTTACATCCAAACTCCTGCTTGCAAATAATGCATAAAGTAAAAATAGCAAGGGCAACACCCACATTACTAATTTGAATATTTTCCTCCTCTTTTTAATATTTTAAATGATCCAATGAAAATGTTGCTGTTGTCTGATTGACCAAACGGTCTTTAGAGGCACCAGTCAGGAAGACTGATGGGGTGGAGAGCTATTGCAAAAAGCCTCTGTCAAGGTACATATCGACATCCTAATAACTGGCATTAGCTTCTGAAATCACATACTAGGCACAGTAAAAATTATCAGTGCAGAAATTATTATTGTAGCTGAGAGACAATCCCTGAAAAACACTATTCATTTTAAT
The DNA here is from genome assembly GCF_965638725.1 of Aptenodytes patagonicus. Classification (NCBI taxonomy): domain Eukaryota; kingdom Metazoa; phylum Chordata; class Aves; order Sphenisciformes; family Spheniscidae; genus Aptenodytes; species Aptenodytes patagonicus. The sequence continues at coordinate 42,510,472 of NC_134955.1, read as the reverse complement.
GGCAGATCACTGGGTAAGTCTCAAAGCTGAAGGAGGAACAGTTGTAGTTCACACCATTCCTGTATAAAGTGACACAGATTTATAGTCCATAGGATGGGAAATTTTGTGTCTTACGCAGACACTGTACTGCTATGTACAATTTAGGTTTGCTCAACTCTTGGCCAAGGAAAAATGATTTGTATTTCTATTCTGCCAGGGAAAACCACTGCAAAGGCAACAGAAGTGGGTAAAATGAAGGAAAAAGAAAAAGAGGGGGAAAAAACCAACCTAGAAAAATCAATGCAACTATATTTATAGTGGTCATTTTTCCTGTCCTATCCCAGCTGAGAGGTACGATGGACCCCTTTATTAGAAACTGAATAGCAAAGAATACACTGCAGAATAAATACAGTTAATTTGTTTTTATATATGCAAAAACATAGAGCCAATATTTTTAAAATATTTTTATTCATCTTCTATAAGATACAACCTAGCCTCTGTTTATCAAGCAAGCTAGCTTTGCTCACCAATATTTCAGCTGAATTTTAAAAGAGAAACAACACACAAAGAATTTACCTCCACTAAAACTTGGAGGGGGATGCTTACCTTTAAAGTACACATAATTTTATTATGATTATTGAGCTGGTGCATTATCTGCAGCATTTACTACCCAGAAGTCATTGCTTTCCACAAATGAACAGTAAACATCAGTAACACGGGCGCATACATTTTGCGCTAGATTTGGTGCCATGAAGCAAATGACTGAAGCTCATCAAGTCGCCTATCTCATGATTGTTTTTACAGTTCACATCCGGCTGAGTTTACAGCGTAGCAGCAAGCAAGGGGCATAACAAAAGCATTTCACAAAGGTAATCTGAAAATGTAATTGGTTTAAGTCATTGTCAAAGCCAACAGGGGCACAAGTTTATAGGACAACTGGTAACGGCACAAATACTACTTGTGTGAAAACTACTGTGCGTTTAACTACGTGGAAATTAGCGTGTAGTGGCAGGCTAACACCACAGCGAGTACCATATCATTACAAGATTATAGCCTTCCGAACCACAAGGCAAGAATACAGGTTATATGCTAATTAGTTTTGAATCTACTAAAGGTAATTACATGGTAATCTCCACGTAGTTACACGGTATTTAATAGGAAACCCTATTAACTAATCATATAATTAAAGAGTAATCGCATGATACTCCTGCCCTGTGACATTCATGGTGGCCAGATAAATTAAAACTGATAGAATTTCACGGCATAGCCTGTTCCTATTATCAGACTTTAGGGCAATACCATGCCTCTCAAGACATTGAAGTAGACAGGAAAATGTACCAAACGTACCAAAAGTCAGGGCGCTTACCACTCTCTCAATGCACAGAAAATAGCACCTCATACCCAGAACCACTGCTCGTTTCCACAAAAGTACTAGGAAGGGAATCTCTTGGTTTTGTCTTGGTTCTTTGGTTTTGTCCTCACTTGATTTTCCCCTTTCCTTTTTTTCCCCACTTCTCTCTACAATTTCAGTTTCTGTAGCCTCTCAATCACAGCCATCCCATCTTTTCTGTCAGCATGTTTCAGGAAGCACTGAGTCACCCATTGCTCCTTCACCTTTACTTGCTCAGAATTTTTTTTCCCTTTTCTTCCTCTTACAAAGTTTTCAGCAATTTTGCTACTTTTTTGTTGTGAAAACTTGATCAACTCTTTTCCTTTTTTAGTTTTCCTTTCTCCTCTTCTGCTTTCTTTTCTTAGGGACTCCCTTTGTCTCCTCTCCTTTCTGCAGAGGACACTGCCATGCAAATAATAAATAAAGTTACTGAAACTCAGATTTTCCAAACCCAGGACTGCAGCCAGCGAGGCTCCTGCATTTTCATTCCATTAGCCAGGCATCCTTTCTGCTTGTCCTCAGCTGAAGCTGCTCGCTGGTGCCACACTTTTTTCTCCCAGCTGATACTTAGACAACCTTTCCAATGATTCCTGACAGGTCACACCACTGACCACAGCAAAAGTTGCACAGCACAGCCAACTGGAAAGAGGAGGATAAGCAATGCAGATCAGCACACAGTGCTGGTCAAATTTCAAAATGTCCCTCGCATGAACTGCTGATGTTGCAAAAATTGTTTCATTCCAGAGTGGACCGAAAATTTGGAATTTCCCACAAAACAGTGTTAAAAATTCCAGTAAATCAAAACATTTCATTCTTCTTTTCATCTTTTTTTTTTTTTTTAAATTCTGCATTTCATTCCGTACCAGCTAAGATTAGGGTTATACAACAGTATAATCTACAGCAAAAAGCAAGTGAAAAAAAAAAAAAAATAAAATCAATGTCCCCTGCACAACTCAGTTTCAATGAACAAGCATTTTTCAAAAGAAAAAGGTCTGTCCAAAAGTTTCCAACCATACGTAATACTAAGTCTGTTTCTGGGGCTTCCCCAGCCTGTTGGGGATGCAGAAATCTCCATTCAAAAATGTGAAAGCAAGTGAAACGTCAGACTAATAAACTGCTAAGAGCACAATGTGCAGTCATCCATGATACCATGGACTGTGAAAGGACTATGCACTCTGCTTAGTTTTAAAATACCAAGTCCCATTCACTCCCTTACTGAAGCCCAAGCCTCAAAATGTTCCTGAGCCCCCGGGAAGGAAAGAAATGCTCCCGTTTTTTTTTTCTTGTTGTTTTTTTTTTTGACAGACCTCATTCTGCCTGACCAGAGCACAGCACCAACAGTGGGTACTACTCCATCCTCAGCAAGCGAGGAACAAAATAAAAATGGGTACGAATACTGAAGAGAAGGAAAGCTCCTGCCAGCTTCACTGCAGTAGAGCCCCGCAAAAAGGTAAGCAAAGCTATGGGTCTGTGCAATGCTATAGGAACATATATAAAGAGAGAGAGATAATAATACTGTCCATAAAAATAGAATAGACAAAAGAGAGCAAAGGTGATGATCGATGGTATGATTCAATACAACCAATGCCCTGTTCTCACCTTTCACTTTACTATTTCATATTTGTTCACTCTTTGCTGTTCATAAAGATCTAGAGCTGGACTTGTCCAACAACAACCAAGGACCCTGGGGAGTCTGCTGTTACCCTTGAACTGCCCGCTGCAGCCTGAAGAGCGAGCTGTGCTGAGAGGGAAGAGAGCCCAGGTAGGTGCCTAGAAAATACATTAATTTGGTGTTTCTAGTCTGCTGAGCTTCTGTGACACCTCGGTGGGAGATGCAGCTGCTTCTGTCCTCCCACCTGAGGGGGTTCGAAGGAACGTGACAGACTGGATCCAGTCCATTGTGCCAGTGAACCAGTGATGCTAGGAAGTACCGTTCCTTTCAGTAAAGTTGGCCCACAACTTTTAATTGTTGTTAATCCCTTTAGAAGGGATACTGCAATGCCTGTGAAGTTTAAAGGTAGAGGTAACTTCTTTTGTTACGCCAATTGGTAGAGTTGGAAAGGCTGGACAAGTTTTGGGGTTTCTTCAGTTCTACAGCAGTATGGCAACATCAGTATGTTGAGTTTATACTGAAGCTTCTGTTTCCAACCCAAAGGCAAACTTTTGGGGTTGAGGGCTTGATCAGTTTTTTCCAGCTCTCCCAGCTGATCTCCAAAAAGATACTCTCTCCACCTGCAAACCTCACATTGCTTATATTGTTGGTCAATCACAACTGCAACAAAGTACTGCCTCAAGCAGAGGCAGCCTCAGTGTGCATTGCTGTTACGGCTTGAGAAAGCAGCATGTGCAGGCTGGCTCTTGATCAGGCTGAATGAAACTCCTTGGTTACACGCCACCATGAATCATGGGTCACAGGGGTAGGGTGCTGTATTTTGCGTTAGGGGTATCATACTCACGGCATCATCCTGTTAGCATGCCAAATGATACCATCTGCTCTAACGAAAGAATTGGGGTTTTTCTTCATTTCTTTTTCATCTTACTTTACCTATATTTTAGTCCCATAAGCTCCCAGTATAATCCTCTGGAATACAGGTTGAGAGGCCATTATGAAGCTAAAGGGAAGGGGGGAAAAGTGGCAACTAAACGCTTTCATGGCCATTTCTACCTCGGCATTGGAAGGGAAGGGAAGCGGTGTGCAAGCCATGTAAAGCACTCCCAAGTCTCAGGGCAGGTTTTACATCCTGGATCTCTGAGCATCTAATGGTGATTCAAAGAAAGGACTGTACGTGTCAGGAGACTTCCCTGAAAGGGAATGTGACACTGAAAAATTATGTCTGATTGTGAAGCGTTTTGGCACTGAAACAAGTCTGCTAGGCCAGCATATTCACACTACACAGCAGCTCCCACGTGTTCAGCATTAAATGGGCAGCTTGCTAACTAACAGTCCCCTAAGAGCAGGGGAACATATTAGCATATGGACTTGGCATCTAGGTTAGTCATTGCTGAGTCAAATGTCTGGACAATTAAGTAAAGCTAAGCAGCAAGCACGAGTAGCTCACAGTATTACTTCAATTTAGAGATAACAAAGACTTACTAATTAACAGCAGTGATTAATAGAGTAAAAGAGGCTATGAACTTTTCTTTTTTTTTTGCACTATAAAAGCCTGCATAAAAGTCTGCATACTGTGCTGATATTGACACTTTTCAGAAATACAATTCCATTTTATTAGCATACAGAAATAAGCTTCTAAAGCAGATTATGGTTTATTAAAGGACACTAGAGTGAAGAAATTATTCTCTCCATCGCTGCTTCTCTTTCCACCACCATCGGGAGCATCATGACCCAGTCTCACAACACCCACTTCAGCCCCAAAGTCGTTACAGCAGTGCCTTCTCTCTCCTCGCTCTGTGCAGCTCTGGGTCACTGGCCTATTATGCCAGACGCAACCTGTGAGGGAGCTGAGGAGGGGAGCAGCACTGCGCCTCACAGGCACGGAGCAAGTGGTTCTCTGAGCTCCCAAAACAACTTTACTCATTGATCTGATCAGTATTTCAAATATCCATTATCTCACAATTTATTAAATAGTTACAAAATCTCCAGAAACCCTGGGGATACCGTGACTGAGGAGTACCCAGGGGTACGGTCAAAACTAGGTGCACCAAAGCCTAATGGAAATGGAAATCATAGAATCATAGAAACCGGCCGGACATTTGAAAAACTGGTGCTTTCCTAGTCTGTGTGAACAGTCAGTCACCCCGGGCTCTCGGTGGAAGGGACATCTCACATACGTATGAACAGTACAGGAATCTGACGGCGAGCTTTCAGAACTGTCAGTTGCCACAAGCAGCAATTTTGGGCCATACCTCTAAATTTATAGCGAAAACACATTGACTCACTTGGCAACTGTGATCAACACATTTTACTTGGCCAGAAACACCAACCTTCACGTGTTTAGTAGACACCAGTTATTAATGCTCATGCTGTGAATATGCTTCCTTGTGTCCTTCTTTTCATCTCTCCCTCTATCCCGGATGGGAATCTCTCACCTCTTTGTCCTTCACCACACACAAAGGCTGTTGTTACTGAGGAGCTCTTTGTGCTAGCACTCTTTCATCAGACCAAGGAAGAAGAAAGCGAGAGGAAGTACAAATAGGAAAGCATTACGGGTGAAGAAAAATCCTGAACAAAAAGTCAAAAAAGTAAATTCATATGGATCGGTCACCCCTTCACCGCTCAGGTTGCTTATGCACATTTGAGACAATGCCTGAATCTGAGGACGTTAGGAGCACTGTCAAGATGAAGGATTCTAAGAGAAGGTAAAAAGCTCAGCAGAATTTGTTAATATATAATCAAATTTAATTTTTTTAAATTTAAAATATTTACAAGCCCAGCAGAAGCAGGGCACAGGACTGGGAAAACAAAGGCAGAGAGCCAGTTTGTAAATATTTTCAATTAAAAAAAAGAAGTTTAACTACACGGACAAAAAAGAAAAAAAGGTAGACATAGAGGTTGTGTCTAAGCCATGTACAATAACTCCTAGGTCTCAGGGTAGGTTTTACTTCCTGGATCTCTGAACACCCGATGCCAGTCTAGCAAGAAGCAGAACTCAGACTAAGAGGTGCTATAGGCACAGGAAGACTGCAGCACGGATAACTGGAGGAACTAAAGGTGTAAGAAGGTAGGAAGGAGGGGAGGACAGGAGCTAGAGAGAGGGAAGGAAGAGAAATGGAAATTAACGTGTGAAGACTTGGTTTTATTCAGTCACCACTTGTTGACGAAACACTATTTTTCCAGAAGGTTCCCAAGCAGCTGACCTGATGTCTTATGCATCAGGGATACAGCTTATTTCAGTCTCAATGTTATATGTAGTGATTCGCTTGGTACAAAAGAGCAGAAATCAGAGCAATTAATTAGGTTATTGCATAGAGTCCTCACTAGCCATTTCATTCGAGTGTCAGTAGGAAGTTAGACGCAGCCCTGAGCACAACCACCCATCCAACACCCTGCCCCTGCCTGGTACTCCTGCAGCACCCACGCCCACCAGGGCAGGTTTGGGCCTCCTGCAAAAGTAAATACATAGCTTGCGGTATTCCAGGAGGGCAACTTTCTGTGTTTGTCTAATGTCAGAGGGGATGAGGATGTTTGCATCCAGCAAAGTCCCTCATTTTTTCACTCCAGTCCATCTAATTCAGGAGATAGGTAAGCTCCTTCAAAGAGTCATTCTGAGATCTTCATCACTTAATGTTTATAGTTTGTCACATTGCAGCCACTGTCTGTTTGCTGCCACAGGATTTCCTCTTTCATTGATTATCCCTATTTACAACCTTATTCATCCAATGGCTGCAAGCAGTCGCACTAAAATAGGGCTACAGAAAGCTAATCCTTTCTGTTAGCATCTAAGCAATAATTTAACAGCAATGGGGTTTTGCCCTGTATCTCCACAACCTGCAATTTTACCAACTTTCACAATTTCATTTAAAAACTCCGAATTTTTTTTTCTCCTTATACTGCAGCTCTGAGAGTTTATTATGTTGACTTTCATTAACACAAAATAGTAAGGTTCTAGTCTCCACAGTTGCAGAAACCTGTGAATACAGTCTCAAATAGAGTCTCAAAAACCATAAGCAAATAAAAAGGTTTTGTTTGTTCGTTGGTTGGTTGGCTGATTTTTTAGTTCTCCCAAAGTAGATCATGAGTTTTATGCAGCCTGATGGTTTGCAAATTCAGTTTTGGCAGTACTGAACTTGGGATCACCCCGAGTCAATATTAGCTCTTGACTTTCTGTTCTCACCTTCGCTTTTGTTTGCCTAGAACTGGAGGTCACATCAAGATATATAAAACACATGTTTTAAAATATTAACTTTTTTGAGACCTTATACTGACTTCATTTTAGCCACTCCGACCTCTTTCTCCCCTGGAAATAAAGCCAGAAAAGGCCAGCGATGACTGAATTCTCTCTTTATAGCATCAGCTGGTGCCAGCTGAAGTCTGTGAGGGCTGTTTGAAAGCTGCCAGAGGAGAGGTGGTGTCTGAAGTCATCTGGTTTCAAGTTGGATAAAACAGTGTTTTGCGCTTGCCTGTCATTTCTCATTTCTTGCTTAGCTTTAATTGTCCCAACTTGTGCAAATACACCAAGGACTCGCACGGTCGGCTCCTTCGTCAATCACTCAGATCACTATTTTGATAATGCTCCCTCTGCAATGCTGTTTAAAGCAGTAGGTCAGAGAAGAGACTTCAGGATTTGAAATTTTCCATTAATTCACATTGTGCAGAAAAATCAATACTCCGCAAATGTCCAGATGCCCCAACAGGCCATATACAGACTGTGCCAGCTTGATAATTATAATGTCTTTGGTCGGTATGCCATGCATATAAGGAGGTATATCACGCATAAAAGGATATTGGAAACAGAGAGGTTATAACTAGCTCATCAAAGCTCCAAGCCACAAGGAAGTAACATTGAAACACAAATCCGAGTGGTAAAAACGTAAGCTCTAACTAACCACATCTCAGTATGGAAAAAGAAAAAAAATCAGGAACAGCCACCAGAAAAAATCTGGATGACTGGACTGGACTGTTGCAGGCTAAGGCCATCATTCTAATGCAAAATCATAAAGCAAAACTGAGTACTGGTTTGCTTCTTTAAATTATTCACAGTCAATGGTGACCTTCCAGGGTTGGGTTCCCTATTCAGCATTTCACTGTCTCATCGTATTGAAAAGATATTTTCCTTGACCTTTGCAGTTTCCCCTTTTGTGCGCTGCCTGGTATCTTGACGGAAAATAGAGATATCTACAGCAGATACAAAGAGACAAAAATTCAAACTCCAAACTATTTTCTCACTTCTCTAAAAAGAAAAAAAAAATCTCAAACATAAATTCTTAATGCTTGTTACAAAAAATAATCATTTATTAACCAGCATGTGCTTATTAATAAATTACAAGGCAACCAGATGTAGAAGTCACTTTCAATGGGTTGTTGAAGGTGTTCATGCTAATGAGCATAAGCAGAAGCATTTTAGATGTTTGTTTGCATGGGGAAAATACTAGAATAAGGCTGTGCCAAGCAACTTTGAAATAGAAGTGATGGATAGTTACCTATTGTTCTTAAAGAATACCTGGCAGTATTTGTTCATACACACTCAAGATGTTCATACACACTTTCCTCTTCAGAAGTGATTTCCACTCACCATTTTCCAAACCAATTGCTTGGCAGCCCCTATTCTATAAAAATGCATTTCCATCCTTGGACATGAGTCCTATCTAGACAGCTGAATTGATATAAATAATACCATTTTAATAGAAAAAGTATTTTAATTGTTCTGTGAAAGCAATATTAAATCACAAACTTTTTTCTTCTTTTACTATCTCTGGCAAAACAGAAAGAGTTATGGTGGTGAGGAGAAAGAAAAGTGCTCCCATCCAAAGGAATAGGAAAATCGAATTCTTCAAAAATGTTGAGGTAGGGCCTTCATTTGGTTATTTTAGCATAAGAGCTGAAGAAGGTTTCTCTCATGTTACAGCTCTTTCGGAAGTACATTTTGTTCCCCAAAACAAACTCAGGGTGACCAAAAGAGGAGCGTGAGGCACAGCAGGAACTTCCACTGCACGTGGGCGCAGGCAGCGACACCAGCAATGCCTAAGCGCAGGCATTTAGCACGGGTGTTTACAGTCAGGTCTATATGCAAAGTACCTATGAAAGCACACAGGGTTTAGGTGGAGTATCATTAGGCACAATACATAAATAAATGTACCTAGTATTGTGTCCTTAAATAAAAGTAGCTACACAAATGCCTTACTGTTGTATGTATGCTGAAATCATAGGCACAGAGGAATCCGGACTTAAAAGCTTCCAAATAGTTTTGGTAGGGCGGTTTGCATCCCTTCCCTGAGACAGGTTTACGTCTCTCCACAGGCATTCAGTTAGTTCAGACCTGTTTGTTCCCTGGAGCGGGGATTCTTTCGTATGCCAAATTTGAGTACATGGGTATTTTCTGTAGAAATATTATACCTTCTAGGTATGCAAGCATCACTTATTCAGGATGTAAATGAAAATGATATCTTTGTACAAACTGTATTTAAGGTAGTTGAATCAGAGACTGAGATAATTCCATTCCTTCCCTGTATTTTTTTAACATTACAAAATTGGACTAAAGCCCAATTTTCCTCCTCCTGGTGACAGCTACCTAATCCAAGCTGTGATCTATGCCACCTCCTTGTATTTTATTTTAGCAATATAACAGAGTGGATTTCTCAGATGACACATCGACCAAGTCTCCTTGCCGCTGCCGTTAACATTTGTGACAAATCTATTTGTTTTGTAGATCTCGGGGGAAGACTCCAGGGGCATCTGATCAAGCCATCTCAAAACTGGACAAAAAGAACAGCGGTTGCGAGGCAGATCTCTTATTCAGTACATACTGTGGTACTTTACGTAGCCATACCAACCGTGCTTTAAAAAGGGGGAGGAGGATTGCTCCCTTTTTTTTTTTTTTTTTTTTTTGAAATCTCAATAGTAGCATAAGCTGGGTAAAAATAATGTTGTTATAAATGTAAATTGCAGCATATCCTGAAATATAAATTGTATGCTTTTACAAGAGAACATTACAAAAACATAGTCACAATCAATTAGTTGGATTTAGAGGCAATTATATGCAGTAGATATCCTATCATTATATACTTAGAAAAAGATCTGAAGCAATAGCACGCCTATTTACTTTTGTCATAGCATTTCAAATCCACACACATAATAGGAACTGCAGAAATAATTTTAACAATGGCCTGGTATACAATATACTAAAATTTGGAATAAAAATCCTTACAAAATAAGCTGCAATTCATTCCGTTTTGAAAATCAAAGCTTTAAAATTACCAATTCTGTTTTGAAAATGTAAAGAAAAATGTATATATATTTTAGAAGAATAAATAAATGTCTTGACAAAAGTTTCTTTTAACATATTGTATGGGTAGGCATTAAATATGAAATTCTCAAGGAACATAAGTTTCTTGGTATCTGTCATGAAGATAAAGCCAAGAAAAAAAGGGTATTTTCTGGTAAAGAACTAAATTAATGGAATCTGCCTCAAATGACTATACTGCTTGGATTGGTGCATTCTGAAAGTCTTCACCCAAATGTTGCTGCCGGCTCCAAAGCCTCCTGCTATTTAGAACTTATACCTAAGACCTAGCTCAGTGTTCTCCTCCGTTCAGTAACTGAGCCATTTAAAGAAAGCAGAAAAAGGTAAGAACCAGGGAGGTTTGTGTTTGGGGTTTTTTTTTCTAAATAATGAAAGATAAAAGAAAAGTCAATGAAAAGAAAGCCACTGACTTTTGGAGGGGCAAATTTTTTTTATGAAAAAAAGCGTTCTTTTTTTCTTGTATCTGTCTCTCTGCGGATGCAGTTTACATGTTTTTTGTGGTTAGTTGCAAAGAAACAGTTCAGCAAATTTCTAACAAATATAATCTGATTTTTTAATCCTATTCCTATCAAAGATAATTAGATAACCATGAGATAAACAGCTATGTGTTGTTTCATTCTTCTACTGCCACTTAAAGAAAAAACCTTGTTGATGGAGCGCAAGGACTAAGCAATGGTAGTCATCCTACCGCAAAATTGTTTGTGCAGAGCTGCTGAAGAGTTTAGCACCGTGACTTTACTCTGACGTTAAAAATGTGACTCTACTTGACACAACAGCTCAACATATTTGTGATCTGTAAGCTCTTTGCAGTACAGAATGAACCTTAGGGGTAAAAAACCTGACGCCAAGCCACTTACTTTCTTTTAGATTAGTAAACGCTATTATTTCATCCCCGAACAGAATAGCAATATTAAAGTTATGAGAAGAAACATCCCCTTGTTTTGGGAAGTTACAGCAGAAAGGGCGATTCTCACAGTGACCTGGGGGGGGGGGGGGGGGGGGGGAAGTGAAGTTTCTCTTTGGAAGAGAGGACATCGATCCATTTTCTGAACTGGAGGATTATTGCATTAGTTACACATGTGAGAGCTTCCCTATGCAACCACAACTCTACACCTCTTCTGCTCTCCCTCTTCCTTGCCTCCTAGTGAAAACCACACTTCTAAGGGACATTTTTCTTTGAACAAAACCTGCAGTTAGTTTGCAAACACACACAGACTCATGTGTATCTCTGTATTTCCGTGTAGTCCCAGTACCCGCCTTTGCATGCCGGGCTTCGCCCCTTGCTGAAAACTGTCATCACCTTCCCCTTCCATTGGTGTGGCACCCAAGCAGATCGCACCTGACACACACACATCTCACCAATCCCAAGGAACAGGCAGGCAGTGCTGGGCAGGGTGTAAAAGGGGTCTGTAACGCCTGGATTTGATTTACAACCTACAGAGAGTTAAAGGGTGAAATCCATTAGGAAGCAGCAGGGATGGGCTGTGCCCTCATCGTGGGCTCTAGGAGATGAGCCTTGCTCAGCCTGTCACTGAGCCCCAGGGCTGGTAGCCTGTTCCCACAGCCTACTCTGTCTCCAAGGGGTCACTTGGTTGGGAAAATTCCCCATACTGAGAAACGTTAGGAAAAGCACCTCCGTTTTATAGCCCTCACAGTGAATTAAGGGGGCTGATTTTCCCCTTTCCAGAGGGAGCCAGTGTTTTGAGCCCCTGTAACGCAAGGAAGGGGGTTAATCTAGGGTGTATATTACAAACACCAACATTTACAAAATGTGTTGCAGCCCCTATGAGCGTCCCTTTAGCAGGACTGCTATCAGAATCACTGCACCAGACAGCGATGAGCAAGCATGTCGCTGGGGGCCCAAAGCAGAGCAGCACTACGCCACACTTGCTTTCCATGAAGCCAGGCAAGTCAACAGCACCGCACAACTGAAACAACTGCGTTGGTACCACAGCAAATAGCACCGTTAGGCTGAAATCTGGATCGGTTTGCAGAATGGGTGTCCCCCAGAAGGAGATGCTAGTCTGCAGATGATTGCTAACTGCTAGAAATACACTTAAACTGCATCTAACCCTCTGAAAGCAGTGTGCTTTTCTGCTGTTGTCAGATCACTTGACATTGCTTACACCAAAACAACAGCTGAAGAAAACATAATGACAAACACTGGTAATGAGCAGTTAATACAAGCTCCAGGATGAAGTAGCTTTGACAGTATTTCTGCTCTTGTGGAACAGCTGCTTCACAAGAGTATCTTCCAATGTAGCTCGTTAAAAGACCACGAATGCTCAAAACTCCCTTAGGGGAAGCTTGAAGTGAGCCAGGCAGAGGTTTCCTGGGAAAGATGATGAATCAGTGCAACTTCTGCAACGCATGCCTCCTCCATGCATGTGCGCCTCAGACTGGAGGTCAGTCAATGATTTTTGGACCACCTGCCAAATGAAAGTCTCAGATGTCTAATAGGACAAAATCCCTGGAGGTCAACATTCAGCAATTTCAAGGGTCGAATCAAATTGTTTGTGTACAGTAATGCCAATAAATTGATCTTAATCAAAATGCAATAATCCTTTTGAAGAGTAAGGCATTCATTGCTAGGAAGCTTCACCGTTGACAGCCTTGTCAAGCAGTTAACAGGCCTCCTACAGAGAGACAGCGATCCAGTTCTCCACAACACATCACAGGAGTGAAATGAATTCTTATTTACAACTAGGGATTAGAAGTCGTAGTATTTCTAATTTGCAGAGATCACTACTCTTAGAGCTTGGCTTTGAGATGCAGGCAACTTCTTACCTTTTCTACGCTACAATGCAAACAACAAATCATCCTCTTCGCATTTTATGTTGACCGCTTCTTCTCCATGAATGCCAAGCTCTATTATTTTATATTTTAGTAGCACTAAGCTAGAGAGCACAGGTTATAGAAAAAATGCATTTCATATGCCCCATTGGAAACTATAAAACTGTATCATAAATGGCTTTCTGAGGTTTTGTTTCTTAGTTGAACATATTAAACACTGCCACTTCTTGAAAAGAAAACGGTTCTTTTTAAAGATTATGAGTAACACACTCTCAAAAGAACCTGGAGAAGAATAAAAGCATATTAATTAGAAATGTCTTCACATTTTGCTATAAGTATTGCTTGACAAGCACATGTTAGGATAAGTAAAGGATTTTTCAAAACATACAACAATTAGTTAAAAAGAAACCAAATGTGTATTTCTTCTCCTATTTTTGCAGTTGAGCCCCAATGGAAAGCAAGAGAGGTACTGCATGCGTGAAAGCACAACAGGGCATTTTCATAATATATGCAGGGGGAAACAATTACCTATTTTACAAACTGCTGCAGTAAGTAATATTACTAAAATAATCAGTGATCAGCCTGTTAACAGGCAAACAGAATATAACGACACAAAAATATCAGGACATATTCAACCTGATTGAAGAATAATATGGAACAGAGGTATGGATGAAATGTGCACAGAAAGACCACTTACCTTTTTATGACTACAATAACACGAATAGTAAAAATACAGTTTATCAAAGCCATGTGACTTAAAACTGCTAATTTACAACGCTGCAGAAGAGGGGTCTTCCTTGTGAAAAGGCCAGAGAAACAGTAGAGAGGTTTCAGCTTTCCTCCAAGTTTCGTTCCTTACTAGTTTCATGTTCAAACATAACATGGAAGACTATTTCCACATACCATTCTATCGACCCTCAGTTATCCCTGTGTCCCAGGGATAGGCCCTAATAGGTCCTTCGTGGCAAAGTGGAGGGTGGACGGCTCTGCCACTCTCTCCCAGTGCCCATCCAGAGTTCTTCCCAAAGCAACGGAGTTACAAGGCTAAGGTGTCATTGCTAGAGGGTCATTCTCGGTGCAGGATTTTATCTTGTGAATCGTAACACTTCAGCATTGCAGGGCCACACATTGCCTACAAATAACGCAGCATTACTCAAAGGGAAAGTAAATCAAAGCAGCGATCCCAGCCCATAGCAACTGCCAGGTGCAGCCAGGTGCAGCTTAAGAACATGGTTCCCAAGTACTACACACAGCAACTGTCCTTCTACAAACAGAACACCAGCTACTAACAAACAGTGACCAGAGCCAGCCCGGGCAGGGATATTGTACAGTCCGATAAGAAGCACTGATACATTACGGAGTAAACAGATCCCTGTTTTCCTGGGGAGAGTAGATCGCAATGTTAAGAATAAACATTTCATGAGTCACTTTCCGTGTTAGGGACATGCAAACATACAGTCTAAACGTTCAACGCTGTCACCGTTTAGGGTGTGACTTTTCTCAATAGCAAATCACAGAATGAGTTTGGAGTTCACTTCGGAATTGGATGCTTCTGTGGCACTATTTGAGTGCTGCTGGCTCCTTCCGTGTCAGTGCATGCACATGCTGCATCAGAAATCTGGGTTCAACAGATACGTTTTCATGATCCTTAACTATGACAATTAATTCGTGTGCTTCTCAAATCTTCTTTGCATTTTATCTGCCACAGTTCTTTATCGTTCCCATGCAAATGAAGATAAGGTTAAATTCAGACATTCATATACAAAAAAACCCAGAGCTTCATGTTGCTTGTGTGTTTGTATTCTCAAGATGTGATTAGCGCCTGGCTAGAAGAGTTCCAATCTGACTATCCAAAATTACGTCCAATTGGTATCTTATCTTACGGTGACTGTAGTTCCTGAAAACTAAACGGAAAATAAAGAACAACCCCATCATTCATCATTTTGTTTTGAAGAAAATAATATAATCTCACTTCAAAGCATGAAATTCCCTCTAGGACCCCCTGTACATAAATCTTTTTATCTTTATCTGACCAACCAACAGTAGTAAAGTGCTGGAAAAGGAAACATGAAACACTTTGTATAGAAAAAAATGACTGGAATAGGATGAAACTTCAGGTTACTGTATGTTAAGCTCTGGTACAGTAATTCAGTAAGGTGTTCAAAATAACTCCTTGATTGTTGGTATCACCCAAGTGTCAGGAAAAGTACTTTGCAATCATTATCTATCGTGCTATTGTATTCAACTTCAGCTCCTGTGGTAAAGACAGCTAAAATGCTAACTTTGATAAACAGCCACCCTGGGATGGCACGTTATCTGATGTAAAACAGACTGACCAAGAACCTGGACGTCCCGTTTCTCAAGTAGGGTTCTGTGGCAACTGTTTTCAACTATTCACTTGTAAATCTATTTTTCAATAGCTTCCCTAACACGCAGGAATTGTGTCATAAATGAGGACTCTGATGATCTGCAGAGATCTGATGATTCTGTCCTGCCATATTTCTGCAGCACCAGGATCAACACGTCCCCGGGGTGCCAGGCACCCCAGGTCACGTATTCCCTGGCTGCACATTTCCGGCAGAAGTGGGACAGATACACTCCCAGTTTTATTTCTGACAGTATAAATGTTTTATTTCCTTTCATATGCCAGTCACATTTACAAATTAATAAGACATCCCCCGCTTTGCTCTGACCCATCTCCCTTCACTAAAAATGTAATTCTGCTTGTATTTTTGCTGTGCCAAACAAATTCCTATTGCTTCCTGGTATGAGGTCATTCCAGGCAAATACTGGTACATCATCCCTCTTCCCTCCTGTCACCTGCTACTGCAGATTCATATACAGGATTCTGTACACAGGCACCATGGTGAATAATAATACTTGTCTGAGTCATATTTTTTGTGAAAATGGCAGACCTTTTCAGCCAGTGGAAAGCAATCCATTTCAACAGCAGAGAGTTTGTCCAAATGTCTATCACTACTATGTTCTTAAAAACCATACTTAAAAAGTGTAAAAATAGGAATGTTTTAAATAAATTACTCTAGCGTGTACTGTTTTCAATGTCCATGAGCTACAAGCTCTTAATAATTAAAAGGCATTTTATCAGCAGTTTTATTGTGTATTAGTGAAGATATATTTCCCATCAGGGCAACAAAAGCAACAACATTCACTGAGACTGCGATACAATTTCCTATATTAACCCAACAGGGAAGAAGACATTCGGCATCAAACAGCCCTGTCATTTCTTTCTCTAGAGGAATAACTTTCTAGATGCATCACCAATAGTCAAGGAAAACTGCTTTAAAAAAAGAGTTTTATTTACACTGTAGAGAAATGAAGCCAAAAGTGAAGTAGCAGTGTCTGTGTTAATAAGAAATGCATTTGTAAAACATGCATTTATAAAAAAGTGCAAACAAGCAACAAATTCACAGGCTTTCTAAAAGCTTAGGATATTAAGGCATTACAAAAGAGATGCCAGTAGTGCTGGCACTCACGAATAAATGTGGGTTTATTAGACTAAGGTTTCAAAGCCTAGATGCTTACAAGGCACATTTTCCCAGCCTTTTAACACTTGCTTTAAAAACTCTCCAAAATAGCCTTTGGGTCCTATTATCCTGCAGGAGGAAGTGGGGAGTGTGAACCCAAACCTCCCCAACTCCATCTGAAATGTAATTAATTAGAGGCCTCAAGGTAGCACAGACAAAAGCCTGTTTATATGGAAATTCCTCCTCTAAAAAGAGACATGTAGAAACTTCCTGATTCAGCAGATAAAACAACATGTAAACTCATCCTGGCCTGTCTGACCAGCCTACAAGACACATCTCACGCCACCCTCAAAATGCTTACTGTGGAGCAGGAAAGTGTTCAGCCTCCTGAACTTTTGGTCATTTTAACAGCTTCCCTTAATGAGATGTAAAGCTATTTGCAACACTTACACGCTGGAGGAACACTCCAAATTAAATCTACAGAATATGGGCTTGGCTTAATAAGGTAGTTTCTCACCCTGTTTATTTCTCCCAAATATGCAGCCAAACCGGGCTTTAAAAATACATTATAGTATTTCTTCGATATTAATTGGGGGGGGGGGGGGAATCCCTGAAAGTAAAAAGTACGCATAAGTACCATTAAAAAGTCATTATAAATAAGCTAACACTTTTCAGGAAAATTAACCAGAAGTTCGTATTCTTAAAATGGACCTTGTTGAGTAACAGGAAGCATACATGGGGGAGGCAAGTGTGGGGAGTCTCCTGTCTTTCTCTCATAGCAAAGACAAAACCTCTGGACCACAGGAAATAACACAAGTTTTAGAAAATCCCAGTGGTATGAGTGAAAACACTTCAAATAAATCCGTAAGCCCTCAAAACGATGTTAAAGGACAACAGATGTTCCTCCCCCCCCGCTAGCTTGTTTGAAGACTCATGTACTCCCTAGGATAAGCCATTTATTTGCATTGATTCAAGTGGGTATTCAGATCCAGACTCATACAAACGGAGAAACTGAGAGGAATAGGTGCATAAGGAACGACAAGCTGTGCCTGTCCTCTCCTTGCTGAAAAAAAAAAAGCCTCCCTGAATATGTGAAGATAATGGAAAAATACAGACCTTTGAATATACCTTCTCTTCAGACTTCATATCTTTATAATGTAAAACAGAACCCACAAAAAAAAGATAAGTCTTAAATTTAGGCTGAAAACTACTTTCAGAACGAATTTTTTCTTTTGCTGTGTTTTTGTGGTATGTGGCTGACATACCGGTGCCTTGGCTGATACGCTGCCACAATAAAATATAATCATAACTCCTGTCATTATAAGTCAATTCTGAAATTAAATCAGCAATTCAGATTCATCTTATTGCCAAGCGTCCTTAAGCAGGAGCCTTTCCCCCTAACCATCTCTGCTAGGAAGCGTTCCTGTTAAATAAAAATGACGACAACAATATAGGCCCAGATGTGGCTATGAGAAACTAAAATGACACGAGGGTATCAAAATCCAAAAGCAGAACCTCCCAGCCTTCTCTCAAGTCCGTAACCAGCTACAATGTCAGACATTATCCTAAGAAGTGATTATTTTATTCGCAGACTCGTTAGGTAAAAATCATCAGTAAAGCTGGGAGCAAGGATGAAAGTCCAGCCCGAGTCACTAGGCTAAAAAATAATTAGCTGTGATTAGGACTACGTTCCTTATTTCTTCCACAAGCGATACAGCTTTCTCAGAAGGCAGTGATGAATGCTCCTTGATGGTCCTTAGCAAAGACTAAGCCAGGTGGCTGAGGACCTCTCCTAAGTTCAGGAGCTATGGATTTGAATCTTCTCAGCCAAAGCCAGGCGTAGAACAAGTTTCTTGCACCTTGGGCAAATACTGCAAACCTTGTGGAAAAGTAAGCATGGAGATCCTACCCCCACCAATGACATCTGGAAGGACAGGAGCAGTGCCTGCGACTTGGGTACGCAGGTACGGAGCTCACGCGCCAGTCTCGGGGTTGGGGATGCTCTGACAGAAGCTTTGCACAGCTGGAGTAAGTACTGAAATCCCCTTTATATTGCCACACAGCATCTTCAGTGCCATGGCCTTTGCAAATCAGTTCTGTAGCCCGCAGAGCCTCTCACAGCTCTTTACTCTTTCACCTAAGCAACAGAGGGTTTTCTTTTCTTGTTGCTCTCCTGCCATTATTCTCCCACATATATTCTTGCACCTGCAAGCCCAGTATTACTACAGCAGGGTCTCTGGGAACGTGGAGATATTCCCACTGGCATGAGATTCACCCCTTCTTTACTCCCTTTTTCCCCCCTTGATTGCAGCCTTTGGTTTACATTAGGGGGCCCAATAATAGCCTGAACGAAGTTTACCAACAAACCAGTATGTAGCACCTGCCTCGGATCAAAGCCGGCTCTCATCGGCACTAACTGCATCACACAGGGGGAAAACCCAACAGGGAGTTTGAGTAGGTCCAGGTGAAAACCATATACTTACTAAAGGAAGGATATTATAGGGGGATTCATCTGCTGCATTGGATCCAAGTGAGTCCAACTAATTTGAAGCAAGTTCAGAATTACAGGAGGTTTTTGTTAATACACTAAAGATGACCTGCTTTTGCTGTTTTTCCTCTGCATTAATGTTATTTCATCACCATGATCACCAATCAGAACAACTAAAATGGGTTGCAGTTTAAACTCAAATTGAATTAGTAGAGAAAAACTGATTTGCAGTTTGCAGTTTGCAGTTGCAAACTACTTTCCTCTCATCGCTTCAAATAACAATTAAAAATTTTGTTGTTATTGTGAGAAATTTAACATTTGAAGGGACGCACAGACCATTGTCTTGGTGGCTCAACAGTTCACAATTACCTGAGCAACGCAGTAAAAATCTTATAGCAAAATACTTCACTGACACAAACAATTTTATTCTCTTTGAGTTTCGTTAAAACCCAAACTTGCGAAAGCCTGGAAATGCACTGTGTTAAGACACAGCCCATATGCTCCTCACCCAAGAAACAACAGGAATTATCTGCAAACGCAACAACTGTGGTCACTATACAAAGGGCCGTGTCGTGAATGAGAAAGCAAGTAACTCTGACAGTGATGCAAGGCGACCTGGGAAATCGTGCTCTTAACATCCACGGGAGGTAACCGGGGACTGATACTCACCTCTGTCCCCACTCCTGCCTGCTTGGCCCCGCGCCTCCCCAGCCTTCCTCTTTCTTTCTCTTCCTCTGCGGGATTTTGCAGTATGTAACGGCAGCTTACAGTGCTACAGACTTTAATAATTCTGTGCTGGTAACCCATGATCACAGTAATTTTGCAGTAAGTCTCCACTGCTCCTGAGCAAAGAGCATCTACCCATACAGCTTAG
Organism: Aptenodytes patagonicus; assembly: GCF_965638725.1. NCBI lineage: Eukaryota > Metazoa > Chordata > Aves > Sphenisciformes > Spheniscidae > Aptenodytes > Aptenodytes patagonicus. The sequence continues at coordinate 42,490,545 of NC_134955.1, read as the reverse complement.
GAAAGCCAGGTCCTATTGTTAGGATTAGCATTTTTAGAAAAAGCGTACTAGTACACTAGGAAATATCACAGAGATGAAAGCAAAATATTGGAGTTGAAAAGAGCAAACAACACTGTGTGTCAAGTCTATAATCTATATTTATAAACTATGGTTAAATGCCACTGTCTTCTGCTCAACCTCCAACTGATCCAACCACCACCACCCTCAATCCAATAACTTATATCCGTGATTTTATGAACTACAATTTCAAATCGAGTATGTTGACTAGAATTCATTAACATGTATTTAACAGTGTACTGTACAATAAAAAAAAAAAAAAAGAGTATGTGTTTCTATAACGTTAAGTAGCAATAACACTCTGTCAATGCCCTTCAGTTCCTTTGCAGGAGCAGGGCTGGGAAACAGGTACTTTTTCACTCATGAGAATGAGGAAAGTAAAGCAAACACGTTCTTATTTTAAATTTGGTTTGACCATTGCTATCCTTAAATGCAGAAATGTCCTACCTACTCTGTACAATTATATATATATATTTTAAATGACTGACAATTTTTAATTAATAACTTGGGTTTCACCTACTACATTTTGCAATCCTTCCACAGAAATGTTAATTAAATATGAATTTTCAGATTGGCTTAGAAACTACATTTAATCATTATAACCAGTTTCTTGATAAAGGCATTCAAAATAGTTCTGCATGTGAGAGATTCAACAGAGCAAAACCGCAGTACTTAATTAAAAGGAAAAAAAAAACCAAAAAGGAGTAAAAATAAAAGGACATTTGAAAGCAAATTTCATCCCTCAACTAACCCAAGAAATAATAAGAAAGAAAAGAAAAGGAAAACAAAGAACCTTGTATCTGTATACTGATTGTTCACCCCGTCTCAACATGAACTGGGTGTCAGAGACATTCTTTTTAACAGAACAAAAATAATAAATACCAAAGTTCAGAAAGTATCACAGTCTTTTGCTAAAAACCAGTCAGAAATCCCAGTTTTTCCACTGAAATCTATGATTATACTATGCCAAAACAACCACAGGATTACTTATAGACATACATATCAATGATTACAATATGTAAAGCAGAAGTGAATAAATAATATGTGTAGAGATAAAACTAAATTAAAAAAACCTAATAAGTTATCAATAAAACATGAAAGGGCAGAACAGTAAGCCAGCTTTAATTTTTGTAAAATATATTGGACAACTGAAAGGAAGTGACTGTTTGTGTCAATTCCACAGGCCTGGGATAATATGCTGCTGAAAAAGCCGAACATTGATCTGAGATCTCATGGGGGAGGGTGCGGGCGAGGAGGCTCAGAGATTGACTTGAAGCAAAAAATCAACAGTTTTGGACTATATCATTTACATGTTTACAGAGTTACCTAAGCTTGAAATTCAACCCATAATTTGTGTCTAGCCTTCCCATGTAAATTCTGGGCACATATTACTTAACTATTCTTAATGTAAATGTATAACAACTTTTTATGTTGTATCACTTCAATAAGAAAAAACCTCTACATCCAAAATTATGAATAATTATTTGGACTACAGGGAAAATCTTGGTCCCACAGAGGTCAACAGCAGAACTCCCCAGTATGGTTAAATTCCCAGTATGGTATGGTTAAGATGTATGTTTAAGATACCCATATTTGATTGTGTAAATGAAAAAGCCTAAACGTCAACTCAGACATCTACTTGTAAATGGAAACTCATTCCCTGAAGGCACATTCTTCCACTTCCACACACCAACACAAAGATAAAGATCGCAGAAATATAAGGCAATGAAAAAACAAACCAGAAGGCCACACAGTTTGAAGACCAAGTTTTTCTTTACTTCAAAAATAGATCTTTATATTCAAATTCCAAGTTGCTGCACTGTAATAGGAATATGCAATCCTAAATTTAATTTATCTTGATCATTTGCATCCCCTGGCAAACTGAGCTCAGGCACATCATCTGGTTTTCAGTGAAGACCTTGGTTACCTAGTCTTCTGTCTGGGTCCATTATAATGCAAAGCAGTCAAGAAATAAGCCTCAGGGTCATGTAATCCATTCTCCACTAAACTGTGAATTGCCTCATGATCGAACATTATCCAATAATGAATGAATTTGCTCACGATCCATCACAAGAACTCTTCAGAGTATACGTGGATTTTTTTTTAATTTTAAGATGAAGACACAAAAGTATTGCAGTTACATAACTGAATTTCCTTCTTAAAACTTTGCAAAACTTAGGGTCAGCTTGGTAGTTAACCAAGTGAAAAGTTGAACCAAAATTGACAAAAATTAGAGTATGGCAAATGCCATTTTTTAAGGACGACTTATGCCTTCACATCCCTCTCATCATTCTGCTTGGCTGGAGCAGCTGTTTTTCATTCTTAACCTTAAAACAGGACACGTAAAAAATGTACTTCATCCCTTCTTGCTTGATGATGTTACAATCCAGCAGTTAAATATTGTCGATCATCTTTTGCATACTTCAATCCATTTGGACATGGCCAAACAATGGTTTGAAAAACAGTAAATATCACAATCATAATTTCACCTCTGGTAAATTAACTCCAAAAAAAGTTCTTAGAACTAAAATATGGTATCCACATAATTAGGTAGCAGGACTTTTCTGCATTGGTTGCACCAAAAGATTGCTTTTTTGGCAAGTTTCAGTGATAAACACTTCAAGCAGAAGGTACTGGCAGTCGTCTTACTATTTCCATAGCTATCTTTAGATAGGCTTTAGCCTGTAAAAACAGAAACATATATTTAGTACCTTTCATATTCTATAAAAAGGAATATTTTACATCTCGTTATGTATATGTTCTTTCACACACCTTCAAAGAAAAAGAAAAATCTTAGAATAAATGGTTCGATTTAGCCAGTTTTGTGTTCAGGAAAAATGATGCATTAATACATAAAAATAAGTACAAGCATTATTTAAAATATTGGAGGGGGGTGGGGTGGTGTAAAATTTAACTTTGGTATTATTCTAAGAATAGAACTTGACTGAACAATCTGTCTTAAACAGCAAACAGAATCAATATTCTTCCGGGACGAGAAGTGTTGAGAAGGAAGGGGACTCTTTAGTCCCACAGGTACTATTGGTTATAAACTTCCCTCACCCTGAAGGCTGGGAAGCACCGTGCACAGGATTGAGATAGAGAATCAGAGAAAACGACGACATTCCCCCCAAAAAAATTTTTTTGAGAGAATTAATTCATTACAGACTAGACTACAAGAATTTCCTACACAGACATTAAAAATTAAAGTATTTTCAAAAAAAGGTATCTTTCCAAAAGACTGAAGTGGGTATTGGAAAGAACTAATTCTGCATCACTAGAATCCATACAGCAAAATCTTCCTCTCACACCAACCTGTGGCATCTGGTCAGATACCGTCAGTGGAAGGCAGAAGAGCACAGAACTGTAAGACTATCGGGAGTGACCCAAATAAGCATACTTCTTTTAACATCTCTATAAACATGACACAGCTAGGACCATGATCAGTCTAACATCAAGTATTCATAAATTTAATGTCGAGAGACATGTATAAGAACACTGCCTAAGGTCCAACACAGAACAAACCACAAAATGAAACCAAATAATTCCTGTACCAAGCTCAACAACTTGTAGTCAAAATGGAATATGCCTTTTAGAAAGGTCTCCAATCTTGATATAAAGATTTTCAACTAAAAGAGTATCTTTGTTTGTATATATATCTCTTTTGTACATTGTTCCAGAGGTTGATTATTTCCATTGTTAAAAACGTACACCTTGCACACCTATAATTTGAATTTGTCGTGCTTCAATTTCCAGCTGGTGCATCACGTTCTGTGCTTGTCTAGTACAATAGAAAACTCCCCTGCTATTCAGCTTGCTTCTACTCTATTAGATTGTAACCAAGCTACTTTATCTTCTCAAATAAGTCTGCATATGGAGCCCATATTGACAATCTTCCCTGTTTTACTAGGAGAAATCACCACAATATTCCCTACCACACTGATGTCTCCTGCCTCCTACAGCACTCTTAGATGGCTCTAACCTCAAGTTAGACCTTGTATCTCTGATGAGCCTTTAAAATAGCAAACAAGCTGACAAATGTCTTAGGCCAGAGCTTGAGGGGTAGGAAGAGAAGGTCAGTCTCTCAATTGGGCCACTAGCACCAAATGTCACTGGTCTGAACCAGGTGGCAGTCTTTTGCAGGGCCAGGCACCCCTAACATGTCTCCTCTCTTCTAGGGTTTGCTCCTGGCTTGTAGGGTTTTCTTTTCTGGCACTCCCAGCCTCATACTCTCAGTGCTCACATCCCCTTAAAACTAAAGTCACGTAATTTTCTGAGTTTGTAAGGAATGCAAACTAGAATTGTTTTCTCCCATATGCGTGACTTTGTGGCAAGAACTACAGAACTTAAAGTCACAAGCATGAAATTCAAACTTGTCCTATGGGTATAACTGCAGTGCAGTTGGGTAGCACAGCTGTGCCCATGTGCAACACCCACTGCACTTAGCTATTAATTCCCTGGGTGGTCTAGCTACTCCCCAGCTAGCCACCTGCATAGATGTGATAATGAACCAACTTGAAATACGGTGATTGACTGAAGCCAGGGTGCCTTTGCAGTTAAGTATTTGACTATTCGCTGTAGGAGCGCTCCAGGTGGGAATTTTGGACTATCTTGAAGAGTCCCACAGGCAGCTCCCGCTTTGCACACATCAATTCATGTGTTTTAATGAGTCAATTAACAACCTGCATGGAAAATCTGGCCCCTTCTAGAGGCTGCCCAGGCTGTTCCTGCTCCAGAGTTGACCACGTTGTACACAGAATTATAAATACACTGTAGAAATTGTTCCTGCAGGTGCAGAAATAGTTACACAGGACAGTGGTTTTGTACATAGTTAAGACAGGAGATGTTCTGTACATAAATCAAGATAATCAGCGGCAATGGATCATGCGTATGTTGTAGTAGTCATACAGGACCATGGCCTAGATGCAGTGTTAAAACTGAGCGGAACATCAGTTCAGGGAGTCTCATTTGATGCAGCCAAAGACACCATTAGCAAGGGTCCTTGGAACACAGACTTCCATAACCATCCAGACAGCAAGCAGATATCCTGCTTGGGAGACTTGATTGCTTGTTTAAGTGTTACCCTATATCAAGATCCCAATAAACTTTTTTTTTTGCCCCCCAAAACATTGTTAATGAGTATCTGGGCAACAATTTCACAATGTACGCTGATTCTCATTTGTCAAGTACCTGATCTGTTGCTTCGTAACAGGAGGTTCCTGGTGCAACTCTTTGTAGCCAGCATGCTAGTATTACCTAGCCCTAGTATTATCAGCAATCGGTCTTACCTGCTAAGCATCCTTATTTTGTCTTCCTAGACCACTACTTTATATATTGAACAGAACATATATGTCCTTACAGAACTCTTACCAGTAACCTGTCTTTGACAAAATCAACTGTTTTGATCTTTGAACAAATCATTCAGCTATGAGTGAGGACCTGTCTATCAGCAGTAACATACATCACATACATGAAAGGTCTAAATGGAATCTCAGTGACTGTCAATACGCCTTTCATTACATAAAAACAACCCTACATGTATTGAATGTTTTCTCCTACTCATCATCTTTTCAATGTGGTGTCTGTAGACAAAGAGCACAGCTCAGTGCAGCTGTTTACTCCACCATTACTAAGCAAAAGAAGACAGGTTGCAACTGAAAATGGAGAGGGTTTTTTAGTTCCTTTTTGGGTGGAAAGCCAGAGGAGAAAAAGTAAAGGATGAGTTCTTATTCATCACTCACAGCCATTTTCATTTAAATAGCATAAAAGTGAGCTTTACAGATCAGTTTTTCCCTTTATGGTTTGGAAGCTCTAAAGGAATGGTTTTATAGACTATCTTTCTGAAAGCATTTTTTTGCAGATGGACAACTTTATATTTAACAGTAACATATCAGTTAGCTGGAAGCCAAACATTCTCCCTGCTTCGAGAGGATAAAGAAGTGCACAGGAAGACAGAATGCCCTAAAAACAGACTGGACTTGTTCATTATGAATACTGCCTAGATGGAGTCTGAGAGCAGCACTGGGGAGGGCAGAGGTAGAGGTGGAAGGTGACGTTCGGAGAGTCGAAAGAGCTGGATAATGGCCACGTGAGAGACTGTTCACCTCTCAAACACTGGTACAAACACTGCCAGAAAAGACTATCATTCTTTAAATCACAAACCTCCTTAGGACTGAGAGGGCATGGTAGATAATGAAGTGACTAATGACAGCATAGATCCTGGAGTAGGAAATGGAGAACTTTTAATGAAGTTCATCAGGAAAAGGACTGAGAAGTCCTACTTAGCCTAAATAATCAGAACATCCTGATTCATTACTCTGTCATGGGATAATAGACACAGGATAGATTTAAACTGCAAGACTTTTTATTAGCTCATCCAATTAAGCCCTGTGGTAATCCTAGGGAAACGTGTGTGCCTTTCAGTTACGGCATTTCATTCCGCCTAAAAATCTTACCCATGAGGGAAGTATGCATCACTGCTAAGATTACTGCAAACTGACTGTACAGGTCATAGCTGACTCTGCCCTGTTCTTATGGATTGGATTGGCTTGACCTGCTACCTTGCCTTTCACTGAAGTGCAGGTCTTAGCCTGCAAACAACTCACTACAGTGGCTTCCAGTGTCTAGTGCAATGGCCACACAAGTACAGAATACAAATTACCCATCAACAAAGTCAAAACAGGTGGGAGCTGATAGCACATTCGCCTTCACCTAAACCACTGCATACAAACAACTTCAGACCAGCAACTCAGAAAAAGCACACTGATCGAATCGCTTGCAGGCCAAGTACACCAGATTGTAAATCCTGGTACTGACATGGTTTCTAACTTCTATTTGTGATTAAAAGACTCCAAGACTATTAAGATGCTTTATCAAGCCCAGCAATCCAAGGGAGAATCTATGCAAGTCCAACTGTCTGGAATATCAAATGCTGTAGATGCTACTATACCTGTTTAAGGTATTTAAATCTGCTCAGCTGAGCTGTTAGGAGCTTATACTTTATTCATTGCTAAAGGAAACTAGCAACCATGAGCAATGAGCAACTAATCAAATAGTGACTATCACAAGGACAAACACTAGACTTAGTTACCACCTGCATGAAAATAATGATAGGTGATAGCTTTTGTTCTTATTAGCACTCTCTTTTCCTCAACCACAGTCCATTTTCCAGTTCAATCAGATTTTTAAATAGCTTTCATTTCCATGGAAATTGCTTGTTACTTTGACACAACTCCAACCTTCAGTTGTGCCTGGAGCTGGAGCTGCCCTCCAATGTCTGTATTTAACTCTGGTTAACTCAGAAGGCACTAAAAGCATGATGATAAACACAGCTTTAAATGAGCTTCCATTTCAGATAAAAGCTTCATGTCACCCAGAGAAATTCTTGATTGCTGCAAGAGGTCCAGAGCCTTTCCCACTCTGTCCTCCTCTGGGCAGTTCTACCATAAGATTCTTCTTTGCATGTATTGGCAACTCTTGCCAAGCTGCAATGAAGTCTCAGCCCACAAAGCGGACTTAATGAGACGATAAAAGTCAATCCATACAACACGAAATGAGTAAGTAAACTAGATGCTTCCTGAACCTAATACCTCAAAAAAAATCCTTAGTGGGATTTTTCCATGGGAAATTTCCTGTTAATCCTATATATCAGCAGCGGCAGAAGCAAAGCCATCCTCTGAGGGAGCCTCAGCTGGGAAACACTGCTAGCCCCAAGGTGCCATTATGCATGGACATCACTCAGGTGCCATTACGTACATCAAAAAAGACATCCTGCCCAGACAACATGGTTAAGTAGAACAGTGCAATTCAAATGCAATACAGTAACATCCTTCAAACAGACTATTCTACCACTCAGCATTTTCTTCAGCGGAGTGAAGCATAAATGAGGGTCTGATGATGCATTGTACTATCTACACCCTGAATGAAGGATTCGAACCTACACATACCAAATGTTACTGTGATCATTCAAAGGAAGCCTTGATGATAAGGCATATTATAAATCATATCATGCAGCCTTCTTCAGGGTTTGCTTTTCTTTTAGAGACATCACACCCTGGAGAGACCACTCTTTAAATGGAATTATTGATGACAGCTAAACAACAGCAAACATTATTTGCTACCACTACTTCAATTTTTCTCCAACTATTTCTGGCAAGCTTTAAAAGGTTGTACATTTTTACCCTACTCACACATCACACTTTCACAGAGTTCTACAAAAAAAGTCTTTCTGAATACAAATTCCACCTGTCTCTTTGAATAATACCACAGTAAGGCCTGTAACATTTCTAATTTAATTGAAAAGGGATCTTTAACCAGACTTACTTTCCTCTGTTACGTCAAGACTGCTGATGCCTTGTGCCCCTGCTTTCCACCTGACTGGGCTTTTTCTCTCCCCTTATAGATCTGTGTGTAATTTACTGGCCTCAAAATCCTTCACCAATATATACGAGTATATGAAATCTGCAAGAAGGCTGAATACATTTCACATTGTTAAATGTGAACTAGACAGTAACAAAACCTCCCCCAAGAAGTATGTGGGGTTTGTATCACACACTGGTCTTTATCGCAAGCTAGATAGGATGACATTAAGCATGTTTTCCATCCACAGGTCCTGGCTTCCTTGCTCCAGGACAAGTTTGGTTCTTTCTCCTACCCAAGTCATAAATTCCTCACCACACTGCATGTAAGTTTGTGTATACCTGCAAAAGGCTGTACGATCTGGGGATCCAACACTCT